>NC_090939.1:802013494-802319000 GCF_040938575.1 Ambystoma mexicanum | reverse complement strand
ATCCTTGAATGGAGACACACTTGATTCATTTAAAAAAATCGAAACAATCGTTGTTAAAATATATGTGGTGTTTTATTTTGTATCTTATTTTCATGACACAAAAATACAAGACTTTAAAGATTATACAGGTCAGGTTGCAGCACAGCGAGAGAAAATCCCCTGTACTGACCGCTGTCACTCGGGAACGTTTCTCTAATGGCACGAACGGCACAGGCGGGTATCACTCTTCGAACGCGGTGTCCAAGCCTCCCGTGGAGCCACCATGTAAAGGAACGATAGGCCACCAGCCTGTACCACCTGTGAAAAGGAATGAAACAAACTGTTTTTAAATGACCAAGATAAGTTTAATAAACGTTTGTTGTCAATGACAATTCTTGTAACTAATGGCATTCTGCACACACAAATGCTATCTAGACAATGCACACTATTGAACGACTTACATGCGTTACAATGATATGTAGATGTAATTTTGGATATAGTAGAAGAACATGAAATAGGAGTGGCATGACAAGCAGAGTATACTTACTCGTTACTCGGATTACGAGGACGAACAGTTGCGCAAAGTTCGTGCATAAGCACCATCATTATTCTCAACAAGGCCCGTGTGAGGCAGGCTGCCCTGAAGTCTGGCAGCTCGGTGATGCATTGCGGTCGTGGCTCGTAGGCCAGGCATCCCGAGTTTTCTCGGCAGCAGCAGTTCTCGTCCTCAGTTGGCATTAGCTCGCACCGATTGCATGTGTACCAGGTGGAGACACCGTCCATGCGGCTAGGCCCAGGCTCTTCATCTGTTGATTCGTCCTGCCAACTGCCGTCCGAATCCCCATCGTTTTCGCGTGCTTCCCTTTCCAGTAGTTCCTCCTCTGTATACTCGGGCTTGTACATGTAGGGCATTATTGTAGCCATTGTGTGATAAACAAACTAAAATAATTTATGGCGGTGGTACTGGTATCTGTTCACACGGGCTACAAGCGGCGAAGGTAGCTGACCAGAGCACTGAAACGAGTCACAGAATACTCACACAGAGAGAGGAATGGAATCGAAAATCTGCTGCTGTGTGTTTGGAAACGGTCTGTTTATACTTATTGAGGAAAGAGGCGTCCTGCCATTTCCATGGCGACACGTCATTAGCTGAAGCGCAGCGAATGTTGACACAAGACGTGCTTTGGCGTTGGGAAATGGGCGGTACGAGTCTGCTGATGACAGGCTCAGGGGCGGGGGATTTGATTTAGTGCCGCAAAAGCAGGTCAGCCCGGGCGATGGGGGAAATGATAGGATTATCAGAAAATGGCGGCTCCCTGGTGCTTGTTTTCGCGTGCGTTTAATGGACGAAAACTCGGGTAGGGTCCATAGGAAAGTTTTCTAAAATCGAGCCACTTAGGCTTAAAAAAACATGGCCGACCCGTAGGGACAATAACATTTTTTACTATTTTACTAGACCATGCCTTTAATTAATGCAGAGATGAATGGGCTAAATCCTTGGCGCCTTCCTGAATGATAGCCACTGGGCAAAGATCTCCCTGCCATCTGGATGGTTTGAGGCTTTTAATAATCTTTTCCACTTCATTGGCCGAGAATGCCCACAAGGAAAAGGGTGGGCAGTCTGGGGTGCTGATAGGCAGAAGGAGGGCGGGGTTGGCGTTCTCGGCTAAGCTGTTCTATTTTTGCTCAATTTTGGATTGGAGCATAGCAATTTTGTCTGCAAGTGGTTTCTGTAGATTAGCGCACCAGACTGCATCTTTCACAAAGGTTTCTGATGGTGGCCCTGGGAACTCAAGTTCCTTGAGAATACTGAAGAGCTCTTTAGTCTTGGATTTGGCATTGAGAATACGGTTGTCATAGGTTTCCTTTTTAGCGTTGAGGGTAGAAGATTTGAAGGATGCGGCGGCAGAGGTGAATTGCGCCTTGATAGCGGGGTTAGGCGATTTTCTCCAAATGGATTCTGCTGCTCTTTTGGCATTTTCAGAGGATTTTTAGTTCGGGCATGAACCATTTGTTAAGTTGGGCAACTGGTTTGGCTTTGGCTAATTCAATGGGGGTGATGCTGTACCTCCAGTGTGTTATTGTATAGGTCAACTAGCTTGTTTGAGTCCATGTCCTTGAAGTTGGCTGGGTCTAGGATGTTCTGGATCAGAGGACGTAGGCTTTGGAGCGTTAAGTTTTGGTTGTTTCTGGCAAGGACTTGCGGGGCAATGTGGGGAGTTGGTGTGGTCGGTGCATTCCCTTGGATGGTGAAGGAAATTAAGTGATGGTCAGACCATGTGGTGGGAGCATTTTAAAGGATGGTGGTAGAGTAGCTGTGGTCTGCCAACCAATCCAGTGTTCTTCCTTTATTGTGCGTCAGAGTCGTGACACACTGGTTGAAGCCGAGTTAGGAGATTGCATTTTCCAGGGATGAGGCATTGAGGTTGTTCGCATCAGAGAGACCCAAGTTAAAGTCACCAAGAAGGATTATTTGTGATCCTGGTTTAGTGTTATTGGTCAGTAGATCAGAGATATCTTTCTCGAAAGAGGAGATATGACCTGGGGGGTGGTAGATGAGGTGCACGAGGATGGTTCGAGTTGCTGATAGGGGGATCTTGACTGAGAGTAGCTCCGTTGAAGTAGAGCTCTCAGTGGGGGTGGCTCTAAGGCCTATGGACGTTTTAGCAATGAATGCTTCTCCGCCTCCTTTGCTGTCCTCTCTATCTTTCCTTATTATTAAGTAGCCATCTGGGATGGCTAATGATAATACTGGGCCTGCTGCCTGATGCAGCCAAGTCTTGGTAATTGCCAGAAGTGGAGGTCTTTGCTAGAAATTAAGTCTGCGATGTCTAACGCATGAATGACTAGAGATCGGGCATTAATGAGTGTGCCTTTAATGATAGCTGGGCTAGGTGTTTCAGGTGCTTTAAGCGTGGAGGGTAGGCAGGGAGTTGGACTGGTGAGTGTAGACTTACGTTGAGGGATCTGAGAGCAAAGTCTTAGGTTCCTTGCCTTCATTGGGCAGGGAGTCCAAGGTGTGGGTGGTGATGCAAAGTGCTGGATCCATTCAGCAAGGCTGAGGGTGCAGTTGGACAGGGAGTCTGTTTTGCAGATGTTTCAAGCTGACGACTCTCCATAGGTATGTATTGATTGCAACAAAGAATATGGTTGCAATGGATGAAGGACGTCAGGTGGTAAGAATGCGTTGAGAAGCTGGAGGACAGTTGCCATAATGAGGGTGACACTGTAAAGGCAGGCCATATAGGTGGGGGCAATTACAGATCAGAGGCTAGCTCAGTTCTAGTGAGGAGCTGTTAATGCACTATGGGAGTGGAAGTGGTAGTCTTGCACGTATGTCATAAAATGGATCTGGGAATAGATGGGTGGGCAAGTTCAAGTACAGATGCTAATTCCGTGGGCGTACAGAAGGCTAGTTCACTTGTAGTGCTGTAAGCAAGTTTACTTATAATGCAGTGGGCTAGTTCACATATAATGCAGTGGGTTAGTTCACATATAATGCAGTAGGCTAGTTCACTTGTAATGCAGTAGGAGTGGGTTAGTTCACTTATAGTGTAATAGGCAAGTTCACATATAATGCAGTGGGCTAGTTCACTTGTAATGCAGTAGGCTAGTTCACTTGTAATGCAGTAGGCTAATTTTCTTTGAGATTAGAAGGCTAGATCAGTACATGTGCATTGTGCGGGTTTATTTTAAGCATTGGACTGGCTAACGCGGAATAAAACAATGGGTAAAGTAGCTGTGGCTGCTGTGGACTAAATCAATGCATGCACACTAGTTATCCGCACATTGCCCGTGAGTGGTGTGTGTATCGGTGAACATTTAAATACGGCATGTGTAGTCATAAAGGTGCCTGAAGGTAGTAGGATTGGGGCGATGCAATGTATTGCAGGCCTGATGGACATAAATGAACAAAGTCAGCACGATGCCGTCTTAGATTAGCAACATAGCACGTTGTTTCTAGCAGTGCAGAGCATGGTAGAACAGTAGATAGGCGCTGTCGTGCCCCAATGGCAAGTGTACTTGCTAGAGGGTTTGGGGTTTGAGCGCAAGTATTCGCACAAGCAACAGTCGGGGAGTCGTTTAACAGTATACCAACATAATTATACAAGAAAAATCGAGCGCAACAATATACCAGCATGAATATACATATAGAAGCGAGCTCAACAGTGTACCATCATAGTTATGCATGTAGGATCGGGTTCACCGGGTAGGCGCTAGGTATTAGTCAAAGTGCGGTCGAAGAGGGGGTGTGACTTACGTGCTCGTAATGCACTGGTCAAGGCCGTAGTAACGTGCTGTTTGGGATGAATAGGATGGCAAGATCAGAGTGGGCGAGTGAAAGTCCAAAGTTTGATCACAGTCCTCGAATAGGTGGGGCAATCGGACAAAGTGTTGGGCCTGCAGCTGCCTACGGCCAAGACAGGCCTAGACAGGCCCTTGTTCTGCGGTCCCGTCGTCTGGTTGCCGGCTTACCCAATCAGATAAGGGCGGGCGAGTTAGCCAATCAGGGTGAAGCTACTGGGGTACCTGGAAACAAGGGTACAAGGATCGAAAGAGCGGTGGCCATTTTGAAGAGCTCTTTGTTTCTTCACCAAAGGTGGATGGTGTGGGTGAAATAGGAGATGTGCCCACAATTCAGCAAACATGCATCCTGGAGAATGCACACAGTGTTAAGCACCAAATTGTACCTGGGGCTGGACGAGGCTTCAAAGCCTACCTTTTAGTGTCCCTGTGGCTGGTGAGAGGCTGATGGGGGTGTTGCGCATCGGGGGGCTCGGTCCAGGAGGAGCTCTGCAGCAAAATCCGGTGGGAGAGGGCTCCTACCCTCTCTCCGTCAGGTGTAGAGTGAGCAGAGTTTCTCACACCCAACAACCCCTTCCGGTCCAGGATTCAACAGTCTGTTTTAGGTTCCACCTTGCCTTTAGAAACCATATTTCACACATGTATGGAAATGTAAAAAAGTAACTTGGGAGAACAAAGGCATCTCTTTTTTTCTGCTCAAGCCAGGTGGTGTCAGCACTGTGAGAGGGGTCACAGGGGAAATCATTCAAATGTTAGGTGGGGGAACCCGATGCACACAGTAACTCTGCTTCAATCACAGATAAGTATATCTTGCCTTATATTTATGAGCACCAGCCACCCAAATTGTGAGGTGGTGGCATTACGCTATTTGGCATAACAGAAGCATCAACACTGCAAATGCAGTTTTAAAATGTTTCATTTCTAGAGAAGGGAAAACATTCTGCATAGGCAGGGTTTTTGTTTTAGTAACCACATACTTTTGTTTTGTTCTTGTGACTAATTGCTTTGGTAATAATGGATCAGGGTTGCCAAATGACAACTGCGTAACATTAACTCACTTTCCACTTCCATTAGGCTTCTAAAGGAAAGTACATGGGAGTGGTTACCCTGTATTCCTTCCATGACCACATTTCTCGTGTTGCTTGGAACTTTATTTCTGAAAGTTGTCCATTTCAATTCCACCTGATGGCTTTCTATAAGACAGTGAGCAGGTGAAAGCTTGCTGTTTGTATACTAAATGACCATCACCCAACATGCAGAATCCATTCAGCTACAGCACCTGAAATTCTGGTAAAAACGTGGGATGATTCAACTAGCAGATAAAAAGAATCAGTGTGTCAGGTCTGCTTACTAAAATGTTGAAGTTGGTGGAATAGACCAAGCAAGCAGGTCAGTCAGTAGATCCAGACAGCCTTCGCATTTGGAAGCAGAGACCTTGGTGCATACAGGTGAATTGCAATTAAAAGTATTGTAATCAATCCAAATCTAGACAAGCTATCCTCCACCGAATGGGTCCCACAACACAGTTGCTTTCGATTGGGGCTCGCTAAGCTCATTTGTTAAAGGCAAATGGCCTCATGGTCGAAACCATTTATCGTCTGGGCCTAACCATTCACTGTGACATACTTCAGTTACCTGTGCATATTTAGTCACGCTGGTATTTGCCTCCCTCTCTATAATGGTGCATTATACCAAGGCAGCAATCGGGTTTTAGAAAGGGTCTCTTCACTTCACTTAATGGTCCGGTATTGAGTTGTTTGACAGGGCCATCTTTCAAAAAAGGGGGAACTCCCCTCTTTGGGGCATGGCTAGATCCTATGGAAAAAACTGGATGGTTGGGGTATTCCCCCCGATTTATTATCAATTTTGAGAGAGATGCACTCAAACAACTCAATGTGGGTAATGCTGAGTAGAGCAGGCCTACTGTCAAACCCGATCAGGATAGAGAGAGGGGTCTGTCAGGGGTGTTTGTTAACCCTTTTTCTGTTTATCCTGTTTATGGCAGACCTTGTGGGGTGGTTGAAAGACACAGGCTTAATATCTCCTGTAATTGGAAACTCAAAATCAACTGGTTGGCTTATGCAGATGACGTTGTAGTCCTAGATCACTCTCAAGTAGGGCTGCAACGTCTCTTGTCTGCAGTAGAAAAGTATGCGCAAAATAACAATCTCACTATTAATCCATCGAAGACCAAGATACTAAGGTTTAAACAACCTAGGAGGATTGTGAAGCACTATGTCTGGAACTTGGACCAATTACCTATTGAGTTAGTCTCGGAATTAACCTATTTGGGAGCAACTATCAGTTCTTTTGCAATAAAATGCAACCTGCAATGATCAATTGAATTAAAAATAGTAAAGTTGGGTGCGCAAATGAGAAAAATTTAAACTCAATTTAGCAAATTTTCCTTACTCCCTCTAGTGAGATTCTATATAGGCAGGGTGGTTCCGATAGTGCTTTTTGGTTTGGACTATAATGGTCTAGCCATGGAGATTAAATGGGACACAATTGAAGCCAAGCTGCGGAAACGCACTTTGGGGTTACCGGATTCTGTCCCTATAGTCTCTCTGCGTTATGAATTAGACCTTGCCTCACATAGGCATTGGTTGCAATGCAAATGGATGACTCTATATAGAGCGGTTTTAGATCCTCCTAAGAATTCGTTATTTGAGGAAATAGCTCTAGAGCTGCAACAGGGTAAAAATGTTTTTTTTTGTCCAAATTCCACCAAAGATGCTTAGATATATTAAGGAAAGCAGGCTGTGAAGTTGATCTCCTCCTTGGGAATCCGGATAGGGTGAAAGAAAAGATGAGGCAGAGTGATTGGATAGATACTATAGATAGTATGAGGAGGGCAAAGAGATCTGCCTCTTTCACAATGGTTAACAAGCGACTATCAATGCTCCCTACCTATTTAAAAAGGTTGCTGGATTTGTGTCTGGGATTAGCTATTCTAAGATTTCGTTTAAATCTACTTCCGACTCTAGAGATTCTGGCAACTAGAGATAGTGAAGGGAAAATACTTTCAAGGTGTGGCAAGTGTGATAATAGTGATAATCAGACTTCTATACACTTATTATGTAATTGCCCAGGTACTTGGAGTGTGAGGACAAGAAGATTTGGTAGGTTTGTCTATCATGCCTCATGGTTACATACCAATGAATTCTGGGGGAGATTATCCTCTTGTCAAGAGTCGGCTCTCTCCATGGAACTTGTTAGAGTTCTGAGGGAACTTAATTTGATGAATGAATGAGCTCAAAAGAGGAGAGAAGGTAGTGTAGACTAATGAAGCTAGGGTGGGATGAACTAGTGTTTTCTACTTTGCTCTTCTTGTGTTGTGTCTAATGAAGTAATTCCTGCAGATTTTAGACTCGCTGCTGTTGTTTCTAAAGGTAATAATGGTGGAAGTGGAATGTGTATATTGTTTGTAAAGTTTTAATTTCTTTTCTTATTGTATGTATATTTTTTGTAAGTGTTTAAAGTCAAATGTTGGCTATGGCACGATAAATAAATAAAAAAATACAAATAATAATAATAATAATAATAATAATGGTGCATTGCGTGTGAAATTACATATAGCCGTACCAATGTCAGAAAGCCTACACCATGTTCCATACAAGGTATGGTGTGAATTGAATATATAGCAAAAGTTGGGATACATTGTTTTGCAATTTCAGCTTTTCCACAAAGCTTTTGGTACAATTTGGCAAATCAGAATTGAGCATTTTGCCGCACTGCATGTTTTGGCAAAGGAAATTAAAATGTTAGACTACTTTAGCAAGAAGACCTGCATATGTGTTTATGACCCATTAACTAAGCAATGTCCTTTCAATGGCCGCTTTGCAACCATAATCTACAGAGGAAATAGAAGCAATGATCCAAAACGAACAGATTAAGCCGAATGCAGTTTAATGATCTGCCATCCCAAGAGGAGTTCTCCTGTCTGGAACTTCAAATAACATTCTGAAAGAAGAATGTTAGTACTTTTAAGCACTTTCAAAAGGAATAGAACTTGAATACGATCATTTAAGAAGATACAGAGTTTGCTTAAAACGAACATTGGTCTTTGAGCTCTATAAACCGAGTAGCATTCATGGTTGAAGCCTGTTTATTTTCAATTGTTTTCACAGTTAAGAGAAAACACCAAAAGGACGTAAGAGGACAAGGATACATAAGCTTTCGCATAGGTTTTCACAGGTAGTAAATATAGTACGAGAATAAAGGGCAGCTAATTCCATTAGCTGTCCCTTAAATTTAGTTATTGACAATGCCAAATCTTTTTCTCACGTGATGAAAACACATTAGCCTCTTCACGTCCCTACTTACCTCGCCTGTACCTAACACCTTTACACAAATGTTCCATCTTTTTCCACAAAGGGCACATTGGTATCTGGGTATTGAACTGTTTGTTATACACTGGGGAAAGGCCAGGCATCCATCCATTAAGCACATTTTCCTGTGCATGGTTTTTGCCAGTGTCGATCTTTGACTGAACCACTCTCCCAGACCTTTCCAGGGACAGAGACTGTATTGGGGCAGATGTTCTTTAAAAGTCTGGCATAATCAAAGACATGAATCCTTTCTTCCCTATTATACCTCCCACATATTGCTGCACAGGCTGGGTAGAAGGTTTAGGACGCACAGCAATTACCCCAGGTAAGCGTTGTGACAGAATGGCCATCTGGTGAGGGTGGGGTAGCCTGAGAATTCTTCGAAAATAAATAATGCAGGTGATGCTGTTTCTGAATGAGAGCTCTAGTAATCACGAATGTGTCATGACAAAAGTAACTGTAACTAGTCTCCTGCCATCTGCAGCCCCATCCCTGCATTGCAATGGTTCAAAGACCAAGTGTGCATCGATAGCATCTGCTGCAACAAGTACCTACAGGAAGAGGTGGATTTCTAATCTTCTTCACTTCTTAACTAAATTATAATAGGTGTATGTGTTAATCAGACTGCTGGCACATAGATCTCTCTCTCTCTCATATATATATATATATATATATATATATATATATATATATATATATATATATGAGCAATGCTTGGATTTGGCAGGGAGAATGCTAAGAAAAACATACAGTCTCCTTCACAGCTCCCTGGAGGCAACGGCCTCCTGCAGGGAACTTCAGGGTTCCTCTACTCTTTGCTCTAGTCCCTCGATCGGTCGTGCTGCTCCAGTGGATTCGCCTTCGTCATCGACGATCTGCTCCTTCTTGTGTTCCACCTTGCTCAGAGTGTGTCTCTATGTTCCGCTTTTTATCCGTGTGGTGGGAGCTAATGGGTATCAAATGTTTGTGATTAAAGTGAAGTGCCTGACCTGATTAGCGGGATTGTCCAACTAAATATGTACTCATTAGCCTTCCTACCCTCAGTTACCCTCTTACAGTGTTTGGGTAGAATGGGGAGCATGGAGGAGGGGTTAGGACATTGGAGAATCCTATAAAATAGGATGGGGTATGGGTACGAGAATCAGAATAATTTAAGAAACTTCCTTAAGGATTGGTCACTTGGCCCGGCAGTTGACCCTAATAAGGTCATGATAAAGGATACATATTCAGCACATATTTTGACAGTAGCTCTGATATTGGATTAGGAGTTGCTTTCTAATAAATGTGATATTGGTTGTAACACCACCTTTACATGAATAATGGCGGTGCTGTAGATCACTTACTGTTTGTATATTTTTTGTATATGTAAATTGAAAAAAAATGAAGAATAATATATCAGCTAATTAATAAATGATGATAAAGTTTTATAGAAACTGCAAATGTCTTTGTATGATTGAATCAGCGAATGCATGGTTACCTCTGCTGAGGGGCAGAAAGGGCAGATTGATACATGCCCTTGAATCAGAATAATTTAAGAAACTAATACAAAGCCTACATGAAGAGTAAGGTATTAAATACGAGTGGCAGGACGCCATAATGTTTCATAGCTTATTAGCCCTATGCTTCCCACTGGGCGGTCCCTTCAGTTTCCTTGCACTGAAATAAGGGTCATGTGCACTGGAGGTGAAGAGCATATTGTAGAACAGAAGACCTCATTTTGTCCAGGAGTCTCACAGCAACCCTAAAGCCTGTTTTACCACCTCGATACGCCATTGAGGCAAATTTACTGCACTCAATGCCTCTGAGCTGCCAGAGGACCCTCTGGGATGCTTTTGGCACTATACGCACATTTCAGACCACTTGCTGCATCTCCAGCCACCCAGATGCCAAGTCAACCCATTGCTGTGGACCGTCTTGAGTAACCTGAATGCAGGCTCAATCTTCATGGGAGTAATTTATTTGAGTGCCGAATGGACTGGCCAGAAACCATTGAACTTGCCATCCTGAATGCAGACATATTGCAGCAAAGGCCATCATTTTGCTGCTGACCCATTTTGCTCATTACGGGTCCGCCGGTAACCCTGCCGGTGTTACCTGTGGGTTTCGGCCAGACCCGTAATAATTTAGCAACGGTGCCTGTGGGCTTACCGGCACCCTTGTTTCCATACCGGAACATTATAATGAGGCCCCTTGTCTTTCCTTTGTAGTAAAAGGAGAGAGGGGCTATATTGATGGTCGCATAGGTTTATGGATCAGGTTGGAAAATGCCCTGTATTGATGGTGTTCCAAATAAGCAATTTACAAATAAGGGTTACATTGAAGGCAGGTATGTGGGACATAACAGTAGATTTAGGCGTAACAAACCTGGATGCTCATGTTCACTAGAAAATAAATTCACACTTTTTAAAATTTGCCTAGCAGTGGGAGGTTTGGCAGCACATTGCAAAACACACAGTCCAAGGCTCTTGCAGGAAGAACTAAACAGCTCTCAATACATTCGAGGTCAGGAGACTAAGCAAACAGATGCCAAGGGAAACCAGCAACTGTACTATCATTTTATAATTCACCATGTGAGTTCAGGAAACTGGTCTACTGATGGTTTCAAAATGCCCATGGCAGTCTCAAATTGCCCCTTAGTACATCTCAGCCTGGGATATGGCTCAGAGTTCCTAGCCTGCAACATTAAGTCCAAAACCTGTTAATATTTCAGGGCTCCTGTAGAGTCATGAACGGTTGTGTTCTCATGGGAATCGGGTGGAGATGTCTGGAGGCAGCAGGACATCTCAAATGTCTCAATGTTTTGGCACCATGTTTTGGGAACCGTGGGTTGGACTGTGACGTCACAGCAGGAATTGAGGGTGGTGTGGTAAGATTTGCAAGACCCAATGATCTGTGGATAATGTTTGTCCCGCTATAGGGGAATAACCCAGCCCTGCCAATTAGATTCACTTGGGGGATTGCTTTGTTTTTGCAATGTGTTTTGATGCTAATTAGCTTTTGCCATTTTTGGGGCATAACTTTGAAAGCGCATTTCATGCAGTTCTGTTCCGCATTCTCTTTGAATTTCGCTTTCCCAGCGGTAAATGAGGACAGAATAAATTACATTACTTCTTGCCTGGCCTACACTCATTTTTGATTACTTTTGTAATTTTTTCTGGTGAGTTTCAAGGTAACCAGCAGTACATTTTTGGTGGCCCGTACGGGCAGAGTTCAGCTTTCTCAACTTGATGTGGGGATTCCAGCCATACTCCCGGAATGGTGCGAGACAGTGTGCGGACCAATATTATGAGCTCAACACCGAGGAGACTCAGCAGACGCCGAGATTGCAAAGGTCTGCCTGGTCCAAACATCCCCTGCTCTTGGAAGCGGGTGCTGGCCTTTAAAGGGAGACTGCGGGGGTCGAGAGAACTGAAAATTCTCCCAAAAAACATATGGGAGTGTATTGGTGCACTAATGCACAGGGAGAGGGAGGGATTATTTTTGATGGTGTATAACACACTTTCAAGAGGTGGAGGGTGATTGGTCATAGTAATCATAGATTTTAGGCCCACTCACCCGATAAGGAGTGAGTGAGCGGTTGCACATCTGCATTAGAGCAGAGGGTTGCACAGTAAGGTGGCAGACCTTGTTAGACAAGAGTTGTGCATAGTGAAGGTAATTGGTATAATTGTGTCAATTATTTTGTACGGGGAAAAGAGTATTGAAGAATTGTGAAGAAGAAGAGAAAAAAGGCGCATGCCAGGGCATTTCGTGCAAATGTTAGAAGTTTGTTCTAGCAAGCGCAGGTAGCGTGCTATTTAGGTAATTGTGGCTGTGGGCAAGGCGGAAGGACTGTGGCCGAACTAAAGTGTAAATATTGAAGAGTTGGGTAGCGGTGCAAGGGGCACAGTTAAACGATGGGAGGAGAAGCCAAACCCCTGGGAAAACTAACATAGTGCATTATTGTTACGGTGGTGGGCCTGTGCAGAAGGCCGTTAATGTAGTAACTGAACTAACAAGGAGGGCCTGGGGAGAGTGCAATTGTGTGTGAGTGGTGTGAAAGGGCAGGGCCTGAGGAGAAGGCCAGTGTGAATGAAATAGGGGGAACAAGAGAAAGGGTAAGTATAACAGTGAAAGAGTGAGTGCGAATAGGGAGGGTGCAAGGATTTTGAGATATAGGCAATAGAATTAAGGGGGTTCTCTAGAACAGTAGGTAAAGGGCACAATACTGACATCATATTTAATAGATGCCCCCCTCGATCACATGTGTAAAAAATGGTCCCAGTATAGGGACAAAATATAAAAATATTTTCAGTGGGTAAAAGACACAGTGGGAAAGTGTTATCAAGAATGGCCCGGGTAGGGAACATTTCAGAAGGACATAATAGACAGTATGAATTCATACTTGTCAGCAACATACGAAGGACCGAAACTTAAAAAGAGGCAGGATATCCTGGGTCTTTGGAAACTGTATGACGAAACTAAGGTACAGAAGAAGGGTGAGGGGAAAGACAAAGTAAACGGACCACCCCTTCCTTATGCATTGTATACATTATTAAAACCAGCCACAGGATACACAAACCCTAAGGGTGTATCCCAGACGGGGAGAAAACAAAGAAAAACAAAGCAGAAGCAGTGCCAGAAACTCATTCAGGGGATAAGGAAGAAAAGGGGAAAAATAAATACTTAGCAGACATTAAGATAAACATACAGGAACAACTTGATTCGATGTTTAGAGAAGCAGAAAAGGTAATGGAGAGGGAGATAGAGAGAAACGAAAAAGGAGCAGGGGAAGAGGGAAGACGGGATGGACAGTAGGACACATACCATTTAAAATTGATGACTGGGTGGGTGAACATGGAAGAAGACAAACAAGACACAACAGAGGGTGATCATACTGCATCAGGCTGGGAAGAAAGCAGCGAAAATGACAGCAGGGACGACAAATTTGACACATGTGAGCTACTGAGTAAGAGTGGAATGAAGAGGGAAGAGGGAAGCGCACAGGGGATTGGTGAAATAGGCTTTGAGGGCAGGAAAGCAAGGATGGCGATAGTAAAAATAAAACGCCAGGGGGCTAGGCTCCAAGGGCGGGGGGCACAGTTGCCCCTTCTACAAAAGGAAAAAGGGGAAGTGCATTACGAACCCTGGCAGACAATGAATAGGGACAATCTGGTGTACAGTTTACCTTCACTAATGGCAAGGGCAGGCAAGTGGATATGCGTATTTGAGAAGGAGACGGTAGGAATACCATTAGTCAAAAGGAATATTACGAGCTTACTGGCAGTATTGGTAGGGGAGCATAGTGACATGTTTTGGCAGAAATTGGGATATGCAGGGGTGAAACTAACCTCTAACATACATTATGGGACACATTTTAATAATTATCGAGCACACATCTGGAAGGCTCTGAGAGAGCTGTATTCAGACACATCAGATATGGCTTTAATGTTACCACAGAAAATGAAGCCACATGAGGACCCTGCAGAATACATACGATGAATCCAAGAAATGTGGACCCAAGAGAACAATCATGGGATGATAAAATACCTCTATTCTATGACATCTTAGTGAAGGGAATTCCCACAGACGTACAGGGTTCCCTAGAAAAGGTGGTCGGGATAGAAGCAAAAGGATGGTCTGAGATACAAGCGACTTTTGTACATTATTGCAAAAGGAAATAGGAAAAAGACAAAAAGGCAGTAGACAATATATTAAAAGCAGAAATAAACTTGTGCAGGAAAGATTAGCAAAAATAAGCATGTAGGGTGCAGTGCTCACAGGACCAGTGCACGTTCCACCTGCCCCACAAGGGAGGCTTCCAGTGACAGTACCAAAAGGGGGAACATACAAGTACTGTACAATCCGCAGTGGGGGATGCAGCAAGTACAGCAGCAGCCCGGCTTCATAAACACACAGCAGCCTGGATTTTTTGCATGAAGGTGGAGTCCCTTACATGGGACAATATCATATTGGAAGTGGATACTACCCAAGGGGAAAGGGATTTGCATATAGGGGAATGGGCCCCTGATTTGGAGGACAATGCTTTGTTTGTGGGAATGGTGGTCACTGTGCACGAACATGCCCTCTCATTCCACAAATTGGACAAGACAGGTTGCAGCCACCACTGCAGTATTGTACGAAATTACAGAGGGCAAAAAGTCTGAAGCCCAAAGGTCCAACCCCTATTTGTTTGAATATATGTATGTGAGGGGGTAAAGTTAATAAAAATGTATAAGGGTAAGATGGGGACACTCCAGGGGGGTCTCTCTCTCTCTCTATATATATATATATATATATATATATATATATATATATATATATATATATATATATATATACACAAACAAATGGGAAATAAAAAAAAAAAAAAACAGACTTTTGGGACTCTGACTTTTGGATTCGGTCATTTCACGTAGATTCACACTGCAATACACACAGACATTCGTGCAGCCACAACAGGCACAAATTGTGCAGCAGCAACAGATGCAAGTGCAGCCCATATAGACACAGGTCGCGCCTACACAGGAGCAAGGACTGACCATAGGGGAGCAGAAGCACAGGATATGGGTAGTGTAGTACAGGCACCAGCACAGACACTCACACAAGGGAAGGTGACAATATTGGGTCAGAATGAGGTGCCTCATTACTGAAGGATAGCAGTGGTGAACGGAAATAAATTTACATCTTCAAGCAATACACTTTCCCAATAAGGGTGCCCCTAGAAAGTAAGAGTGTTCTATCCTAGCAGTAACACAAGACCCCGAAAAGGGGCCCAAGGAAGCATTTAAAATAGGATGGAGGGATTTCTCCTTTCTAATAGATACGGGGGCAACCATATCCTGTATAAATGAGGAAGGATTCCCATTATCTAACACGAAATTGGTCACACAAGGCTTTTCAGGGACTATCCAAGAAGTTCCTGTAACAAAAGATTTGCCATTGACAATAGGGACGCAAAATTTAGTAGTGCCATTATTGTATTCTAAAGAGACACGCATTTACATATTGGGAAGAGATTTGTTAAGTAAATTGAACGCCACACCTGGGTTGTATCCAATGAGGGTGGGAGTGTTGATACAAACCTACTACGCACACAGCACATTGAGAGGGATACCCACAGAGGTGTTCTTGTATGGGGCACAGGTCCTGCTAGGATGGATACCAGGGATACAGGGGAAGGTTCTCCTACTATCAAATTAATTTTTGTTCAGCCCACGATGCCCCTCCACCATTAAATCCGGCACATACACACTGCTATACTTGGAGGAATGGGTAGTGAGAAAATACATGATTATACTGGTTGCTACAGATGACAACAACATGGAATGGCGACTGATACTGTGTATCGATCCCTAACTAATGCTGACAGGAGTGACAGACACAGAATTGTTTGCTACACTAGATTGGGAAGAAGAGGAGAGGTGTTTCAGCTGAGCATACCCTGTCTAGTGCAGATAAATGAGAGCAGTGCACCAGTTGACAATTGGTGAACAAAAGAGACAAAATACATGTAGGAGGATTTGGAGAAAGTACCCAAGAGTTTTTGGACAACAGGGCCTCATGACAGAAGAATACTGAAAGGGGCGGGGGCTGTTCACATTAAGATAAATGAAGGAGCACCGCTACCACGAGTAAAGCAATCCCCCCTTTCACGAGAATCAGCACGGCATATATGAGATACTGTACACCCGATGGCAGTGAGGCATTATACTGGAGTCTGCCTCACAATGTAACAGCAATTTATCCAATAGAAAAATCAAAAGGGGCGTGGACTTTCATGCAGGATGTGCGCCCTCTAAATAACATTATAGAAGCAGAATGTCCTCTGGTTCCATACCCTGCGTCATTTTTCTGTAGCATCCCAGCAAAGGAACACTACTTTACAGTAGTGGATCTGAAAAATACCTTCTTCTCTATCGCCCTGCATCCTGAGTCTAGGGATCTCACCATCTTTACGTATCTCAGGATGAGATTCGAACACACAAGAATGCCCCAGTGGTACTGCGAGTGTCCCAGCATATTTAACAGGGTAATACAAATAGATTTGAGCAATTTGCAAGAAGAAATCATGGCGATACAATACGTGGATGACCTTTTGGTGTGCAGCGCGACAGAAGGAGTGTAGGAAGGACCCAGTGACATTACTGATGTTACTGGCTGAAAAGGGGTGTAAGGTGGACAAAGAGAAACTGCAGTGCTGTGAAAAGGAAATGGTTTATTTGGGGCAGATTGTATCAGCAGATGGGAGAAAGATAATGCCAGAAAGAGTGGAGGCAATACATAAAACACCCTGTCCAAAATTGGTAAAAGAAATGCAACAATTCCTGGACTTATGCAATTACTGCAGGGCATGGGTTTTTAATTACTCCACATGCACTATGCTGCTTCTCCAAGCACTTAAGGAAGCTCAGAAAACCAAAAGCAACATAAAATGGAAAGCAGAAATGAACGAGTATTTTGATGAACTCAAGCATGAGTTAGCACACGCAACAGTACTAGTTACACCCAACTATAAAGAGAAGTTTCACTTGTTTTCTCACTCAGACAGCAAAGTAATGACCGCTGTGCTTCGACAAAAGAAGGGACAGGGTAACATGACTCTCGGCTACTAGAGGGGATGTCTTGACCCTGTGAATTAAGGGCACTTTCTTTGTGAACAGGCACTTGCTGCTGCTGCATTACCAATTGAGAAAGCATCAACAATAACAATGGGGTGTCCAGTAATTTTGTAAGTGGAACATGCACTGTCCCGATACTAGAGAGGACACAGTCAACATTGACAATTCAACGATCATCAGGGTACAAGGTTAGACTGAGAAACCCTTCAATAGAGGTGGTGCAATGCAGGACGGTAAACCCAGCAGAATCCATTGCAGAGCCAATTGAGGTGGGAGATTACATACATGATTGTGTGGCATGTATAGGCAGGAGAAAAGGGAACCCGTTGGTAAAAGAAGAAGTAATTGAAGTGGGGCATGATCTTCATTGACTGGAGTTGAACCCAAATACAGGACAGAGATACTCTGGGTCTGCAGTGGTGGGGCACAGGCACATCATTCACAAGGAAGGAGAATTGTCAGCCAGCACACTACTCTGAACAAGCAGCAGAATTAGTGGCACTGATAGAAGCACTTAACATGTCAGAAGGGCATGCAGGAAATATATTTTCTGACTCCGCGTACATAATATCCACTGTACATTCAGGATTAGCAAGGTGAGAAAGGAGAGGATTCAAGCAGAGTGATGGTACACCTTCTGGGTGAATTACCGGAAACATTGCCACTCCCAGTACAATTGGCAATAGCAAAGTGTAAGGTACATACGGGAGGGAAATATTTTATATCACTGGGAAATAAAAAAGCAGACAGAGTAGTGAAAGAAGCAGCATATCTACAAGAAGGATCACATGTGCTGTTCCCTGGTAAGGAGGAGAACATACCAGTTGCAGCATTGATTAAAACAACTAAAGGAAAAGCACCACCAGAAAGCTTTAATGCAACCCCAATAGTGCAAATAATAGAATTAAAGGGTGAAGCATCAGACGAGGAAAAAGAGCTATCGGGGAAAAGGGGATGCTCTCTGTCACCAACTGATTTAATTTGAAGGCATGACAGCACAGGCAAAGTGGTAATGCCAAAAAGGTTGTTGAATGTGGCTCTGGAACAGCCCCACTACCCAGCCCATGTGTCGAAAGAGCACGTGGCTGCAGGATTAATGAGGACTGGTTTGTGCCCAATTTGTATGAGTATGTAGCTGCATTTGTGTATAATTGTATGGTTTGCCATAAATGTTTGCCAGATTAAACTTTAAGAGAGGTACGAAAAACATTACTGCAACCGGAAGTGCCCTTCTGGCACTTGCATATTGACTATGTCGACATACAATACAGATGTTCCTCTTACAGGCACATGCTTGCTGTGATGTGTACATTTTCACGTTGGCTTAGGCGGGTCCATGTGCACATGATGATGCCTGTTCAGCAGCTAAATTCCTGTTGTGGGATCCCATATGAAATTTGCTCTGACAATGGTCAGCAATTTGCGAACAATTTGATTAAGGAAATAACTGCTCTTTTGGGGATACAACATAAATTATGCACAGTGTACCGGCCACAAGCAAATGGTTTGGCTGAGAGAATGAATGGGCTACTAAAAGAGCGCATGGCTAAACGAGCACAACCACTTGGCAAATCATGGCTGGTTCTTTGCTCTTTTTGCCTAATGCAATTCGACTGGAGGTGATCACCATTTGACACCTCACAAAATTGTTACTGGACATACAATGCATATGCCTAGATCTCCAACATGTACAATTTCTGATGCTAATTCTGTTGCTAATATTTTGGGGAGGAATTTCACAAGTACCTCACAGAACATCCAAAACCACTATATAACCCAGCAGGTAAAACCAAGACTACGGACTGAGCAGACTGATGGGCCGAAAAAGGACTTTCCATAAGCAGCATCTCTTTACAGTGGGGATCCTGTATTTATTAAAAAAACCATGGCAGGAATTGGAAAGACAGTAGGTTTTCTGGCCCATACACAGTTGTGTACGCAACTCCTACAGTGGTTAAATTAGAGAATCGCCGAGGATGGGTCCATCTGACTGACGTGCACAGGGACAAGATCAATGGCTCCACTGGAGAAGAAGGGCAGTGTGTGATGGGAAGTATACACCAACTTCCATTGACTTGTCTTTCAGCAATGAGGATGGAGAAAGCAATGTGCAGAGCAGTGTTTTTATTATTTTTACTGATTTATAGGGTGCTGAAGCCCGCAGGCATCAGGGCACACAAACACAGTGAACAACCATAGAAAAATGGGACAGATGAGCAGGAAAGACCAGCGAGGCAGGGAGGAACGGCATAATTGTGAAGAATTTCAGATGAACAGAGCAGTCTTCAATTTCCGACGGAAAATATCGTATTCCTTTACCAGCCTAAACTCCAGGGGCAGGGAATTCCAGATCTTAGCGGCCCTGATAGGAAAGGTTCTTCCCAAACAATTGGCAAGAGAGAATTTAGGAATTTTAACCAGCACCAAAGTAGATGAGCGCAGTTTCCTCAGTGGCTCATAGAGGGAGACCAGGTCCTTAATATAGATGGAAGCAATGCCATATAGTGCTCTGTGAGTTAGGGCAGAAGCCTTAGCCGAGGAGGTAACCAGGAGCCAATGAAGATCTTGCCGGCTAACTAAGATATGATCTCTTCTACATTTCTTCACAATAATGCAGACTGCATAATTTTGAAGGATTTGAAGAGCATGAATGTTTTTCTTATTGGCTCTGACTAACAGAGCATTGCCATAGTCTAGTCTGGAAAAAACCACAGCACGGCGACAGAGGAGCAATTGGACGCAGACATAAAGGAGCGCAGGTTTCCCAACAGCCAGAGATAGTATGATCCATTCTTTACTGTCTGGTTGATGTGGGCATCTGCACTGAGTAGCGGGTCAAGATAGAAGTCCAGGATCTTAACTTATCTTTGAAACCGTAATTGGACAGCAATTGATAGAGAATGACGGATAACTAAAGTCTAATTTTGCTCCACCACACTTGGTACCAAAGACCAGCAGATCGGTCTTATCCCCATTTAGACACATCCAGTTGTTACTCATTCAGGTCTCAAAACGGAGACAGATGGTGTGAAGAAGGCTGGTGTCCTTGGCATAGTCCCCTGATAGCTCAGGGACTAGCTGGGTGTCATCAGCATAATTTGAGAAATATAGTCTGAGCTTATCCAACAGATAACAGAAGGGTTTGATATAAATCTTGAATAGCCGGGGGGACATACATGCTACCTGAGGAACCCCATGGGAAATGGGAGAGAGGGGAGAGGTGGCCTCAACCCAACATACCTGGGATTTGCGATTCTGAAGGAACAATTTCACCCATAGGATAGAATCAGGGTTGCAACCGCCCTGTTTCTCTAACACAAGCAAGAGTTGATCATGATCAAGGAGATCAAAGGCAGCTGATTGGTCCAGAAGGACCAAGAGTGGCCAACATCTGAGATTTTCAGCATGTGCATCTGTAGTAATAACAGAGCGGTCTTGGTACCGTGGCAGGGTCTAAAGCCAGACTGTCTCGGATACAGGATATTAGATTTCTCAACAAATGCTTGCATTTGGTTAGTGCCACTTTTATCAAGTATCTTAAGGAGGAAATGGCAGTTAGTAATGGGAAGCAGGTTACCATCTAGAAATAGTGGATTTGGAGCCTGCATCTCCTTTTCCTGTGGCCACAGACACAAAAAACAAATGAGTCCTCCTTAGTGGACGAGTTCTTTCCATATACACCACATGACAGCTCTGCGTACATCCAGTGTGCAGGGTTCTTCCCCCCCCCAGGCTTGAGGGATTTTGAAAGAATGTTGGTAGCTCTATTGACTGGCTCACACAGAACTTGGAAATGAATTTAGGCGCAAATCTAGGGTGAGTGCGCAAAACTACCTTGTCTTTGTGAACTGTTACAAAGGGATCTAGAATAGAGAGTGCCAGCAGTTCACTTACCCTCCTATTGGAGATGATTGCTATTAAAAAAGCAGTTTTGAAGGTTAGATTCCCAAGACTTGCTTTGTGTATGGGCTCGAAAGGAGCTCCCATAAGCCTTGTCAACACCACATTTAGGTGCCATCCGGGAGCTGGGTTAGAAATGGGAGGGTGAATTCTTTTTACCCCTTCCATAAAAGCCTTAATCACTGGTATCTTCCACCACAACACCTTCTGTTGTGATGTTGTATATGCTGAAAGTGTCGCTAGGTGCACCTTTTTGTGAGCTGAAGACTAGGCCTGAATCAAGTAAGTGAGGTAGGTATAGAACAATGTATGTGGGAGAGCAGTCAATTGGGCTGATGCTCTTTGAGTTACACCAGATGACAAACCAATTCCATTTTCTAGAATAGCAATATCTAGTGTTAGGTTTCCTTGCCTCCCTGAGGATGTCCATACATCTTTGAGGGAGCAGGTGTCCGAATTCTATGACCTCAGGAGCCAGGCCGCTAAGTTCAATGTCTGCGGGCTTGGGTGAAGCGTCTCCCCTTTGTCTTGCGAAAACATGTTGTACGGGCAAGGCAGCTTGACTGGAGGAGATAGGGACATCTCCATCAGATGAGTGAACCAGGGTTGACGGGCCCACATGGGGGCCACCAATATCATTGTGACTGGTTCCTGGTGCATCTTGTGCACAATCTTGTTGAGAAGGGGAGTCGGGGGGGAAAAGCGTAGACAAATTTCCCTGACCATGTTATCCAGAGTCTGTTCCCCTTGGATCGGTTCTGGGGGTACCTGGAGGCGTAATCTTGGCATTGGGCATTTCCCAGGGTCGCGAACAGATCGATCTCTGGAAAACCCCATTGTGTGAAAACGTTGGCAATGATGTCTCTTTGTAATTGCCATTCGTACTCCCTGGGCAACGGAAAGTCTCTGCTGAGTACGTCTGCAAGAAGATTGAGTTCCCCTGGAACATGTTGCATTTGAGAGCCCACTTCCAAATGTTCTGAGACAGTTTGGATAGCCCTGGAGAATGAGTGCCTCCCTGTTTATTCAGATAGTACATGGCCTTGGTGCTGTCTGTGAGGATTAGGGTAGTCTTTCCCTGTCGTTGTGTTTCAAACGCTTTCAGTACTTTGAACACTGCCAGCAGTTCCAGCAGGTTTATGTGGTTGGACGCTATGTCTGGTAACCAAACTCTGCTTGCTGTCTGCTGGAGCAGGTGGGCTCCCCAGCCTGTAAGGGAGGCATCCATGGTTAGTGGCTTCCACTGCGGGGCTGGTGAAGGATTTCCCTTTCAAGAGGTTTTCCCTCAACCACCACTGCAGCGAGAGATCTAGGGCCAGTGAAACCACTACTAAATCGTCCCACTGTCCGTTGGCCTGACACCACTGCTTGCTTAGCCACGCTTGCATTGGGCGCATGCGCAGGCGCACGTGAGGAACTAAGTAGATACAGGACGCCATCATTCCTAGCAGACGCATAGCCTTGCGTACTGTTACCGCTCGACTGGCTACATATTGAGGGATTTGAAATAACATGTTTTGAACCCTCTCGTTGGAGGGGAAGACAAGGCCATCCTTTGTGCGAATTAGAGCCCCTAGGAATTGTTTGACTTGACTGAGGTCTACGCTGGATTTTTTTCTCGTTGCTAGAGAAACCCAGGCTGAATAAAAGATCTATCGTCTTTTGGGTATTTGACAAACATGTTTCGTAGGAGTCCTCTGCTATGAGCCAGTCGTCGAGGTAAGGATAAACTGGAATGGATTTCCTGTGCAGATGCGCTGGCCCTTCTGCTAGTACCTTCGTACATACCCTTGGTGCAGATGCTATGCCGAAGGCTTATACCTTGAACTGATGTTTGTTTTATATCATAAACCTGAGGTACTTTCTGTGCGCTGGCAACATCTAAATATGAAAGTATGCCATGTAGTCCCCCTGTGTGAGCAGAGGAATTACTTCCTGCAGGGTGACCATGCAAAATTTCTGTGGTTTTACAAACTTGTTCGCTGGGCTCAAATCTAGAACAGGACGCATGGTTAGATCCTTTTTGGGTACAAGGAAGTACACTGAATAAATACCCTCCTTTACTTGTGACAGAGGTACGATCTCTATGGCTCCTTTTTGTTCCAGTATCTCGACTTCTTGAAGTATGCGAAGATGTTCTAGTGTTAGTCTTTGTTGACGTGGAGATCTGTATTTTGGGGATTGGTTGAACTCACAGTACCCGTGGGCTATAGTTTTTAGCACCCACTGGTCTGTGGTTATTACCGCCCGTGCTTTCAGGAATGATGTCAGCCGACCCCCGACCGGAGAGGCATGGGAGGGGACCCGAATCTTCGAGTCATTTAGAGCCTGAGGCAGGAGATCCTGTGGGGGTTGGGTTCCTGCCTCTTCCCTTACCACGCCACTGTCCCCTTTGGGGGTATGGGGTATTGTAAGTATTGGTTCCTTGTGGAGAGTTCCAGTTGTTTCCTGAAGGGTATTGTTGGTGACTGGAGCGTTGGCCATGAAAAAACCTTCCGTTTCCAAATCCTCGCCTTGTGGAAGGTCTCTGAGTAATTTGGTCCAAACTCTTTAGGGTTTCATGTTCTTTTTTTCGCGGCCTCTAAGGCCTCATCAACCGCCTTTCCAAACTTAGTTGGATTCCTCCACAGGTTTGTTTATAAGAGATGCTAGCGTTTCAGGTTTAAACCCTGAATTTTGAAGTCACGTGAGTCTTTTGATGAGAATGCCCTGAGCGAGGGCTCGGCTGGCTCTCTCAGCAGAATCCAAAGTGTATTCTAAAATACTTTGGTTAACTTGCCTACCTTCAGAGACTGGGGTAAGTAGGCTGGTCCGTAGAGGTACTGGAGCCTCTTGTAGACCACCAATAGAGTAACTGGCCAATAGAGTCGTGTTATTGGTGATACGCGTGGAGTACGCTACCGCTGTGGTAACCCTCTTACCCAGGGCATAAAGCCTTTTCCCTTCTTTGTCAGGGGGAGCCTCGCCTGTTGATAAAGGAACCCCTGATCTTTTCCTTGTGGTAGTCACTACCAAAGAATCTGGGGTGGAATTACCCAATATATAGAGGGTCTAATGGAGAAGAGCGGAAGCGTTTTTCAATTCTTGGGTTTACACCTCTCGTAAGAGCCGCTGTAGACAAAGATAGAGCAAGACGTTTTTTTTATCGAATTGAGTAGAGGGATGGCTTGGCTGGTCGGTGCCTTCTCTTTGAGTATATCCTCAACGAAGTTGGCTTCAGGTGCTGCCTCTTCAGTGGCAATTTTAAAGTGATCGGCTGCTTTACGTAACATTACATTAAATGTTAGTTGATCATCAATAGGAGAAGGATTTCTTGTAGGGGTGTTCTGAGGAGAGTCCAAGGCCAGAATATCTGGGTCTGGGTATTGTGGCTCTGGGGACTTCCAAGGCTGAGGGTGACCCACATCTGGCTCCTCCCTCCAGCCTTCCATAAGTTCATCTTCAATGGGCTCATGTTCCTCCTCGTTATAGAAAGGATTCTCCTGTACCTTAACTGGTAGAATTCTTCAGTAAGGTTATAATTATATATGTCCTCTTCTAAAGAGGGGTCAAAATGTCTTGGGAATTTAGATCCAGGGTTAGCAGGGCTTTCCTCCCTTGGCCTTCTTGGTGTAGGTTGTTCTGCACGTGAAACAAACTTGTCCAGCCTTTCCGTTCAGTCCTCAAACTTTTCCCTAGTCCAAACGGACGATCTAGAACAGTCTAGGGGTAGAAAGTGGTCTCTCTCATAGTCTTCCGTCGAAAAAGTGTCCCTAGCACTCTCTTCCGTCAAAAAAAAAAAGAGTTCTGTGCCTTAGCGTTGATGAAAGTCCTCTGGTGGGACCGATGAAGGTGGGGCCTCCCTGTGCCCTTCCCTCGACTTCTAAACGCTATCCTTAGATCGCGGTGTATCTTTGGGTCTTTCAGAGACTTTCAGAGAGTCCCTAGCCTGCCGTTTATGGGAATCGGCAGCCACAATTCTTGCCAGACTGACCTCGACGTCCTCACCAGTGGGGAGGCACGTAGGTAAGGGAGTCTGTTTCGACCGAATCGGGGCCTTGCCCCTATCAGCCATCTTTTGTGGCAGTGCTGTAACTTTCACGGGTGGTAAGGCCTTGTCTAGAGTCCTTTGTCATCGATGTACGCTTTCCTGTGATGCGTGTCGACGGAACTATGTGTTTTGGGAGTAGTGTCCCTTGACTTGGATTGCCCAGCCGCTAGGCACCCATGCGGCTGCGAGGAGGGCTGCCGATCTCGTCGTCGGCGGGTATCACCGGAATTACCAGTGCACCCGTTGGCGCCAAAGTCTTTTTCGACGTAGTCAAAGTAAGGCTAGAGGTGGTGTACTTAGTGTCATGCACGTGTCTGTCTTTGTCGCCGGGGTGTGACTTCCCCATAGCAGAGTTTACGCCGTGCTTATCGGGGCCGGGGACAGACGATCCGGAATGCGAGCGTTCCGTGGAAACGTCTCCAAACTCCGGTTCGGAGGCCAGATAGTCACTCTCGCCGTTGTCACATTCGGTGGTAGCGGCAGTGGGAGAAGTCCCGGCCTTGGACATACCGTAGGCCGCCCACCGTTTTACTATACACTCCTTCAAAGTCTTGGGGCGGAGGCGCTTACAAGCCGCACACCCTTCCTCTTTATGATCAAGCGGCAAGCACTGGTTACACTGTCTGTGTTTATCTTTCCATGGGAATTTGCTCTTACAAATAGGGCAAAATCTAAATGGAGTTCTCTCCATAGCTGAGGTTACACAAAGTGACTATCACCAACTGGGAAAGAGGGAAGAAAGGGAAAGGCATTTTCAGTTTGAAAAGAAATGTCCACTCGACCCCACTCTCCCTACTGTATAAGCAAGCAGAAGGCCCGGCCACATGGTCGGCAACGCCAACAGGATCACCTTCCATCAAATCGCGCAGGTCTTCAGCGGAAACTGGAACAGCCATCGAGACAAGGGATGATATTAAATTTGTTTATGGAATAATTCGACCAAAGCTCATTGGTCAATAGCAATGTTCTTTACGAACTCCACATAAGGGCGACCAGTTATCTGGGCGGAAAAAAACAATCCGAGGGACCTCGACGCGTGAGGGATCTTGGGTACACTACACATCACGTAGGGATAGTGTTACAGGCACGCCCATGTCAACATCCCCTTTCGATTCTCGAAAGACAAGATGCAATACTCCGCGGTTACCACTGGATGTCGGACTATGCACAGCATGTGATTATAAGCAGATTGACATCAAACATCAGAACTGTTATTATCTTCCCCAATTTGTTTGTTATGTACTTTTTTTTTAGCTTCATTAATAGCTGTTCTGTAGGCTTTATCTAAAGTCTTCCACTGGTCTTTGTTATCAATGAAAGGGCATTTAAGCCATTTGGTCTAGGCCTGACATTTCTCAATTTTCATTTGGCACAGATCTTGTGTAAACCATTTCTGATGGGAAGGGTTGTCTCTAACCAGCTTGTTCCTAACCGGGGCCACCCTATTCAGCACAGAGAGCATAAGCGTTTTGAAGGTTTCAGTGAGAATAGGAGAGTCCAAATCAGATGTAGCCGACATGATAATGTCCAGGCAGTCTTTCAGATCTAGCCGCGTAACTTTCGTGAAGTTCTGTTTTTTAACATTTTTCTGCAGATTAGGTAATTTAGGAAGTGGGATTGGAATAGAGACTGTAAACATGATGTGTTAATGGTCAGACCAAATGCAAGGGGAGGTGACCACTGTATTAACTACAAGATTGTTTGCCATAACCCAGTCGAGGTTATGACCTTTAGTGTGAATGGGGGCACTAATAAAGACGTGGAAATTGGCGTTAACAGACAAAAAAGATATATGCCTTTTGGAATGTGATTAGATTAATTTGCATTAGTATTGGAGTAATATAGTGTTTTGCTTTTTAGAGAAAATGTGATTTACATTCTAAAGTGGGTGTGAAAAAGGGGAAAAGAAATGTGCTAAATCAAGAAGAATTCCATCATGACGCTGAAAAAGGGCAGGGAACATCATAGGGGAACATATGGTATGATGAAAGTTGCGGGTGCGAAGAGAAAGATCAAACAGCACATGCTAGATTTATTCTCTTCTACCACAAGTAACAGGGGCTCCCACGCTCTTCCTGCCACAGGCTGTACCGTATGAGATGCAGGGTACTTAATGCACCTGTCCCTCTGGGAGTCTCTTTCAAGGAACAAATGTATCTGTCAATGGGTGGATGAAAGGGAGGAGGTATACATTGACAATTATGTGAAAATGGTCAGCATGGTGAATACTAAAGAAACGAAAAATATGGTAGTAGAATATATAACAGTAGAATATAGAACAAATGTCTCTAAAGGGGGGAGCAAATAATGTTAGTATAAACAAATTCAGTGCATAGACAAAGAGGGGCACAGCATTCCCTGGTGTCACACAAGACCATTAACAAGAATAAAAGGAACAGTGTGGTACGTTGTTAAATGTAAGGGGGGAATAATACAATGTCGTGCTGAAGGGTTGGTAGGGTTCGAACAAAACATGGTGGTCAAAGTAAACGAAAGCTGCAAGGCTGTGTGGAGAAAATATTTACCTGCATTAACATGGATAAGCAAAACTCATTAACTAGTTGAAATGAGGAGTTGTACACGATTGCCTTTGTGTTTCTGGTCCATTGAGTCTATCCATTTGGGTACTAATGCAGGCTGTGCCAAGGTGTTGAGGAGTGTGGCGCTGACGCAGGGGACAGCAGTGATAATGGACCTCTGGTGGGCATGTGGATCGAAGGCCTACACCGAGCAATCGTCACTCTGCAAAGCCCTGCCCTGGTGGTGCCCCGAAACAGCAGCAGCATGGGGCCCGTGTTAAAGGAGCAGTAAACCGTGCTGAAGGAGATGGGGGTGCAACAAAGCACACTGTTGAATAGAAAAAGGAAATCAAGAAATTACTGGTCTGAAAAGAGTGCCGAAAATGTGGCCGCGATTCCAGCTAACTTCCGACTGTTCTCCAAGGCTGCTACTTTTTTCATGTCTTTATTGCTTCCGGGGGTGCAGCCTACACCTAATGTAAAATGGCTGCAGCTGACGCGCTATGAGTCACTACAGCTGGCCACTTCAACAGCAAAAGGCCTGAATTCATTAAAGGAGGAGTTAAGAGCCCTGCATCTAGTGTCTCTGCAAAATAGGTTTGTGTTGGACCTTCTAACCACTATTGAAGGAAGAGTGTGTGCCAAGTTTTGCAGTAGTTGCTGCACCATCATGCCCAATGGGGAAGCTTCAAATGGAACAC
Organism: Ambystoma mexicanum; assembly: GCF_040938575.1. NCBI lineage: Eukaryota > Metazoa > Chordata > Amphibia > Caudata > Ambystomatidae > Ambystoma > Ambystoma mexicanum. The sequence continues at coordinate 802,290,635 of NC_090939.1, read as the reverse complement.
TGAAAACAGCAATAAGTGAAATACAAACACTCCACGAGAAGATGACAAATTAAGTTAGTGGGGTGCATTGTTAGGGAGAATTCTTATAAATGTGACAATTCCCTTCACCTTAGAGACCCCCTGCAACTTTGTTGGACTTTGAGGACTTGATTTTCTTACCTAGAAAGAGTGTGAGCCTTTTTTTCCCACTCTTTCATGTGTTTTGATGTGTGTTTTACACTTGTGTTATTTGAATATGGGGTTTTAGATAACCCCACAGGCATCATCTTTTCATGTGTGCTACACAGCACTCTGAATGCAGTGACAAAGGGATGCCTTTTAGACTTCCCAAAGGTTTAAATACATTCTCTGGGATAAACTACTGTTTCCCAGAGAATGTAAAGTGAAATTGACTTTAGTAGTCTTTCCCAATTCCTAAACCCAGCACACACGCCATCTTACAATGGAGTGCTGGAGGGGTTACATAGTACCCTGGTGTCTAAGTACTCATGTAGCAGTCAAATGCTACCCTTATCTATTGAAAAGGCTGGTGGCAGTGGTTTTACAACAAAATACTATGATTTTTCCCGACTGCAAACACCGGTAGCTAAAAATCACAAGAGCCATGTTTTTCAAGATGGTGCCTTAACCCGCTTTATTTAAACAGGTCCTGGTCTTCTTTTTTTGTAGTTTCTTTTTGGAAAGGTCCTTCTAGTGTTTGTCTCTGCACGCCAAACCAGGTTTGATCCCTTTGTTAGTGTGCCTTTGGCGGACTTCAGGAGTAAAGACCGCCTCTGGCGTCTGAGTGTCTGGGGTGGGCAGGAAGTGAGGAAGGTGCCCGAAACTCCCTGTTCTTCGTCTCCGAGGAGAAACAAATGCGCTCCTGTGTGATTGGCTGGCTGACTGTCCGGCAAGAACAGCCACCCTGCTGGGTGAGTGACAGCTAGGCTGGAATGAAAGTGAGAGCACTGTTTAAAAAGCTAGTCTCTTGGAGTGGAAAGTCGACCACTGGAACGAAAGAACCAAAGACTAGCTGGAAGAGGACGGCTGCTGCAACTCCTGGACCGTTGGTTTGTCCGGTGAAGCCCTGCTACAGGTCCAAATTGCCAAACTCCATTTGACAGAGAAGCTCCTTCAAGAGCGGCTCCTTCCTTTGAGTTGGTGGGACCAATCAAGGCTCAGGAACAGTGAGATCTGCAGGAACTAACGACTTCAGCAGCATTTGTTTCTTCATACAAAGATACTGTGCCAGCTCGATTGAGAGAACGCCACTCTCACGGTGAAAGTTTGTGAAACTTTCCCAATTTACAGGCCTAATCAGCTTGTGACCCCACAAATGATCCTGGCTGCTCAGCTCGCTACCAAAACCTGTGTGGTACAGACATATACCAAAGGTTGGTCTTGCTTACACCTGTAGTCCTAATTGTATGTGTTGTTCCCAGAAGGTACTGCATGTAATTGTGCCTAACAGCAATCAACCAACTGGCTGGACATCATTTTTACTTGGGTGCCCGCTTGGCTTAGTATTTACAGTGACTGTTCTCACGTTAGTCCACATGATCGTCCCCTTCTACATTGGCAAAACCTTGTTTAGACTCTATACTAACCCAAAGAGGAAAATTCATGCTGCCCCTGAATGTTGATGGGGTAGAAGGCAAAGATGAAAATACTAACCCTGTAACAAAGGATGAAAAGACTGATTATGATTCTGATTCGGTAAAAATACAACCTATGGATCTAGAATATTACACTGCTTTTTGGATTCCATGTGATATGGATGGGTGGGGGTGTATAATAATAGAGAGGCCCTTGGAAAACTGGGAAGATGATGGGGTGAAATGACCAGATGTAGAAGCGTGGCTACCCACAACAACAGTAGCTGACTGGGGTGGGGGGGGGGGGGTAGTTATTGATAGATCAATAAAAGGGGGGACTAATGTAGCTGCAGGATTAGCTCACTAAAAGGGGAAGGGGGTTTAGTGATGGCCGCTTAGGGCATGCATCAGGCTAGAAAAAGCCCCTTATTGATGGTGTTCCAACTAAATAATTTACAAATAATAAGGCTAAAAATTGCAGGTAAGTATGTGGGACATAACAGTCGATTTATGCATTACAAACAGGCCTGGATGCTCATGATCACTAGAAAATAAATGCACACTTTTATTAATTTGCCTTGCAGCGGTAGGATTTGGCAGCACATTGCAAAACACACAGTCCCAGGCTCTTGCAGGAAACAGCTATCGATACATTCAAGGTCAGGAGACGAAACTCATGGATGCCAGGGGAAGGCGGCAACTGTACTATCATTTTATAATTCAGCATTGAAGTTCAGGAAACTGGTCTACTGTTGGTTTCAAATTTCTCATGGCAATTTCAACCCCTTAGCACATCTCAGCCTGGGATATGGCTCAAAGAGTTCCTAGGCTGCAACATTAAGTCCATAACTTTTTAAAATGTCAAGGCTCTTGTAGTGTCATCATTGGCCGTGTTCTCATGGGAAGCAGGTGGAGATGTCCGATGGCCGTTGAATAAGAATCTGCAGGTCATCTCAAATGTCTCAATGTTTTGGCACCATTTTGTGGGAACCGTGCACTGGACTGTGACGTCACAGCAGGAATTGAGGGTGATGAGGTAAGATTTGCAGGACACAATCATCTGTGGATAATGTATAGGGGAATATCCTAGCCCTGTCAATTAGATTCACTTGGGGGGATTGTTTTGTTGTTGCAATGTGTTTTGATGCTAATTATTTTTTGCCATTATAGAGGTTTTGATTTTTGGGGCGTAACTTTGACAGCGCATTGTATGCAGTTCTATTCCGCATTCTGTTCAAATTTCACTTTCTCAGCTGTAACAGCCCAGAATAAATTGCGTTACTTCTTACCTGACGTACACTCTTTTTTGATTACTTTTGCACTTTTTTCTGGTGAGTTCTGAGGCAACCCGCAGTACATCTTCTTCAACAGCGACTCCATTTTTCCACCATCTAACCCACTCAGGCAAAACTCCAGTGAGTTTGCATTCACTCGAACTTTCTTAACATGGGCTCTACCACACCGAAAGTGCCAAGAAGTCTGCCACAAAGGTGTTGAGCACCTAAGAAAAAAGTCTATGAAGAGGTCATGTTGTCCAGGCCAACATTTGGGACCTTAGTGACTTTTAAACCCTAGCGTCCTCTTCATGTTTCGTCTTAAAGACATATCTTTTGAACAGTAACATTGTGCCAGTTTTGTGTCTGAACACCCCTGCTGGTCTATCCAGAGTGCCCTTTCCCCAATGTCTACATTCTCTTTTTTCTTCAATCTCATTTACTTTAAGAGAGGTGGGTTTTTCTACTGTACACTAGTTAGCTGATTGGATTTATTGTTTAATTAAAAGTCTACCGTTTTATAGAATCTTGACTGGCCATTTTATTTAAATGTTTTACCATTCTACTTACGTTGTTTAGGTTAATACTGCTATCACATAGCATCCCTCCAAAAGAGTATAGCATACCTTTGGCCCACGTTACTACAAAAGACAAAGGAGGTATACGTCGTGGACTGTGTCTGTTTCACCTTTATAATGGAGATCAGTGCTGGATTGTAGTAGTTTGGGACTGAGTATGTGGTTTAGGAACTACTCATTCATCCCTATACTCCTGCAGAGCATCAGTTATAACAACTCCTGAGGGTAAATTGCCAGAGTTTGAACCTTTGGTATGTGTAACTTTTTCATCCAATAAAAAAGAAAGCATTGCTTGAGCCCTCTGTACTCAATGATTTAGTGTTCTTGTCATCCCCCAATACAGGTTGGTACAAAGCAACAAGCTGGCTGGATATTTCCTTTTCGTCATCTTCTTCATAACATTTTAATAAAATCTCCACTTCAGTTCTATATTTCCATTCTATTGCAGCAATTCACAATGTTATGCAAGATGCTAAAACATATTTCCCATATTTCCATTAAAAGGCAGTTGCACTCTTCCCTGCACCAACATAAAGTTACTCACCAACAGGTATTCTAGCAACTGCATACAAAAAGATGTTAGTGGAGAGACCAAGAAGAAAATAACCAAGTGAGCTCAGAAGAATACAGACAAGAAGGGAGTATCGTCTTCCTACTACATCGCTCCAACCACCCTGTTGAAGATAGAAAATTGCATTATGCAAACAAAAAATGATCAAGTAGAAAGTGCATTGGACAGTAACTCGATTAGCTATATAAGTTAATTCAGAAGCACTAAACACAATTGGGCCTCATTATGTGATGGGCAGTGCAAGATAAATGCATCAATATTGCCATATACCGCTGCATTCCTGCACCGCCCAACTATGAGGCGGACAGAAAGTTGGAGGATTCACCTCCAGCCATGTGCTGCCATTTCGGCAGGATTACCGTGGCAGAATTTCCACCGAAAAGCCCCATTGAGTCCTGTGAACTCAGAAAACATGCAAAGTTACACTGCCACTGCCTCTTGTAGTCCAGCGGTAATTCCACCGGATCAAACGGCGGTATACAGTCTGGTCGTATCTGGGCAGATTTACTGGGCAGGTATCACCAAACCCATAATGACCCACAATTACCTTTTAGAATGAATGGTTATCCTTGTGAGAACAACAAAGATGAAATGAGGTCACAGAACTTAAACATGCCTTTTTATGTGAATGTTATTTATGTGGATTTGGAGATTGCCTGCCCTGTTTATTGAAGGAACTACACTGCCCTTTCTCAATCGCTGAGCAGCAGTGCACTAAAGCCTCCCTACCCAGGTTAGCGAGCTTCCATCTTCTGGATTTTGATGGGAAAAGAAAGATTCCAATTGTAGAGGAGATTCTTCAATCTGCTGAGGGAGTGGTCATATACAGCTTTCAGGCCATCGACAAATAAGCAGAACTTCAACATTGGAGCAATGATACAGATAACCCCAGTAAATGTATACTATAAGAGCCTTAGTTTGACAGACCAATGTTAAGATACTTTTACACTATAACGTTGAACCTCAAAAGTGATTTTGGCCCACGAAAATTAGGTGTTGGGAGCGTGTGGGGGTCTTAAACATGTTGCTTTTATATAGCTAACACAAGACACTACTCCACCAATTTCAGGAACTTCGTGATGTAGTTGGTCAACAGGAATATTGGCAGCTGTGTTAAATAATGCAGTAAACACTGTATAAATGTCCTTTGTATAGTAGAGTAGATATGAGCAAAGGGGCATAGTTAGGATACTTGAATTGGATAGTACACAGTAGTAGTGGTGATCTACTTCTGCGATCCCTGAATTCTTGGGTTATGGTGGTGGTCAGAGTGGAGAATGGATATCTGAAGAAGTAGCAATAAGCTAGGCATGCTTCAAGTCTACGAACCACGATTCCTGGATGGCCCACAAGGAGGCCACCCTAGAAACACTGCCCATAGAAGCCTGCCACCAGGAAAGAGGGTACAGGTGGGGCACGCAGGCCCCAGAGATGGCAGAGGAGATTGGCAGTGCAGGAGGGGGAGCAGGTAAGTGGTTGGCGTGGGGCAGATAGGCGATGTTGGACGGGGTTGGTGGGGTGCCAGGAAGCAGTTAAAATGAACATGGCACCTTTGGTGTCAGGCATTTTGGGGTAGACAGAGCGTGAAAGAGGATGTGGCCAGGGGCGAGGGTGTGCTTGTTGTGAGGGGGTAGAGGTGGTGAAACCCAGGTGAATGTAAACTATGTGCATTATCAGTAACCCCTTTGAGGCTGCTCTGATACAAACAAAATCAGCCACAAACTGAATTGCATAAACCTTGAAAGGATGAAGGATTGAGTCAGCACTGCCTAGATTCAGAACTGTGACTGCAGACCTCATACAAATGTCGAGGCAAACACATAACTGACTGTACTGCTATATTGAATAACCTATGCTGACTTGTTGCGTAGCAAGTAGTATGGACTAAGGCTTAGTAGAATGGTAAGAATTTACCACATTTATACTTGAAACATGTACATTACCCTAACCCTACGGGTAAGCTAGTATAACAAATCAGAGGACTAGACAGGCAGTTACTTACCAGTACCTGCCAGGATGGTAATGCTGCAATTATCAAGTAGATGGTTGTGATGTGATGTGTTGTGTGGTTGCTTATGTCAATTGTTTGTGGGCTGTGTGTGTCGAGCTGCATTCTGTGGTCACCCCGTGTAAGGTTGAGTGGTGCTGTAGTAGACATGCTTGTGACATGTCTATGGGTAGTCAGAAGGGAAGCCCTGCAAATTTGCGTCAAGCTAAATGCCCCGAGTTTCCGCCCTGGCCTAAAAAGGTAAAACAAGGCAGAAAAGTACCAAAAGGCATCACAATGTCTAAATAGGCATACTACGCTATGGAAAGGCAGAGAATGAGTAACAGTTCTGCAAATGCATGACAATGCACAACCACATCATGACCGCCTGCAAACAAGCATTGCACAACAGTATCACTGTAAACCATTCCAATTATTATTTTCTTGCTCTACCAATGTCAAAAACATGTTCTCCTTGTGTACCTTTTGGTCTCTATTCATCATTCCCTGTCTCTCCCCATCTATAGAGACACAGTATTCCATGTGCAACAACTATCAGGGAATGTCAGATAAAGGGAAAGGCTCTGACTGAACAATCCTCGCTTTAGTGGGTTTCAGGAGGCATGAAAGGTTTTGCAAGAGGAAGAGCTCATGGGTATAAGAAAGGCATATCTCTCAATGTCTCCTTTCTCTGTATGTTGGGTGGCATATGGACAGATACCTCAGACCCCACCCTCAGTGCCATAGGTGCTGAGTACAGTGGGGACTCGTTTTAACTATCAGATTAACACTGATCAGGCAAAGAACATTTGTTAGGTGATCAAGGTTAGAGCCAGAATACCTAAAAATGTAACAGAGAAATCTGCACTAATGTCTCAAAAAGGAATGAAGTGTGTAGAATAACTTTTGCGAAGAAAAATTGTGTCGGTTCATGTACAACAGAAGATACCTGATCCAAGCTTCACTGTATATTAGTTTATTGTCTGTTGGTTCACCAAACGCGTATGGTAGTATGTAGGAAAAGTAGGTATAGACAACACGAACCACTGGCCATCCACACCCAGCCAGCTCCCAGTTGTAACTGCCACTGGCAGAACACACACACAGACATCATCATTCCACTCTGACATCACAGCACATCACTGACACTGAGCTGCAGCATGCCAGCCAGACACACGAAACCATAAAGAGAAACAAACCCCTCCCAAAAGCAGTCATAGGCCAACGGGACTCTTCACCTTTCCATTGGGCTCCCACTCAGAGATGGACTAGCTGGTTTACACTGAAATCACAGAGGTGCTCTAGGACTTTAAAGGAATGAAGTATTGTCACTGATGAGAAGCGTGGATATGTAAACTACTGCTTTTAGTTATGTTAGTTGTGGATATTCTGAAGTTGCACAACTGGGGAAGTTTTAGTATCTTTTGCACACTAAACAGACCAGGCTGGAGTCAGAAATGGAGAAATCAAGTTGGTCGTTTTCTGACAAAGGAGTTTGCTGTCAGCATGGACATCGGGCAGGGAATATGTCCGCGCACCAATCCTTTTTAAAATCTATGTCCAAGAAATCATCAACGCCTTATTGGACGGGTGCCAGGACGCCCCACCCCCCAGATTGGCTTCTGTTAAATTCCTTCCTCTTTTTTATGCGGGTGACGCCATGTTACTCGTCACTACTTCATCAGACCTCAGAAGGGATATGTCTATTTTTCAGGATAAGCGCAGGTCCCTTTGTTTAACCTTGAATTCTGAAAAATCCAAAGTAATGATGTTTAAGCCTCCTTTTACAAAGAAGAGAGCCATAGCTTTAATTGCCAGCAACTCTTATAATTGAGCAAGTCGCGCATTTCGATTATCTGGGCGTGCGCTTCCAAGACAATGGTGGGTGGGAAGAGCAGTCCTACCAGTCAGCGCTTACAATGGAAACATTGTGGTATTTGTTAGGCAGAATCCTGTGCAGTTCCCTTGGGGACCACTGCAAAAAGATTAAGACTACAGAAGTAAGCAGTAAACCCAATTGGTAGCAGTCTGCACCACCCAGATTTACTTGGTAGCTGTGGCTGAGCAGTCAGACTTCTCTCAAGAAGAGTAGGGCGGTATGTAGAGTATACACAATAGGGTCAAAACACAGTAGAGCAAACAAACACTGACCAGAGCTTTGTATAAAAAGTATATAATTATTTATTTAAAACACACTTTAGGTAATACACTAGCACTCTCAATGAAAAGTAATTTTAAAACACAGTCAGGTAAGTATACACACCTCACTTAGTAACTATCAGACAAGACAGGGTTAAAACACAACTATTTGTTAAGATAGAAGCGAGCACTTAACCTAGATGGCACTCCAATAGTTTAGGTTAAAAAGGGAGAGAAAAGGCAGAGCATAAAATAAAACAGTTCCCAGCACTTTTAAGAGTTCAGAGCAAGGAGAGAAAGGCAGGTAATACTGTAGAGCCAAAGTTCACAGGCCAGGCCCACTTTAAATGGAGCAAAGTGAAATGTGCCCAAGATCACACGGTTTAAAGTGCACTGAAAGTCTTTGCAGAGTGTTCAAAAGAGGTTGGGGGATTCAAAAGATATAGTTAGAAGGCCTGGAGCCAACCCAGTTTTGAAGCCAATGATTTAAGGGTCTTCTTTAGCAATCTGTAGAAAGGGAGGCCAGGTAGGACAAAAGTACCTTAAAGGGGAAGGAAGCTCCAGCGGGGGCAGTTGTTCCTGGCAGTGGTTGAAGTTCGTGGTTCCGACCAGGGGAAGAGAGGATCTCGTCGAGGAGGAACCGTGGAGTCGTTGCACTGCACAGGGATGAAACCAGCCGCGAAGTTCCCGATGAAAAGGTGTGGTCCTTTTATTTGCGGTCAAAAGTGGTGAGCTTGGCTATCCGGCTGCCGGGGTGCTTGGCAGGGGCCATCGACCAAGGGCCGTCTTTGGAAGGCAAAAAGGGTGAACTGGTTCGCCCCACCAGCTCAGAGGAAGAAGACTCGTCCAGCAGAAGATCTTCTCTTGTCGTCAGGAAAGTGGTGAGGTAGCTGCAGCAGGGCTCCACCGGTGGTGTCGCCGTGGCAGATGGCTCAACTTCATCCCTCTTCGGATTCCTAGGTCCTGTGGCGACTTCTGAAGTTCCAGTCCCAAAGGCCCTGCTTTTATGCAGCAAAACCCCCATTCATCAGCCTAGCTGTCCATCACACATGCTAAGTGGTGAGCCGGGCGGCTCACCACTGGACCAATCAGAGTAGAGTGCGAAATGGGTTGCCGAGGCAATGCAGTACAGGGTGCCAATTCCCCCCTCCACCCTTCCTGTGGAACCCAGACAGAGTGTCACCATTTGGAGGGCTTCTGTGGAGAAGCCTGGCAAAAAAGTGGAACAAATGGCACAACCTTGGTCAGAGTTACAGAGACGGACACAAACACCATTTTAGAATTGAGTTCTGGCAAAAATACCCAACTGGTGATTTAATATTAAATAAATAAACCAGCGGTATCTCTAACATTGCACCAAAAAGTGGTGCGTTTAAAATGAATGGGAAAATCCCATAAAGAATATTCCGTTGGAATATTTTGCGTGGTGACCACTAACACCAGCCAGAAACTCGACAAGGGGGGGGGACTGGACAGTGCCCCCTTGAAAACAGACCCAGGGGCAATCGAATTACCCCTTATCAGTACTTCCACAATATGATGGTTTGTACTGGTTCTGTTCACAATTTTGGACTAGTAAAGCCAATGGTGACTTTACATGCCATGGGAGACAGTAGTCAGTCCCAGGGTATGGAGTCTATGTTTGGGGGTCACTGTGACACCCATGTGGTACTGCACTGAGGGTGCTGTGTACCACACATACAGAAAAACAGATGATACCCTATGGAGTAAAACGCAAACCCCATAGCCCAGAAGTACATAAGTCAAAGACATACCTCAAACATGTCTATGAGTGGGAGCAAAAGAGTCTCACTCTTAGCAGTAGAAAAAAAAAACACCCCCAAAAATCCAGCAAAGCTGCTGGGGGACTCACTAGGTTTGGGAAATTAGCCTTTTAAGAGAATTCTCCCTAACAGTATTCTGTCATTTTTTTGTAAACATGGGAGTGGGGACGTATCACCAGTCCAGGACTTGCTTAAGAAACAAGCGTTTCTGGCCGCTCTGTATTATGCAGAATTATGGGGTTTTACAAATCTTGAAAAGTTAAGTTCTTGTGAAAATACGTGTCTTTAAAAAAATACTATTGCTTCCCGTCAGTGCACCTTCTGAATTGCTTCACCTAGAACTTAATCATGTACCAGTATTAACACAGCTCTCTTTTAAACCGGACCTATATTGGCTCAGAGTATGGAGTACTGAGGGTTAGAAAAAATACTGTGAAGGGGTAATCCAAATATTGTGTTTAACTGGAGGAAAGAGCCTAAAATGGCCTGCCCATGTGAAGGCATCCTTTGTGAATTTAGACAGATCTGATCGTTGGGAAAACCCACTGTCTCTCTCCACTCAGGAAACTTTTGAGAGCTTTTGAGATCCTAATATCGGACGCTGCTAGCCTAAAGCTGGGGCCTGATTATCTCAAACTTAGATGGGAGCCTGGTTCAAGGCTTATCTGAACACAGAGTTTCCACCCTATGACAGTGTTACTCTTGGGACTAATTGCTGAACATGCCTCATATAGGACGTATTTTATGCTCCATTAGAATGTACTTTTCATTTTAATTAAAAAACAAGTAAAACGTTTTCAGTGGGAATCAATACAACTGGGGAAGTTTTAGTATCTTGTGCACACTAAATAGGCTGATGTCAAAAATGTAGAAATCAAGTTGGTCGATTTCTCTCATTACATCCTTGAAGGTACAGGAATCAGGCAATTGTCTCAACATTAAGTAAAGGATAGGTCACCCACCATGAATCCACTCAGCTCACACAGGATCAACTGGCATGAGTAGAACACTCTCACTGCGACATGCCTAGCGTTCCATATATCATTCCATTTGTGACGTGATTCACTCAAGCATGCCTTCATTAAGCAATAGGCCCTGAACTGGGGGGGCATTACCGCTTGAAGTAATGCCCCGGAGCCCACAGTTACAGGCCCGAGTAAAGCAGGGCCTGAAGGTGTAATTCCACTCCCCTCCTCCCAGCAAGGGGCTTATTGCTATTAATACCTAGGCCCATTGGACTGGCATACTAATAGATTCTTACAGGAAGTTAAAGGGACTACACATAGTCCCTTCTCCCTTTCCATGGTGTTATATGTTATATGCTGGCTGTCTATTACATGAGATGTTCTAAAAGATCCCTATGAATGAGGTAACAGAATGTGGAATGGGCTGGGGGAATTCTGGAATGTAGTGGCGTTTGAATGCGCCTTCCCGTAGCTATTTTGTGCGGGCACAAATGATGGTCCTTACTAGGCTGCATTCTGAGTTGAAATAGTGCTAGGGGCAGGCAATACACCCAATACTTTTTTAGGGTGTGACACAATTTAGAGAGTCTGCTTTTAAGGAGGTAATTGATCTTCTCGACCACCCCATTTGCCTGCAGGTGGTAAATCGGACACAGTCTGTGCTTCACACCTAGCAACGATGTCACTTCTTTGAAAAGGTCATTTATAAAATGAGTACCATTGTCTGAGCTTATAACATCACAAATTCCCCACCTGGGGAATACTTCCCTTACCAGGAACTTTACTGTGCATTTCGCATCCGGGTGTGCACAAGGTCCTGCTTCCACCCAACATGAAAAGCGGCATACCACCACAACGAGATCTTGCTCCTTTGCCTCTCTCGCCCATGTCGGCATAATCTATGTGTAACTCTTGGAATGGTCCAACTGGGCGAGCAAGTGTCCCCCATAGTGTTTTAAGGTCATCCCGAGCTGCATGTCTGACATGTTAGGCACTCTATTATCAGTTTTGCAAGGTGTTCTTGGAGGTTTGGAACAAACCATTCCTCCTGGATGTCTGCTGCTATGTGTTGCTCGGTAACGTGTGCAGGGAAATGAAGCTGTTGGAAGGCCATGTGCAATAATTCTACTGACATTACTACTTTTCCCGCCATTTCTTGACGTCAGAGGAGGTCTCTGGGTGATTGCTTGCATCCTACCCATAAGTCCTGTTGCTCTATTGGCGCACGCCTCTGTAATTAAATTATTTGCATAATTGGCGTGGATTGTACCCTTCTTCTTTATCATTCTGTGTTCATTTGTACTACACATTCTACTGCCTTGGGCATGCTAAAGCATGCTGCTTCTTTCCGCCGCTACATTCCAGAGTGAGATGACGTCAGTGTTATTTGTGTGGACCTGGCATGCATTTCACCAAATCACTGATGGCTCAGCCAATGCTTCAATAAGATAATTCAACAACTGTGCGTGTTGTACTGGGGATCCATCTGCTCTCCTGAATCCGCTTCTTCGCCATTGTGACAAGCCGGAGGGGACCGTGGTTGTCACGTATGCCGAGTCAGAGTATATTGTGACTGTGCATCCTTTGGTTGTGTGTAATGCTTCAATTAGTGCTATTAACTCAGCCGCTTGTGCAGAGAAATGGGAAGGGGGACGTTTCTGCACTATCACCGCATACTCATCTCCTTCTATTCTCACTACTGCTGCCCCCAGATGTTTTTCCTCCCGTCTCTGGATCTATGGACGCTGATCCATCCACAAAGTACACCTCACCTCCTTCTAGGGCATTTTCGCTGGCTCTGGGAATATCGTCACCTTCCCCCTCGTATGTGGCGCAGTCGTGAGCTTGCATGTCTTCCACTGTCCATGGTTCTGTGAGGAAAGTGGCTGGGTTTACAGGCTTACAGCGCACAACGTGTATGTTTGGGCTCGATAAGATTATTTCATATGTTGTGGCCCGCTGCGTGGGGAGTGTAGATCTTTCGAGTATGGCAAATAAAGAGTGTTCGACAAATAGCGTCACTGAACATCCCATTACTATGGTGGCACTTTTCTCGATTGCGAAGGCCAATGCTGCGAGTGCTTATTCGCACGCAAAGTGCCCCTGCATCACAGAATCTAATGTCCCGCTGTAGTAGGCCAATGGCTTGCGGCTCCTGGAGTAGAGCACACTATCCCTGGTTCTGTAAAAGAGATGGTCTAATTAAGTTTACTGAGGAGATCTCTCCCTAGCAAATTTGTGGTGTAACAGGGGTGCCCGCACCATTTTTCCTCCCACCGTTAAGTCCAAATCTTTTGTGTAATGAACCTTTAAAATTGCCCCAGAGAATTCCTGCATTTGCAAATTTTTGCCCGACAGCGGAAACTGGCTTTCCATGAGGCACGATTTTTCTGGTCCTGAGTCGACCATAAAGATGAACTGCTCGTTTCCTATCTCCACCCCACCAGTGGTTCCTTGTCTGGACATAGGGTAGTTGATAGGACTGGACACCCAAAAGTGCTCTCTGTGGGCTGTCCTTATCTGGGTAGGTATTTGTTCCCGGGACAGAGAAAATGCTTTCCCCGATCATTGCTGTTCCACGGAACGCCGCAGGCATGCCATTCGCTGAAGTAGCAAGACATTTGTGTGGGTGTTTCCCATGGTGTTTTGACAAGCTAATTGTGGTTACATGCCCTATTGCGGCGCTTGTGGCGGTCGCTGGTATTGCTTCTCACCTACCCATTGTCCCTGTCTGTTTGTGGACCATGTTGCTGCCATCCTTGCCAGTGAACCTCCTGAACCCTCCTCACCGTCTCCCTGTCTTTCAGTAGGCAGGGCCGCTGTTACTGCGGCGACCGTCACCAGCTTGTTTTGTACAAGTTTGGCCTTGTCTGCCAACCTCCTCTGTGCAATTTCTTGTTCCCTTTCTTTGATCCTCCTACAATGGTGTACTATAATGCTCTGAATTTCAGGCAATTTTATCTAGGGCCTTCTGTACCTCCTTCAGGAGGCCTCTCTTGATGATAAAGTAAAAAAGGCAGGTTGACTGGTCCTAGGCCTTGCCCGTCTCAGACTCTCCACAGGTCTTGCACCCGAAGAATGTACCGTGCAGCCTCTTCCTCGTCCCCCATGGTGCATTGCATCACCAAATGTAAATCTGAGGCATCAGGGAAGGTCCTCCGCAGTGCATCCCACACTTGAGCCTGTACGTTATTAAACGCTGACCCATCCTGGCGGAAACAATGTACCGATACTCCCGGGAAACCGGCCTTCACCCACGCACCGTCTGCCTGGCCTCCCACAGAGGACACCAGCAAGCTCTTTACATCCCCTATAGCCAGCGGGCCCTCTCGGTATGCTTCTCAAAAGCATATATCCACTTCCCCACCCCTCCCGAAAGTGGGGCAATGCCTTCAATAAATTATTCTTGTCCATGGTATGTAATGGGGCCTCCCTGCTCCCTTGTGAATGAAGGGCATTTGCAATTTCGTTTTGCTCCCTTTCTTACTTACTTTCACTCCTTTCATTTTAATCAATAGCATTGAAGCAACCTACTTCGGAGCCTCCCCTGCCACCTTTCTCGCACCACCCCATCTTCCAGCTCTTCTGTTCTTAGTGGCAGTGGCATCCCTGCCGCCGCCACCCCTTCCTCATATTCATCCAGATTACACCACACTTCATCTATTTCTCTGTCTGATACTACACTTCCTTGCTTTTCACTTGCTTGGCTATCTTCTTGTCCAACTCGCACTATCTGTATTGGGGTATTGTTAAGGTGAAAGAAAAATTCCCCCGATTTCCACTCATCTTCCGGCTGGCTAGATGGATTCCTGGGTGGGAGTGGTGACGGTGTTGGCCCACTCGACGAGATGGACGGCAGCTCCCCTCCCCCGGGCAACATTTGGCCTCTGTCACATAGCGCTCTCTATTGTGTCCATTCCATTTGGGTGGTAGCGAGTTGTCTTTCTAAATCATTAGTTAGGTGTGCGTGATTTACTGGTGGGGCACACGTGGGACCATACAACCCTCTAGGGTGATAGGGGGGCGGGGCTTTCGCTGCAGGAGCAGAGGGTGTGTTTGGCGCAGGCAAATAAGATGGGTCACTGTACCCTGCAGCAGGCCTAGTTAAAAGTGGGTAAAGTCTAGTGAGCTCTTAGTCCCCCTTTCTCATTCCTCCCCCATCTGCTTCTCTTCCCTGGCACTTCCTTTTCTGCACCACTCACAGGAGGTGTATCTTTGAACATCCTCCAAAGATCTAAAACTTCTCTTCTATTTTGAAGTTGCTTTCTCCAGTACTTGGCCAACAAGTGGGTTGTCACAAGATCCAATATTATTTTGTCAAATGATCCTCTTCTGGCCATACTTGGGACAATCCCTCCCCCTTTATTCCAGTGAGCCACTGATAATGGTACTTCTGGATTTTCTTGCTGTACAGGGGGAGATGCTGGCAAATATATTCTAAAGGTGCATCTCCCCCCCCCATAATTCCCTCTTGATTATGTTCACTCGTGTGTGTGTGTTTATGTCAAATTGAATCAAGATACACTTCTGTTCACCTTATAACACCAAGTAGGCGACGTAAAACATCACAGTTTAAAGAACCTTTCACTCACACCTTTTCGACTCCAGCATATTTTAAAAACATAAATTGAACAAATTCAACACAAATATTTTTTACATGTACTCTTAAACATACTGACACGTTTGATCTTGAAGACAATTAACATAAAACACAGATCTGCTGCCCTTCTGGTTACACCCCCCGCCCCTCCCTTGATCACATCATCTTCTCATTCCACATTCACTCTCCTCTTTCCCCCTTCCATGAGCACCTATTGGGCTGACCTCTAAAAGAGTTATGCACACAAGAAAAAGAAAGACCTAATATCTCCCGAGTCTTTTCGCTACACAAGACTCTTAGGTTTTTCTATTTTATCTCCGCTTGTTTCCTGCACTGGTTGAGACAATGCTATGCAGCACCGCCTTCTACCCCCTTTCGGAGCTAGGTTTCCATACTCCTCCCGTATTCCGTTACCTCTATATTCACAACCTAATAGCCACATAAACAAAAGAGGAGAAAAAGCCTACCAGTCACACTCATAAAAGCCCTATATCCGCAACCTGACTCCCCCACTTTTCCCTCACCACTACACTTCTGCTCATCATTTCTTCTTTAAAATCCCACTCCTTTGAGGTTCTCGCAACCAATTCTCACTTGTCGGGGGTGATTTCCACAATAGGGGCCGCACCCCAACCAAGTCGTGACCCCGCCCCGGCGTGCAGTCGGGTATTTGTAATGGACGGGACCCTTGGAACCTCTCTGGTGCGTACGCTCACTGGTCAACCACAGTTGACGATGGTTTTGCTGGGGCGCGTCCTGGATCTCGCCACACAACATGTCGGTGTCTCTCGGTGCACCCTCGAAGACGGTCATTCCCCACAGTGCAAATAGGACTCAGAATAATGGACACATCACAGTAGGGAATGTGACCAACAGATTAGTTGAGGGACAACAAAGTCTTTATGTAAAATTCAGCATCCAGAGAACTCTGCTGCCTTGAGAGTGCTTTGGCAAACCATACAGATACAATATATTATAAAGGGTTACAGAGTCATCAGTGACGTTTTCTATACAGTCTACAAGTTACATTTGGATTGGTGAGGGAATGGGTCCTAGTATAGTGCTTTGGGGTGAGGCTGCACGAGATTGGCTGGTAGGTTGGTGGGTTGGCGGCATCACGTGGTTCAGCTGGGCCGGTCTGTGCAAGGTGAAGGTCTGGTTTGGTCTGGGAGAGGAGGCTGGTACTGTCTAACTAATCCTAATCTACATGCTTTCACAATACATGCAATAAAAAATAACCTGTAAACGAAACCTTTAGTAGTGAAAGAGGTCTATAAATTGTACACACTTATTTACATTATCCTGCTTTAGATCATTGGTGAGGTGAAGGGTTTGGGGGCTTGCCCTCCATGTAACTTGTAGGGGTGTGAGTAACAGTTGTCAGGTCTAGCACTACAGAGCGAGAGGGGATTGATTGACAGGTGTTAGTTTAAGAGAGAATACATGACAGGAGCTTAGTTTTATTGGGGGCACTCGAGGGTGGTTAACAAGGAAGGGTCACACTTCTGTTACATCAAAAGAAGAGCACAAGGTTCAGCAGGCAGTAATTTTCCAACAATGCGGGTGAGAGGTGCAGGAGCGGGTTTGTTGAAATGGATGGGCCACAAGTCATGATTCGGCCCGGTCACACACAGGACAGTGATCTCAGAGGAAGTATGAAAAGACTACACTGTTTGCTTGCAACAATTTGCGCCAGGGCATCCGTGAGAAATGGACTTGGGTGGCACAGGAGGAAAAAGGTGGGGGCTGTCAGTGCTCGCTGTGCGCGGCGCTGCAGAGGGGAGTGAAGGCTTCACAGATACCAGAATGTGGCCTAGTCCAAAGATGGGAGTCTGGGGTACACAAAATGAAGTTCAGATGTATCTTGCAATGGAACCACCTCTATGTGCCAGGGACTAGTCCACCAAGGCCAGATAAGGGCAAGGAAGCCATCCCCCCACCATTGCAAGAGCAGGTGGTCCCTTTCATGTCAAATGTATGGTGGGGGGCAAACCAACCGCCTCCTTCCTTACACCACTCACTTGGCTCCCCTACAAGCAGTACACCACGCTGCAACACATCATATTATAGGATTAGGTTGTGGCGGGAATCAAGGGAAACAGTGTTTCATATCAACGTTCCCTGTGAACATTAGTGGTTTAATTATGAAAATTCTCAGGATAAACGATCACTCCTGTTTGAGGTTGGTTCTCATTTCGCTCTTTATTGTCGCTAAAAGTGCCAACACGTGTTTCGACCCCACAAGGGTCTTTATCAAGGCTGTGGTATTATTAACACATACCACATATGACAAAATTTGTAATAAGTGTCTGGAATAGTTAGCCAAATTCAACATAACCAAAATTGCAGCAGAGTGAAGTGTGTCCAATGTGATTGGTATAGATACAATGAGGTGACATACCCATAATGTTGTGCCAACTTGGGTGACATATAAGTTAATGGTGAATTACTTTGTGTACATTGTATACATTACATAAAGGTCAATAAGTGGTGAGTAGCATTGTCAAATGTGTATGAGTTGAAAGTTATATGACAACGAGAGAAAGGAGGATGCACCAACGGGGAGAAAAAGAAGAGGAGGGGTGTGGGGGTTAACCTAGTACTTATAATTCGCTGACAACATTATAGTAATCTCAGCTTAATAGACTGCTATAACACTAACCCCACCTGTCACAACAGCAGAACACATTCCCACCACTAGGAATTGCACATCACTCGGGGCTGACCTGTATGTCAGGGTCTTCACCTCACTGGTAAGCATGTATGCCAGCACACACAAACTGATAACCTATAATATCTGACGCTATATGAACTTGTCCTCTTACCCAATAAAATCGCTTAATAGAACCCACCAATCAGAGGCGGGATACCAGCGCCAAAAATAAGCCTCTTACTGATATTAATACTGCAACAAATATGGTGGACGGGATTGATTCGATCACTGATACCGCCCAGACCCGACTACAGAGGCCAACCGGTTCCCACAGGCATGTGTTCCGCACTAGCAGTCCTGCCAGATGTCACAGAGCGCTTCCTTAACTTTTAACACAACCGCTATCTGCTCGTGTCACTGCACACGTGTATCCACTGGAGGCACCATGCCCAAGCGCCCCCTCCTGCACTACTCCATACTGCCCTCCTCTCTTCACCCGCCCCACGTACCCTGCCTCACACCGTGAAATTAACAACAAGGGCGACTTTACACCAGCTGCTGCCACACGTCTGGCATCAGGTTCATAGAGCCATCGAGGTCGAACCGTGACCTTGCCATCCCATTGCTCCGACTCACTCTGCCTCAACTGGCTTAGCCTTCCAGTCTAGGATGTTGATATGTCCCTGTGTGGAATCTCGCCACTTGCGCCATTAATAGGCACTTCACGCATCACTGATGATATAATGATAATGAGACCCATGTGCATGTTCATGCTTCTCTTTCAACCACGGTGTTACAGCACTATGTGGACCAACACGGATACTTCTCGCCTGGAACTCAGAATCCCAGGCTACGGTGGCCCAACCACCAATCATGCATCCCGAATTAGTACGCACAACCAGGTAATTCTCATATTATCACATACGAGGGGAGGTGGCCAGGACCATATCCAACAGCGTGTGCCAATTCCAGACACACCCAACTCATAGGCTATTTCAAGTCCCTCTTGCACCTGCATGCAAACACCAGACTTTCATCAGTGACCTTGTGCACGGCAACAGCATAGCCTACTCACTACCCATCCCGCTCCACCTAGTACAAACGCATTGATTTGCCATAGATAATAGTGTCATTCTCACTACTTACTTCTCTTTAGATTGCTAACCAGCATACAATATCTCAGAAACGCAACACATGGCAACAATCATAGTCATCAAGCCCATTGAAACATACTCATTGTTAAGCAAAATCAAGATAAAGCTAACTTTGGCCTCCATAAGAGCCCCCACAACACCTGTGTCAAGGACCAACTACTACTCTAACTACCTCCTCTGTCACCCCCCCGCTTCTTTTTCTCCCCCTTGGTGCAGCCTCCTTTCTCTTGTGGTCAACATATAACCCTGTTGCAATTTTGGTTATGTTGAATTGTGATAACTATTCTGGACACTTATTACAAATCTTGTCATATGTTATATGTGTTAATAATATCACAGCCTTGATAAAGACCGTTGTGGGGTTGAAACACATGCCGGCGCCTTGAGCAACAATAAAGGCCGAAATGAGAACCAACCTCAAACAGGAGTGACCATTTATCCTGAAAATTTTAATAATTAAACCACTAATGTTCATACAGAACCTTGTCCAAAGCGCTGGTTTCCCTTGATTCCCACCACAACCTAATCCTTTCATTTAGTGGGGCAATTGAGCATAGTCCCATGGGAATCTCCAAACTGGTAGCAGAACGTATAACACAAGCCAACCCTGTTAACGCAGCATACCAACGTTCCTTGTGCTCTTCAACCTTATGTTCTAACATCTTATTACAGGTACATCGACATTTGAACAAATCACTGGCATCCTGTGCAAACTACATTGGCTTCCTCTCCAGGCCAGAATACTGTTCAAGACTGCATGCATCATCCACAAAGCTGTCGCGAGTAGCACAGCAGTGCACCACATCAAAAGACCAGCTTGAATCACAACTAATGCATAAAGAGAGGACTTGCAAACAATCCTTCTCTTGTCACGCACCCACCCATGGAGGATGAGATTTGAAAAATACTATACACTAAATTATATATCATTATACATTTTAGGTACACAGGCGAATGTGAGCGGATACCTCAAGATAGAATATTACGTTATATAAGCCCTGATGATGGATGGAATATCCGAAATGCATTGGCTACTTGTTTAATGGTTGAATGTGAATCATGATGGTAAAATTGACTTGAACCAAGATTTAGTGAAATTCATTTGTTGAACTTGAACCAAGATTTAGTGAAAGTCATTTGTTGAGTTGTTATTGTATATAAACAAAAATGTATAAGGACGTAGGCCATTCGATTTTGTGAAATTCCATTTGTATCAAACTTAATTTGCAATGTAACTTGGATGGTGAAGTTGAATCCTACCTTTTAGTACTGTTTTTAGTACTGCATTAAACACTCTTGATGTTAAAAAGTTGTCACAATTATATGTTGAACAGATTGTTAAAGTTGTTGGATTCATGTTACATACCATATCACAAATGGAAATATTGGCATGTGCCATTGAATGAAGGAGGTCAATTGACCACAGTAGAGTGCATAGGGGTTACCTGTTGGTGACAACAGGTTAGGTTGGTATACAAAAAACACAAGTAGCCCTATGGTGACCAACAGGGGAAAACAAGAAAAAAAAAGAGTACATTTAGGCTGCTTGTGCGCAACAGAAATAACAGATAGTTCGTTTGGTAGCTCCAAAAGGCAAACAAACTTCCACTAGGCCAGTAGCGACCAACACGACTCACAGCAAGACGACCATTGGTGCTTCAAGCAACCCTATGTGATACCTACAGGGTAAGGAGTGAGCAGGTGCCATCATTTTTGTACTTTGAGGCATGTTAGGTGCACAATCAGTGCTGCAGGGAAAAGGCTTACACTCAGAACAAAGCCCCAAAAAAGTAATCATTAACATTGATGCACTTTGCAGATGACTGCTCACGATGGGAGCCCTGAGGAAATATCACCTTGAAAATCTGTCAATTTTTACCTTCACTCAGTAAGCACAAGCACTTCCCTTCAAAAAACGGAAAAAAGTTTTTTTCATGTGGGCTTAGTAGGTTGTATAAATGTGGGTCTCTCAGATACTCATTGTCTCAACACCGTCAACGGGTAATGCATGAAAGTGTGATCTCTAACAATGTTCTGCATTAGAAGATTATGTACAAGCAGGGGTCTATTCTGCTATTGTGGATGTGCCATTTCCCTCCCCATGAAGAGCGAGAAACAACGAAATGCTTTATATGAATTCAGATTTATTATCATACAGCCAGCAGTATTTTCAGAGCATCCACCACCATTACTACCTTGATAACGGTAATGCTGTAAAGAGAGATTAATTCTCAAATTACCACCAGCGGTAAAGCTATTCTGCTAGTGGCAATGCTCTCTGGAGGATAGCTCAGGAGCAATGTGCTCGCCTTGGAAGCAAGACGACACGGAGCACCACTGGTTCGATCCCTGGGTTCGCGCTTAGAAACCTCTGGGTATTGAGCGTGTTACAAATAATCTATCGTATCATATCATATCACCTAAAACAATCTCCTGAGTTTGTAAAGTGAGGCCCTAAGCCATCATGGTGAGAAAGTTGTCTTTAGCCTGAAGCAGTTATTGGAGGCACTGATGGTGGTTGAAGAGGTAGTTGCCAAGCCAGTAATGTGTTTTCTAGTTGAACAGTTCACCTAAAGGTTTTGAGTTTGGAAGAGATGTTGGTGTTTGGTTTATTGCATCAAAAGAGAAGGATGGAGGACAGGATGCAACGCCATGTACTGAATGTATTTAGCATTAGCTGCACAAGGGAACCAAAATAAAACCTCAATGTACATGAGTTAGAGATTCTCCTGCGTCAGGAATCTCCCTTTATTATGGGTCAGGAGGATAACTCAGGGGCAACGTGTTGGCCTGGGAAGCAAGACAAGCAGAGCAACACAAGTTCGAATCCCGGTCAGGAAATAAACAATTCACACATAGGCTGTGTCCTTTCAAATCTCTACCCAAGAGACTACCAAGGTAGCGTTCACTCAATTAACTTTCATATTTGCCAAAGATAAACATGTTTTCCAATCTTCTCTACAAAAATAGGTTACCAAAAATCACAAAACACTTACCACCAAGCTGCTGGACAGCAGTTGTAGAATTCCATATAAAGAACCTAAAATCGAATTAGGACAAAAAGGCAAATTACACTGATTATACTGTTTCAGAAATACTGTTCAAAGTATTGGGTTAGATCAATGCAATACATACTTCAAGTAATGACACTTACAAGGGTGAGAAAAACTTTGTTGAGTAGAAACTCTATTGACAATGCTTTCAGTGGTAGTGCTTGTCTACCTTCCCACTCCTCCAGACTGTTGTAAATATCCTGGTCACAGGGATAGTTTCACAGAAAGACAACATTTGATTGAAGTCGTCGTCCTTGTGTGCATTCACATCATGCAGGTTCCACCCACCTACCCACCTTACACACTCGCTGGATCCCAACAGCTCAGTCCTTCTACACCTCGGTGTACGCCAAAAACTACAGACGAAGAAGAAAACGATGGGTGTGTTTAGCGCACTAGTGTTTGATGCACTAACAACTAAGGAGTGATGGTACAAGAGTCACTGTGGTACGAAACCTTTACGGATATGGACTTCCACTCCTTCCACACTAATGAAAGATTCAAAAGCATCAATTCCGATGGTTACACAACCACATGACAACTCTTCAAAAGTGAATGGACTAATTAATAATCAAAATCGGGGATCGATAGCATGGTGCTGGCAGAACTCCTGAATAGCACCCATCATGACTGCGCTGTAAGTGAAATTTAACAGGACTTGATGATTTAAGGCAAGATAGTTCACCTAAACACACATAGTGCATGCTGATTCCGAGTGGAGAAAGCAATTTAGTCACCATATAGCAGCCAAGGATGCAAGGGATGGAGCCCTCACATTAAGACCACAACAGGGAAAAGGACAGCCTTTGTTCTAGCGAAAGAAAATGTAAGACGATCCAAGCACTGAAGGGCTTTGTCGAGATCAGAGGTAGAATAGTGTAAAAAAAAAAAATGAATAAACACAAATGTATTTTCATTGTTAAACCCTTACAGATCGTTAGGTAAAGAAATGGAGGGTGTGTCTAAACTACTTTGTATTTTTCCAGACTTTTTTAGATTAAAAGAAAATCACCCTGCATAAATAAATTGAGGATTCCAGAACAATGGGCCGACCAACTATGGTGGTAAAGGCATCTTTCAACACTTCTCGCAATCTTTGCTATGGCAAGGATGCTCTCTTCTCCTCTAGAAAACTGCTTTAGAATAGCACAGAGTTTTACTCAGTCATATTACACCGCTCACCTCTGCTAATCGGTTTTAAATCGAGTAACTCGCTACAGACACCGCTAGGCTCAGCTGCCTCCACTGAAACAGGTTTCATTTTCGCTTTAAAGCAAGTTAGGCTATACACAAATGGGTTCGTTTGAAAAAACTAAAAAAAAGGTATTGATCAGTTGGCCGCCTCATCAATTATATAAGAAAGAATAAAGGCCACTTTCGTAGCAGCCATCACGAAAGCCTGCGGGGGAATCGAGGAAATGTAAATCACACTGCGTCATTAAGATCTGATCATTTTTAGTGCACCCTCCCCAAAACGCTTGCTGGAAGCCAAGGGAATTGCCAAATTCAACTGGCCCCGATACCCAGGAACTCCAGAAGTGTTTGTTTAGTCTCCACACTTGTAATAATGTTCTGTTTAGTTGTGGCATTTTCACCCTTGCCCTGTAATCAGCTTCTTCATTCTTATTTTGGAGGTGGGTGTCAATGTGGTCAACGATAAACCAAAAGACTCTGGCAGTCATTTCTGGAGACACTGCAATCAACTGAAGGCCCGATTCTCAACAAGGCGCAGTGAGCATGCTAAGCAGCATGCTTCACTGGGCCTTTCCCTGACACCCAGGCACCACACTTATTCTCAGGTGGGCCTGGGTGTCAGCGCAGTGCACGGCACAGAAGTGTCATGAACTGTCTGCAATCCACATGGTTTTGTAGAAAACGGGCGGATTGCAATCTCGGCAGCAGTTTCGGTAAATATTTATATTTCACGTGTAATATACATACATATATATATCTCACGTGATATGTTTGTGTGCTATAAACAAAAACAAAGAGGTGATGGTTGGAAGGTTTAGAATGAATCTTAACCACTGGCATTGCTCTGGGCAACCCTCCAGACTACCGTTCTTTGCCTGCCAAGCCATTACAGAAGGGGAAAGACCATATGCAAATCAGGCTTGGCCTCACCCCAAAAGGGGCAGTCCATCCCAAACTGCTAGGCCACATCCCTTCTGCACGAGACCACAAGCATCCCCAAACATGTTTCGCCCTTGTTGGGGCTCATCAGTGAGGAGTAGCTTGGGTCTCTAGGCCTAGCAGGCACGGGACCCACGTCTGGGCATACCCGTCCCACTCGGGGTGACAAAGCAAAAACAAAGAGGTGATGGCTGGAAGGTTTAGAATGAATCTTAACCACTGGCATTGCTCTGGGCAACCCTCCAGACCACCGTTCTTTGCCTGCCAAGCCATTACAGAAGGGGAAAGACCATATGCAAATCAGGCTTGGCCTCACCAGTGGTTTAGATTCATTCGAAACCTTCCACCCATCACTTTTGTGGTCAGTTTGTTTCTCCTTGTGAGAGAGGGTATGCCCAGACGTGGGTCCCTTGCTCGCTGCGCCACAGGGAACCAGGCTGCACCTCACTGAGGAGGTCCAACAAGGCCGAAACATGTCTGGGGTTGCTTGGTTTTCTGTGCAGAGGGGACCTGGCCTAGCAGTTCGGGCTGGGCTGCTACCTTCGGTGGCGGCAGCTGCTGACCGATTTGCACATGGCTGGTCCCCTTTTGCAATGGCGCAGACGGGCTAAAAAACGATGGTGTGGAAGGTTGCCCAGAGCAATTTCCAGTGGTTTAGATTAATTTGAAACCTTCCACCCATCACTTTTGTGGTCTGTGTGCTATAAACACCATGCACCTGCACAATGGTGGGGAAAGTAGCACATAACACATTTGTTCAAAGCCCCCAGCTTCGCTGAGTGGTCCCTCGGCGAGGCTGGGGGCTTGACAAACTACCAACCGTGGCACTCCTCCACAACTGCGACCCGAACGGTACCATTTTGGTACAGTTTATGGGAGCCACTTATCTGCCTTTGCAAAAGTGGAGGAGTGCCACAAGCATGGGCTTCAAAAATGAAACATTCCAAAAGTGCTGGTTGCTAGGTTGGTTTTCTGCCCTTCCTAGAAACTGGCACACATATTCCGAAAGTGGCGCATTTATTCTGAGTTCGGAAGAATGTGCCAGCTTCAGAATAGGTGTTAAGTAACGAAAAGGTTGCCAACACTTTCTGCAACCTTTTCACTACTTAACACCTTGATGAGAATCGAGCCCTGAGAGTCTGGATCTGATGTCTGGGACCAGTTCTAGCTCAGTGTTAATTTAGTGTGTCTCATTTTCAACCTTGCCACAGGGAGGGCTAATACATGAGGCCATTAGCCCTGCGAGCCTCTGAAACCACCATTCCGACTTGTAGGTGGAATTGAAGAAAAGGGCGGCTGTATGCATTAAATCCCTCATCCTGCCCTTGGTCAGAAAAACCTTGGCAATGACCGTGTTCCATCGAAAACCCAAGAAAATCGGGTACTGCGAGACCGTCATTGATGATTTTCTCAAGTTCACTGACCGTCCCAACTTGACGAGCAGCTGAAGTAGTAACTACAAGTCCCCCGCTGCTGTATGGGGGCAGTGACTCCTGAGGAGTCAGTCGTCCAAATACTGCTAGTCCTGGACCCTACAAAGTCTGAGGAATGCTGCTATTACAGCCATAATCTTTGTAAAGACCCTTGGTGTGGAGCTCAACCCGAAAGGAGGATTCAGTATTGAAAATGTTCTCCCCCTACCGATAATCAAGGTATTTGCAGTATTGGGGCCATATTGGTACATGTAGGTATTCATCCTGAAGATCTACCACACAGAGCCAATCATTGCTTACAATGGAGTAGCAGATTTGTATGGGCGTGATCATCTTGAATTTCTCTTGTGTAATGTGAAGATTGAAATCAGGCAGGTCTAAAATAGTGCGCAGGCCACCTTGGTTGGGTTGCAGCACTGTAAAAGTGTGGAAATAAAATCCCACACCCTCTGCTGCTGGAAGGATGCGTTCTACCATCTTCAGGACCAGAAACCTCTGAACATCGGCACAGAGAGAAGGAGATCCTGTCGGATGTATAGGAGGGCGGTATGAAGGAATTGCCGGAAGGGGAAGATGGAAACCCGGACGGGCTACCGTCTCCAGATGAGAGGAGATGCACCCCACCCCCCCAACCGCAGATGCATAGGACCACTCCAAATTATCATCTGGTATTTTTTATCAGAGGACAGGGTACTGGATCCAGCAGTGGAAGCAGAGGAGTGGGAAAAAAACCAGCCCCTCTGCCTCTTCTGCTTACGATGAGGTCCGCTTGGTGAACAGTCCAGCTGACAAGTCTTGCAGTCTTGGAACTCCTGGAACCCTGAAAAGGATCTGTATAAGAAAAAATTACCTAATTTGGGGGAAAGAAGAATTTGCAGATGGAGGTTTAGATAGGTCGGACAGCGATTTGGCTGTTAAAGTGCTAGCTTTGGTTTTTGCCAACTCATCAGGAAGATCTATAGCCTTCTCCTGGACCTCCTTTGAGAATTTGGTTGCACTTAGCCACGCTTGGCGGGTGATGTCAATGTCATACATTAGGCTGTGTGCCGAAGTACTGACATGATGCACGGCAGCCTCTAGCAGATCCTGCGCCAGCAATGGACAAACCGGTCTTCAAGTCTGTCGTGGTGAAAGAACTGTTTGAATTATGAAAGTTATCTCCATAATTTTAGATTAGCAGCAGCAAGGACCGCTTCAGGATGTGCCTAACGAAACTTAAGTGCAGCATTAGCAAAGACTTTCTTCCCTACCCGTTTCAAAACCTTGTCCTCATTTGACAACAACTGGGAGGCAGAGGAGGAGGACGACGATGAAGACTTTCACTGAACGGTTGTGGCAGCAACCACAGTATAAGACAGAAAGGGCCAAGCAGTCAAGGGAATTTCTTCAGACTCCTGAAGAAGTCCTGTAGCGTGTAACGAGTGTCTATCCTCTGGTTTATGTGTTGGCGCATATGCGGTTTAACCCACACCTTGCAGGCCTCTGGTAAAATGTCCTTTTGAATGAAAATGACAGATATTTCCTGAGTCTTCAACATAAGGGCCCCTGACCGAACCCTGCCTACAGCGCAGGAGGATCATGAATTGGAATGCCCAAAATGGCCATAGGATCTAGCATCCTGTCATGAAACGCCCTGATGGAAGAAGGCAGATCCTCGTCATCATCTGACACATCCCTTTTGGTTGGATCGACAACAGACGGAGTGGAGCGTGGAACGGCAGCGAGCGCTGGAGGCAGCTTCATCGAAGGGGGCAGAGGTGGAGGCGGCATTTCCACTGGCCTGGAAGGCAGCATGGAAGGAGGCATCTCCCTTGGTGCAGGAGGCTCTGGTTGTGTGGGGAAAGTTTCCCTGAAGAGGCCTCTAAAGTATGCCTTCATAAGGTCGGACTGCATCAGGCTTTGGAACTGACTGAAGAACGCCTCCTCTGAAGACGTCTCAGCTGTGGAGTAGGAAGTGGACGATCAAGCGTGCTGTGCCTCCACGAGTCTGTTGAGACTGGTTGCCAAGAAGGTCCCCCCATCCATGGGTCCATATAGTGCAGAGGAGCCAATGTCGGAGGAAGCAATAACGTAGGTAGAATGGGCATTTTTGTATTCCATTCCAAATGTGGATTGAATGGATTTTCTCCAAGGATGCAGATGGCAAAGATTTGGGCGTGGCCTCTAGACCTGACAAAATGGCCAACCCTGAAGAGGTCGACAAAATGGCAGACAAAGTCGATGCAGGTTGAGGCGCCATCTTGAGACCCTCTGTCGTGACATGCTTCACATGTCTGGCAGAAGCCATTGTGGGTTTGGCTGATATTTTAGGAGCCTTGAGGTAATCTTTAGCCCTCCGTGAGGGATCCTCAGCAGAGCCAGTGAATAAGGACTTTGAACACTTGTCCGACCCATGCGCTCCCTCAAACTGGCCGGTAGTATGTTTAGCCCCTGTGAGGGGAACCTCAGAAGTTAATCCAGTCTTGTTAGGAGTTCTGGGGATCTTCTGTCTTTCTGGTGTTTCTTTCAGCCCCTTTTATGGTAACCTCAGGAGAGACCCCAGTACTTTTTGTCCCCAGCGGTGGAACCTTAGCGAGAACCTAGCACTTTTAGGGCCAAAAGGAAGAACCTCAGCCAAAACTCCTGTGTCCAGTTCAGACCATGCTTGGGGTACCGCAGGGCGAACCCTGGTGACTACTCCTCCCAGAAACGGATGCCCCCAGGAACGAATCACCTGGAGGGGTGCCCTAAAAAGAATATTACTTACCAGGCAATGTCTCTTTTCTTCAATGAAATTTCAAAGGCGTACTAATGGAAATCTGTGGAAGACCTCTTCAAACATGATAAGCCTTCTTTTGAGTGCATGGACTGAGTGGGAGTCACAGTAGAAGCACGCGTCCCAACGATGGTCTCAGCCCAGGCACTCAAGGCAGAGGATGAGAGGGTCCATTGCCGTGTAGTGATGCCAGCAGGAAGTACACGAGGCAAAAGGTATACGCTCTGGCATAAGCGGAGGAAAAGAACATGACCCCCGGTACTGGGGTAGGAAGAAAAACTTAAAGGAAAAAAGCAGTAAAGACAAGAATACCCACGATGATAAGTGCATGCGATCCCGATTGCACGCAGAAAGGGACTGGAGGTCGATGCACTGGGTGGGGCTAAAGCCTTTTACAAGCAGTAAAAGAAGGAACATTTTTGTTACGCTATAAAAAATGCTCCAGTACTGTCCCGAAGGCCGGAATATCCCCGCAAGTAAAAGCCTCTGAGAATTGGAGAGCATTTGACAAGTAGTGTTTCCAACAGTAAGATGAGCTGCTGCAGAGGAGAGCGTGACCAGGATGTAGCATTCCCTGTGGGACAATGTAACTGCTGTGGAGGGGAAGAAAGAGTACAGTGTCAAAAGTGAGGACAAGAAAGGGTGCAGATATGAGGAGGCCTAAAATGACAGTCTCCAGAATGACTGTACAGGACCAAAACACTGGATGAAATTTGGAGCGCCATGGAAAGGGAAGAGTGACACTGGACAGACAGGCAACTGTCCCCTAATCCTTTGTCGCTGCTTCGGAACACTCGTATTTTAAAGAGGACTTAAGTTTGGAAGCAAATGGGAAAGAGACATTCCTGGGACCTTAACTCTTGAAGAAAACATGTTTAGAAAGTCTGACTGTGCGCAAGTGAACCATGCTGCTCGTTCCAAGCTCACGTGAGCTTCACTTGCTGACCCACTCACAGCCATCTTTTAATGGGATGATCCCAGCTTCCATGATATTGAAGCCAAGCGAAGCTTGAAATGAACATACATAAAGACCATCTGCTTCACACACTCTAATAAAGGCATATCCCCAGTTACCACATATCTACTGCGACACGCACATTTAGTCCTACCAAGTTCCAATTAAAACCCAAGCCTATCCTAGACAAACTCCACAGTCTGGGCTGCCCCAGTACCCTTTTCAGGACCACTGCACTACCATCGTCTTTCCATTTACCCTTAAAAATCCTTAAAAATCAAAGACCTGCTTGCAAGACTATAGAACTTGTAATTCACACAAAAAAAAAAAAACGTACTGGACAATGTATATTTTTCACTAGGCCAGCGTCAATTTTAATAACAATGCCATTTTCCATTTTCCGAAAAGCATTTGACAAAGTACATGCATGATGCTAATCACAAGCTAAAAGATAAGACATGAATGTGAACTTGGAAGGAACGTTTTCAATGAATAATGCAGTGTGCCAATATAAAATGAGGCTAAACCATTGACAATGAAAATCAATAAAACAATAAAAATCCTAAATTTTATGAGCAAAAAAAAAAGACTAAGTTTAGCACTCATTTCAAAATAGTTGCAGTTCTCCATGCGTGGATAGAATCTGTAACTCGAGTCAAGGGTTGATCCAAAAGGAGTGGTAGGTGCCCTGTAACATGATAACCACGGTTTGTACATTGCCGATGTCTGGCACGAGTAAGTAAGGAGAGCTGGAGTCTCTTAAGCAGTGCACGAAACATGACAGCATATGTTATTCTATGACTCATCCATCAGCTGCGTACTCACCTACCACCCCGGCAGCTGTTGGGCTTGCTCCAAGAGACTTTACGTGGTGGCTTAATAAAGGCACAACCATGCTCACGCCAAACAAATCCTGCAACAAGTGAAATGGAGTGGTCATTCCAAAAGACATTTTTTTATTTGTCGCGATGCACTGAGGGTTTACAAATTAGGCAACCTAACTCTCAAACGCTAACAGAGTTGCACGCCTTGTTTAACCATAGCCCAGTGCTATCTGCAAAGCGCTACACTCTTTACTTGGCTTGCACCAATATATAAAATATGCAGCTAATCATACCTTCAAATACGTACAAATCATAAGTCAAGCCATGTCACTAGTAATGCAATCTAGTCAAGACAAAACAAAACGGGAAGCGTGCAAGATCAGTGGTATCAAGTGAAAATTGTAAAATAATGGTTGATGCAGTTTAGTTTGAAAAATACATTTTACGAAGGCAAACGTCTGGAGGCTGCAGGAGTACTACGCTGGCACAACCACAACAAGGCCAGGCCCCACTAGACACCTGGAGAGGTCAAGGGTGCAAGAAGCACATCAAGAGGACCGATTTTACAAGGAGGTGAGCAACCATGGGGGGCAAATCAATAATAGAGTGCACAGCTACAGAGGGAACATCAGTAATAATCAAACATGTTGGGGGACGACATACCAGCCACAGTCGCAGCGGGCACACCAAACAGGCTCCCAGCAGGTTTTCAGGACTCACTAGCCCTACATCTGCCAGGCCCATTTGAATTGTGCAACACCAGCAAAGCAGTGCCGCAATGGATCAGGTGGCTATGGGATTTTGAACTGTATATCGGGCCCTGGAATCCATAGATGACCAGGAAAAAAAAAAAATGTCTCCTCACCCTACGTCACGCCACACACCAACATCGACTATGAGTGGCATGTGTCCTACTCCACGACGCAGAGCAAAGGTAAGACAATGGACACTATTGTAATGCGCTTATGGGCGCGACTAAAACACTGCATATTTCATACTTACTCCATTGCTCACACAGGTAATAGCAAACTGTCACAAATTCCTAATAGTGTGCTGCTTTCCCAGATAACGTATAAATAGGGCTAGTGTTCTCTCAAAGCTGGGGCCAATTGGAAGTACCTTATTGGTTGGGAATTTGCCAAATTTGACCGAAAATATTTTACCTTATGGCCTAGTTGACTGAATTTAGGCTGCACAAAATGATCGTACAAGCAAATATTTGGTCAACTGAGCCAGACGGTTCCATTCTAGCGAACAGGGGTTGCACCCCCTTGCTCACTACAATGGGAACAGTAGTTTCAGGTGTGTCCCCCGCTTCCGGGACATTGGAAGCAGGGGACTGGATTAGTAACTGGATTAGCAACTCAGCGCACATGGGGAATACTCCACTCTCAGCAAGTCTTCCTTGGTGCAGTTTTCCCAATGCAGGTTTTGAGGACACAGGACCCTCTCAGAACTTGCAGGTGAAATCTTCTGTCTCCACGTTCCGACATCCCTTCTGTGCTCCCACTTCCTCGTTAATTGCCAGACTTGTGCTTCTCCTCTTCCACTACTACTGCCAGCCTTCCAACTCCTGCTCAAGCTCCTTCCTACTCTCTTCTCCTGCTGGGTCTTTTTTATGCTTCACTCATTTGGCAATTGGCTTCAGGTGTGAGCCATTAGTTTCAATTGTCTGACAACTGCATTTGCTATTAGGCCTAATTTCCTGACCACTACATCTACATGCCTCTTCAGCCCTTGTCCTCGTCTCAGTCCGTCTAGGATTCTGGGAAATGTAGTTTGTTTATTCAAAGTTAGGTTGTTCTACTGCTTGATTAGTTTTAAGGGTAGATATAATTCCATTAGGAATGATAACAGAGGGGCTGTAGGTTTTAATTTTTCTAGAGGAAGATGATTTTAATGAAGACAACATTTCCACAATCTCTTGTAGTGTACCCTTGGAGTTGTAGAACCAAAAAGGAGTCTTTCTTTTGTTATAATATACTTTGCTGCTACAACCTTAAGATTCACATTAGGTTTAATAGGAGCTTGAGAGACATCAAAATGACAATAAGACATAACCTCTTCTGGCACAATGGTAAGAGTCTCCCAGCCAGAGGAAAAACACTGGGTCTCATCCCATGGAATCTCCTCGCTACCCTCAGCTCGGTCTTCAACCAGGTGATCCTACACAGTACCCCAACCCCAGTATTGGGATCAG
This sequence comes from Ambystoma mexicanum, assembly GCF_040938575.1. Lineage (NCBI taxonomy): Eukaryota > Metazoa > Chordata > Amphibia > Caudata > Ambystomatidae > Ambystoma > Ambystoma mexicanum. The sequence goes on along the minus strand of NC_090939.1, from coordinate 802,258,003 downwards.
GAAGCGTCTGCCTTGCCCTGGCGACCTGGGAGGAGACTTTAGACAGCGTTTCAGTGAGGGATCCGCAGGATTCTTCACACTCCCCTACGTCTGACATAAACAGATTAAATAAAGCTGGGGCCAATATGCACCCCTGCTTCACACCCCAGGCAATATGTATGGGTTCAGACAGCTTTGCCATTTGCCATTCAGCTTCACACAAGCTAATTTTGTGTAATAGCTAGCAGGCTAATAGTAGTTCAGGTCAGGTCAGTCAGAATTCCCACAAAAATGAACGATCAATCGCATCAAACGCAGTAGCAAAGTCCACAAACAATATAGAGGTATAGATTTGTCACAAGCTTGTCTAATCAGAGAATTGAGAACAAATAATTTGCAGAGAGGCCCTTCCTAAATCCCATCTGCAAGGGACTAAGGGTATGATTTTCATCAATCCAATTTTTAATCTTCCTTACTAAATATTTGGCAAAAAAGTTACCAGGACCATCCAAAAAGGATAGTATACTTTAATTTGAGGGGGTCATCATATCTGTCCCGTTAAAGAATCGGGATGAAATGTGATACCTTCCATGAATCGGGAATGTGGCTGCACTCCGCAATTTGCTTAAAAGTGGTAAGAAGAATATCTGCCCAGAGTTCGGGATTAGCTAGCTAACTACATTAGAGATACCATACAGCCCTCGTGCTCTAGATTTTTGGAATTTACTTATTATGCCAACGAAATTGTCCCCATCAAAGGACAAGGTCAATGGACAGGCAAGTGGAGGAATAGGATTTCTGGTTGCAAACTTTCTATGAAGATACATTTTCCAGGTTTTACTAGCAATTGGATTAGCTATGAATAGACAATGGGCCTCATTACGGGTTCGGCGTAACCGTGCCAGTACTACCGGCATGTTGCCGGACCCGTAAATATTTACCCGCGCCTGACTTGCTTTTAACACGGGGGGATTACAACGCCGGCTGTCCAGAAAGTCAGGCGCCAGTAAATTGTAATTCCCCATTCCCATAAAGTCCAACAGGACTCTATGGGAATGGGGACCATGGAAGCAACATTTTTAATGGTGCTGGTGCTTCCGTGATGGTCTGCATACAGTTGCCGCTGTGCCCGGCAGGGTCCGACCTGTTGGGCACAGTGGCTCTGGCATGCAGACCTGTAACATGCTGGTCCGGAAACAACAGTGCGGGTAAGTTTACCAGCACCATTGTTTCCGGAACCGGCAGGCTCAGAATGAGCCCCAATGACGAACCTGTGACTATTATTTAATGCCACAGGTGTTTTGTATCATGTTTCCAAAAGACTTTGTATGAGTCTCTCCAAACAGTTTTATGGTTGGAAAGTCGATATCACTTAAGCCAGGAGAGGCACTATTGTTAAACTTCTTAAATTTGAACATAATTAACCTGGCAGTTAATATTACAGGTTTTGACCTTCCTAATCTCCTGCCTCAGAGTTCTTTTTTTAAAAGTTATTTCCTTACCGTAGTGGTAAACGTATGTGGCTCCCAACCTGGACAATGTACCTCGACCTCTATACAGAAAAAAATTAGTGATCAAGCTAATTCACTCAATGACTAGATTAGGGGAATTACAATTTGTATATACAACTTCAAGATTATTCATATATTGTGTTATTACATCTATATTTCTGTCAGACCATCCTAGTCTATTCACTGAATTATTCACTCTCACCTCCCCCACCCTGTCTTGGTCCGGGGAATTCATAGGCAGCATGTTAACCCTAACTTTAAATATCGCATGATCACTAAAATCAACATGATTTACAGACATTTTTTGGCCGTTTATAACATAGCAAAGCTTCCGTAAAAAATAGTCAATAGTTGATTGAAAGACACCATTATACCAAGTCTTTGCTGCTGCAACATCATCATGTGGGGAACCATTAAACATTTGAAACCCCAAATCAAAACAGAATGGCGATCACAAACATGCGCTTATGATCTTTTACCAAAACCATCAAAAATTGCCTTTATAATCTACTGGGTAATCAATGAAAGGGGAGTTAAAGTCATCGCCAATAATAAGATCCATGGCATGGCAATTCATAGTACCTTAGATAATACATTCATAAATTGCCGTTTGGATCTCTTCAGTGAAAGCTCCCCCCTGGGGGATCATATAGATTTAACACCAATAAATGATAACCGTAGTGGAGTGCGGCATCAACCAACATAAGATTAGGAGGTTAAATGTCATTTCGCCGACCCCCTTTTTTCGATGGGTGTTTGCCACAGGAGTTTTGCCAAAAACTACATCAAATTTTTCTTTTCATTATTTTAGGGGTTCGGGGGGGGGGGTTCTCCCTCTCCCTCCAAGCCTCCTTAATTACTTTTATTTTTCTATTTCCCTTCCCCCCCCCAACCCTTTATTTACCTTTACCCACCCCCCCAAAAAAAAATTGATGGAAAGTTTCAGCAAAACACCCGTCGGGTGTCGGCAAAAGAATGCAATACCAACTAGGATTATCGCAGGAGATAACAGCTGCCCAAGACACCAGGGAGTTAGAACAAAGGGTCAATAATCCTCCACAGGGGTGACCCTTGTCACCCTTTCTAGCCCGATTTGAGGACCACTTATATCCGTCAAAAATAACCTCCTCCATTAGCCATGTCTCCTGGAATAATATGATATCGAGGTCATAAAACAGGCTGTAGGATCCACCCTCTGCAACTAAGGGATTACTTAACATATCATGTTCCGAACGAACTGTGGCGACTGCTTTTGGACTTATTGAGCGGGGTAGCTGTTGAGCTTCCATCTGTAAAGATAAGCAGAGTTTAAGTAGAGAATTGTCATTGACAAGCGCTGTTGAGGCGTTACACAAACCGAGAGAGGTTTCCGCTCAGATGTGTATAATGTGATGATTTCAGGCAAAACGTTCCTTGGAGGTACTTTGAAGAACTTCGTAAATTTAGATACCCCGGCAATTATTTAAAAGCACCCGCTATGTACTCGTCACTGTAATGAGCCCCAAAGATACAGGCTCAGTTTCATGTATAGCCGGTATAATTTTACTTGTTTTTGCATCTTTTCCCATGCGTGCGTTTACTCTCTTTTCGGCAGCATTTTAGCTTTCAGGACAGTTATTAGATTTGTCAAACACTGTCCCTTTCTGCCAATTACTAAAAAATGGCAATCGTATATCCCGTCAGAAACCAATCCACTGCGGCAATCCGTTGTACACTAATTCAAAAATGTATAAGTGTCACTCAATGTCACCGCGTCTTAGTAGTCCAAAGGAAATACAACAAATGAAGCCGTGGCAAAAAACCATGGCGTTGTCAAAAAGACACATTAGCAGATAGCTTCAATACACTTTGCCGTCCAACATCACAAAGGCTGGCGATAGAAATGACAATTACAGGAAACTACTGCATACACATGAGCCGCGTTAGTTGTGTTTTGTGGAGTGCAACAACTTCAAACCGGGACAATATAGGGAGCCTGCAGGAGAACAGATAATGGAAAAAAGTGGATACAAAATACCCCGTCACAATGGAGAACAGGGTGCAGACAGCTAATTGATGCTCGGCAAAAGTGGATTTAGCTTTCAACTTTTGAGCTAAAAGCTTACCGATCGAAGCACTCTTGGAGGGAGAGCAGATTAACTTCTCTGATATTGCTAGGCCCCTTCCAGACCCCGACACACCAAATTCTACCCACTTGCTTTCCGTGCAGCACTCTGCGCTATGAGGATTATTAAGGGGCCGATTCATGGAACAAACGTGCGCCGAAAATCTCCGCGCAAGCGGAAAAAAACAGGCGCACGCGTGCGATTCATGGAAGTCCCTGCGCGTGTTTACCACGGGATGTGCGTCAAACCCGTGCATGGCGCACACGTCACTGCAACATCCCAAAAGACGTGTGCGATGCGCACAGTGAAAGCGCACAACCTCTGCGCATACACTAGAAAGTGGGCGGAACACGGGGCGTAACGTGCGGAATGGGGAACAACTCGCGAAAACAAAGGCGTAACTGGGGATGTACTGCAGGGAAGCAGACGGAACGCCCACACGCATCCGAGCCACACGTATTCATGGAACCGAATAGGGCAAAGCCACGCACAGCAAAAGACACGCACAAGCCGATACACGTCCGCCACACAAAGGCAGGCGGTAGCGTCCCTGCGCATTACAAAAGTGGCAACATACAGCAATTGTGCGAGCGGGGCACGTGTATTTCAGGGGTTCGCGTGAAGTTTCTCACGCGATCGGGCCTGGGGGAGCGGGCTACGTGTATTTCAGGGGTTCGCGTGAACTTTTTCACGCGATCGGGCCTGGGGGAGCGGGCTACGTGTATTACAGGGGTTCGCGTGAACTTTTTTCCGCGATCGGGCCTGGGGGAGCGGGCTACGTGTATTACAGGGGTTCGCGTGAAGTTCTTCACGCGATCGGGCCTGGGGGAGCAGGCTACGTGTATTTCAGGGGTTCGCGTGAAGTTTCTCACGCGATCGGGCCTGGGGGAGCGGGCTACGTGTATTTCAGGGGTTCACGTGAACTTTCTCACGCGATCGGGCCTGGGGGAGCAGGCTACGTGTATTTCAGGGGTTCGCGTGAACTTTTTCACGCGATCGGGCCTGGGGGAGCGGGCTACGTGTATTACAGGGGTTCGCGTGAACTTTTTACCGCGATCGGGCCTGGGGGAGCGGGCTACGTGTATTACAGGGGTTCGCGTGAAGTTCTTCACGCGATCGGGCCTGGGGGAGCGTGCTACGTGTATTTCAGGGGTTCGCGTGAACTTTTTCACGCGATCGGGCCTGGGGGAGCGGGATACGTGTATTTCAGGGGTTCGCGTGAACTTTCTCACGCGATCGGGCCTGGGGGAGCGTGCTACGTGTATTTCAGGGGTTCGCGTGAACTTATTCACGCGATCGGGCCTGGGGGAGCGGGCTACGTGTATTTCAGGGGTTCGCGTGAACTTTCTCACGCGATCGGGCCTGGGGGAGCGGGCTACGTGTATTTCAGGGGTTCGCGTGAAGTTTCTCACGCGATCGGGCCTGGGGGAGCGGGCTACGTGTATTTCAGGGGTTCGCGTGAAGTTTCTCACGCGATCGAGCCTGGGGGAGCGTGCTACGTGTATTTCAGGGGTTCGCGTGAAGTTTCTCACGCGATCGGGCCTGGGGGAGCGGGCTACGTGTATTTCAGGGGTTCGCGTGAAGTTATTCACGCGATCGAGCCTGGGGGAGCGGGCTACGTGTATTTCAGGGGTTCGCGTGAACTTTCTCACGCGATCGGGCCTGGGGGAGCGGGCTACGTGTATTTCAGGGGTTCGCGTGAAGTTATTCACGCGTTCGGGCCTGAGGGAGCGGGCTACGTGTATTTCAGGGGTTCGCGTGAACTTTCTCACGCGATCGGGCCTGGGGGAGCGGGCTACGTGTATTTCAGGGGTTCGCGTGAAGTTTCTCACGCGATCGGGCCTGGGGGAGCGGGCTACGTGTATTTCAGGGGTTCGCGTGAAGTTTCTCACGCGATCGGGCCTGGGGGAGCGGGCTACGTGTATTTCAGGGGTTCGCGTGAATTTACACACGCAATTCCATCAGGGTACGTGTATTACAGGTGTGCGCGATATCAACAGGGTACGTGTATTACAGGGGTGCGCGGGGAGCAGCACACTTGAATTGCACGTGTGGGTCCTCCCAGGTGTTCCCTCTACACCCTCCACGGCCCCTGCAGGTGGCTCACACCACAGGGGCCTACCCAGCACATGTCATGCAGGCACCCCACCCACCATGCCCATGCCCACCAGCCAACCCACATGTCAACTTGGACTACTCCCCCCCAACGCATGTCCCCCTGCACCCCCAGCCACCAGGGCAGCCTCCACCAGGCCCCTACCCATGTCTCACACCACCCCCACCCCCCAGTCACCAGGGGCACCTGCCAGCAGGCCCCCACCCATGTCCAACTCATGTTCCCCCCCCCCCAGCACTGTGGGGCACCTGCCAGCAGGCCCCCACCCATGTCCAACTCATGTCTCCCACCACCCCCACCCCCCAGCCACCAGGGGCAGCATCCACCAGGCCCCCACTCATGTCCCCTATCACCCCCACCCCCCAGCCACCATGGGCAGCCTCCACCAGGTCCTCACAATCCCCAACACACATGCACGTCAGCGTGTAATACGAGTAAAGGGCCATGCGCGTAAGCGCGCGTGGAAACTGCACGTCCGCGTGTAATACGAGGAAAGGGCCTATGCGCGTAAGTGACGTGACGCGCGCGTGCGTTTCCCTCAGCACGGGTTAAAGGTGAGCGGGCCCAGCAGTTCACTGTACGTGCCTTTCGTGGAGACCGACGTGTGTTGCTGCTTCCTGTTGTTTCGCGCGCCATCACAACTTCACAGCTCTCAAGGACGTATCTCTTCTTTTGGCGGGGGTATTGGCTACGCGTGTTTTTCTGCATCGCGCTAGTCAGACGGTGAGTCACACACGCTCTTTTTCCCACTGCGGGTGCCCCTGTGTATCGCACCCATTTTTGATGTCATAGTAGCCTGCGTGTCCCACGCGTACGCGTTATTCGTGTTACTGGGTGCCACCGCGTACTGCGGGAGGTTCAATCCACGCACGTAGGCTGCAGGGTTGCGTGCACGGTTTTACTGCAGTTTTGGGGTGCCTGAGCGTTGCGTGACCCGTCACCACATCACCGGGGTCACATACAGCCTTGCAGGTGCAGGGGGGCTGTTAACATCTTGCTTCCCACCCCCTTCACCCCAATTGCCCAGGTCAATTGTGGTGTACACCTCCCATTGGCACCACTCCATCTGTGCCAGCACTACTACATCTGTGCCATGGTTGGGAGGCCACCAAAGGTGAGGGGCGCCTCAGCTGGGTGTACTCCTCGTGGCGGGCGTGGTCGGGGACGTGGCCGTGGTGACCAGGGAGTAGGGGGACTCCAGGGTGTCCAGGGCAGCCACAGAGGGGGAAGAGGCAGGGGTGCGCCACTTGAGCACAATGTTGTGCTATGTGTCGGTGCAGCCATGCCACCACCCCCTGTGGTTCCGGGGGATGCAGCTCCTGCATCTGGCACTGGCACCCATATGACCTGGCAGTCCGTTCCATCGACTGTCACCGGCCCAAGGGTGGTGGTAGCTGCAGGTGCAGCTGTGGACACCGCCACCCAGGCTCAGGGTCTGCCAGCGCAGGCTGCGTTGGCACTTGAAGAGCCCTTGGTAGATCTCCAACAGGCCAGGGGGGAAACCATAGGGGCACGCTGGGCTGCTCAGACCAAGACACGTGCGGGTGTTGGCAAGTGCAGGGGCAGATGCACCCAACAGCACCCTGATTGTGAGTCTGCCAACCAGGACCGTTGCGGCCAACCACCCTGCCACAGCTGATGTTGCTGCGCAGGGTCCATCAGTGGGCACCCAGCTGCCACTGACACAAGTCAGGCCTCTGGTCATCCCTCCACCTGCCACTCCCTTGGCTCAATCCACCGAACCCACTGGCCATGCTGGTCAGGGCGGCATTAGCCAGCCAGGGTCTGCGCCACACTCCAAGAGGAGGAAGGTTGCACCTGCAGCACAGGCTGGGACCCCACACACAGCCACGACCTCCTGCACGTCGAGGAAGAAGCCTTTCTGTAAGCAGGAACTGGACTTCCTCGTGGACTACGTGCGGGGCCACAGCCGTGACATGCTAGTGGGTGCCAATAGTCAGACCACGGCTGCCCAACGTGACACCCACTGGAAGCATGTTGCGGAACATGTCAGTTCATTCGGCCATGAGGTGCGCACGGCGCAGGAGTGCAAAAAGCGTTGGAATGACATCAAGCGCAGCACTAAGGCCAAGCGTGCCTCAAATTACAACTTGACTCTGGTGACTGGCGGTGGGCCTGCACCAGAGGAGGAAGAACTCACTCCGCATGAGGCTCTCGTTGCGGAGTTCATACCACCTGAATTGGTGGAAGGAGTGGGAGAGAAGCTGGACTTTGATGCCCAGTCCAGTGAGTGTTGATGCGTGTTTGTTGAGGACGTGTGTGTTTCACTTGTGGGATGTGTTGTGCATGATTGCTGCTACATGTGACGTGTACATGGTTCTGATGTGTAAGTAATGCAATGCTACCGTCATGCATGTCTCCTCTGCCTGCATGCGGGACTCCATGTAGGCATGCTCCCTTGCCCCTCCTCCGCCACTCTGCACCCCAGTTCCACCTTTGCACTGGTCTGCTTCAATCTTGCCAATGTGTAGTTTCTTGTCCATGTGTCCTGTGTAGATGCTAACTTCCAGCGTAGAATCTGCCAGACATATGCCATGTCGTACAGCCTTAGTACTCGATGCAGGGTATCTCACTTGTACTGTGCATGGGTCAGATGTCCCGCAGGGACATGAGTGCCCATTCATGCTCCATGTGCATTGCACGCATGCCCCTATGTGTCCTTGACTGGATGATCACTGTAATATCAGTCCTTGGTTACATACATTGCCTGCCATCTCATCAGCCTTCCCATGTCAACTGTGCCTCAGTCCTGCGTTGCACACATGTTTAGGCTCTGACAATCTGTGTGGCTCACAGGCCTCAGCCTGTTCAATGGCCAATGACTCTGTCCAACTCTTGTTGTGTCTTCTTCACACGTGGGCCGCCTCCGGAGTTCCCATCATGTGTCCTGCCCACTGTCCCAGCATCATTTGCAGTGTTGTCATTTGAATCACATGAAGCTGTTGATGCCAGTCAACACTGCCTGTCAATACACAGGTGTATGGTCAGCCTTTTGATACCATGATAGGCATCCCTGCTTTGGTACTGGGGTGGAGGGGTGCTTGGCTTCTGGACATGGTACACATTGAATGCACAATGCACATGATGTCTGATTTTGACATTGCACTGCCTTCACATTTCCTGGCACACACCATGTAGTGCTTGTACATGTAGGTAGTGAGTGGCGTACACATTTTCTGCACTGCATAGACCCACTTCCATGGAAACTGCCACCTTTCAACAGGTCTGATCACAGAAGCTATTCAAAGTAGACCCAGCATGCATGCCAGGTCATATGTTGTGTGTCACATGTCTGCCTGATGCCTTTGCTGTCGGTGTGTGTGTGTGTCGTGTGCTTCTGACATGTGTATTGACCTTTTCCCCTCTATTTTTCAGGTGATGACGCAATGGAGGCAGAGGATGGTGTTGTCATGCCAGACACAGGGTTGGTAACGCCACATCAACCCGGCACTAGTGGGGGTCGTGGGGTGGTAGGCCACGAAACCCCCCAAGTGCTGCAGTCCATCTTGTCTCTGGCTGCCTATGAGTCCAGCCTTGATGACGACTCTGACGTCCATGTTGAGTTGGATGACCATCAAGTCCATGTGTCAGGGGTGAGTGATTCTGATGTGGACACTCCTCTGTCTGCGACACCTGCACTGAGGGATCAGACAGTCTTGGTTCCTCCGCCCGTGGTGGATCGGGACGCAGGGTCACCCTCCACACCAGTCACTGATGTGCCTGGGACATCACGTCGACGGGGGCATGTAGTCGTGCAGCCGCAGGCGGTGCCAACACAGCGAGGACCCCCGGTCCTTGTGTCCCGCAGGGGTCAAGCCCGGCAACGCGGTCGCCGCGCGCAACCGCTGTATACTGAGTGGGATCAAGACATGGCTGCCAATTCCGAACGGCAGGGGGCAGCAATGGAGAACATCGCTGAGAGCATGGAACGTGTGGCCCGATCTGTGCTCCCCCCTGCTAGGCAGGTGCTTCTCCAGCAGCAGGCGGCACGGTCCACGGCCCGCTCGCTCAGGCTGGGCATGGCGGCCTCAGACAGGGCACGCCAGGCTGAAATGTCGTCTCTGCGTCAAGCAATTGCTGCTCACGCAGAGGCGCAGATGGATGCCTTGAGGGAGGAGTATGCTTCCCTCAGATCCACTCTGGGTGTCCTTATGATGTCCCAGAGGCAGCGGGCAGAGGAGAGGTTTGCACAGCTTGAGTGTACCGTCTCGGCTGAGCTACAGGCTTGCCGGGAGGTGCAGCGGTTGTCCAGCCAGGCCTTGCAGGAGGAACTCCGTGTTACACGTGCTACCTTGCAAGAGGAAGCACGTGTATCACGGGAGGTTCTGCATGCAGACCTACGTCACATCGCCACACAGAACCAGGCTCACCCGTCCGGCAGACTTGCTGCCGACGAGGGGCAAGCTGCGGCTAGGCGTGGCCAGGCTACTGTGCCACGTCCTCCTTTCCAGGATGAGCCAGACTCGGACGACCATCTATCTCCCACATAGGTCGTGCTGTGCAGGCGTTGAGCCCATGGAGGTTTTTTTTTTGGCTCAGCATCATCGCATGTGGATGTTGAGCAGCACCCTGTACCTCCCCCCTCCTGGGTGCCTCCCCTCCCCCCCGGGTCGTATGTGGCCATTTTTGATTTTTCTTCTAGTTTAGTTAGTTAAGTTTCTGTTTGATAGTTAGTTTAAATAGGTAATGTAGGTTTTCCATAGTTAGTGTAATTAGTTAATAGTTGATTTAGTTTAAAATTGCTAGTCTATTGTGCTTTCATGTGACGGTGCGGTGCTTTGTGGCTTTTGAAGGCATCCACTGTCTGTTCCAGCTGGGCCCTTCATGGTTGTCTTGTGTATGTGTTTGCTGCTTGGGTTCCTTGACTCACATATGCCACTCCTGCCTCCCTTATCCATGGGCTCGCAAGGATGGTTCGGTGTTACAGCATTTTACACAAGGGCATTGGACTGTCATATCTGTGGCATGTCTGGTGCTGTGTGACTTGTGTTGACACCCCTAGTGGGGATGATTTAGGTGTCATTGTCCACTGTTCTGCTTTTGCTAGATGGGGTGTATCATGATTAATGTGGACATTGATTGCTATGCATTGTGTAGTATGTTTCATTTCTTTCCTGTACATGTGCTTGTTGCAATTCATGCTGTAGATAGTGTTCCACACTTTGTAGGTGAAAGACGGACTGATGGTGTGATTTGTGATGTGACTCTCTGACATGGTCAAGTAATGAGATGCCTGATGAGACACACACAGATGACTTTGAAGCATTAATCATGTGTTACATGCCCTTTCTGCAGGGGGATGAGCCTCCAGAGCACCTTTGCCAGCAGACATTTCCCATTGGACGACGGAATTCTGGACCCGTTTGTTGGTGCCCACATGCACATGTGTGCAGAAGCAGAGGCACAGTGATTGCAGACCCACATCCTAGTACTGCTGACATGTTCCAAGGAACTCCAGGCAAGGTGAGCATCACAGGGGGGCCACGACACAGCAAAGCTTGCACCAGGCGAGTTGCACATGCAGGCTTAGTCACAGCACTGAGGGTGAGCTTAGACGAATATTGGTGTTGAAGCACACAATGCAGCTCAGATGTGTTTGTGGACTGATGGCTGCTGATAGTAGGGTTGTCTGGGACACATGCAGGGGCAGTGGCACATACCCTCCGGTACACCAAGGTCCATTGAGCCACTTGTATCAACCATGTAGCCTTCCGAGACATGGAAAGGGGCAGCTCACAGGGACATGCAGCAAGGGACATACTCGGGTGCAGTGCATGTCTTTTCCACGTACTTCATGATAAATGCACTGCCAACTTTGTTTCGGTCATGGTGGTACACAACTTGCTCTGTAGTCATGGCTTGCAATATGGGTCTGTCTGCTTACCCAGGGAACATTGCATGTTGTGTGAATTGTGACACATTGGTGTTCCATTTGCCACGCACCCAGCAGCGGCTGCCTTACTGCATTGACTGTGTATGACCCGTCACAGGGGTGATGTTATATATGGGTACGAAGCATCAACCACAGATTGTCTGTTTGTAGAGTAGTCTGTTGCTATGGGGCATGTTTGGTGTTGTGTTTTTGTGCAATTGGCACGTACAGGTTGTTCACTGTGTCTCTCTTTGCAGCATTGCAGTGCTCCTGTAACCGGACCTGAGAGTGCGCAGGCAGGAGGCCAGCACTCAAAACCAGAGCTAAGTGTCTTGTTTTTCTTACAAACTGCTCTGCATAGGCTTGCTGGGGAGTGTACTGATGCATGGATGTATGTGTGGTTCAATTTGGTATGTTATATTCTCCCTAATCACCCGTGATCCTATGCAATTTTGAAACCTGTACCCTCTACCCGGTGTTCCTGCTTCCCGTGCCTATCCAAGCAACGTTCCCTGACCCTCTTTCCCCACTGGGGTTGCGGATGCCTGTGTAAGCCCCGAACTTGCAGGCGCCAAAACCCTAGAGGGGGTGGTTGGTTCGTACCACTCCTGAGCCTGGACTACAGAAGGCCATGACAATGATGTCCAAGTCTGTTTGGATTGTGTATGTGTTCATGCAGGTTGTACATTTTTGTGCATTCCCTAGTTTCATGTGTCATTCCACCTCCCCTCTCCTGCCGCTCATTCCAGTCATCCAGTGTGTCAACACCTGTCCCGACTGCATATCCCTGAACCTCCTTCCCCACCAGGGTCTCGGGGGCCTGTGTGAGTTTGACCTTGCAGGCACCCGGGACTTGGTGGGGGTGGTTGTTTCGTGGCACTCCCGCGCCTGTACAGGGTCCTCTGACAGTACACATCCATTCATGGTGCATCATCCTATGTCATGTACCACACATGTCTCACATCCTGTCGTGACATTGTTTTGCTGTGCTACCTTGGTTGTTGCATCATTGTGGTAGTACTTGGCCTTTGTGAGGTACTGCTACGTCAAGTCATCTACTGGAGGGTGTTTGGGTTCGTTTTTATGCCTTGGATTTTGTGTTTCGGAAATGAGTGTGTATTCTGAGGGTTCAGGCATCTTTTTACACACAAGGTGGGAGATGGTGACGAAGGGTAAAGGTGATCCTGTGGCCAGGTGGAATTGAGGTTTGGGGGCTCCATGACCCAGGTGCAGTTGTTCAGTGGGTCATGGTCATTTGTGAGGGAGGGGGGGGTTGTTGTTGATTGTTGCCTTGCCCTGCAGTGTGATGGGAACTCTGACATAGTAATGGTGGTATCCCATGTACATGTTGTGTTCTGCTGATCAATGCCTGTTCATGTGTTGTGTTTTCCTTTCAGGTGCGAGGGGATAGTTGTGGTTTGACATGCTGGGGTGTACACATGGTGGATGTTCACATGTGATGTGTAGGGAACACTGATGGTCACTTGAGTGCACATGCATATGTGGAGTGCATGTCCTTGCAGAACCACACACTTGCACTCTGATGCACTACATGTACTCCCACCCTTGCATATACACATGTACACTCTTTGCCTTCTGGTGCCCACTGTGTCCCGGCAGCACATGTTCTGTGACCGATCATGGATCCAGTACATGCCTGATTTGATGTTTGACGTGGTCTGTCACTTAGATGTGATGCTCAGGGTGTGCATCACACACAATGGCTGTTCAATGTGCTGTGCGCTGAGCAGTGTGATGCAGGAGTAGGACACTGCAGACATGAGCTGCAGTGTTGATTTTGAAATGCATGATGTGCATGTAGACAGGCATTCATTGTGATGTTACGTCTACGACTGTTGTAATGCATTTTGAAATGACTTATTTTGGGTGGGAGGTTGTTGGTCTGTCATTTCATCTGATTCCGGGTCAGGCAGCAGTGTCCGATGCCACTGTGCATTTAGGACATGGCAATTTGTACCTTATCGTTACTGCATTGGTGTATGGGTATTGCGTGCCATGACATGTTGATGTTTGGGAGGGTTTGTGTGACATGACAGTGATGGCCATGGCCTGGTTTGCAGGTGTGTGTGATGCACACCTTGCATGTCCGTGTCATCCGCTTCTCAGAGCAACTAGCTGGGGGTAGATTTCTCTCCGCAGCAGGGCCCTCCCCCTGGAACAGACTTCCGGCCTGACTTGAACTTGAGGGGAATCATCTCCAGTTCTGGAAGCACCTCATGTCCTTCCTCTTTGCTTCTGCTTACTGTCTGCCTCTCCCTTGCAGAATTCTCCACTGGAACTGCACAGGAGCTGCAACTGGGCCACTCTCACCGACCTTGGTCCCTGGCCCAGCCACTCTCCACTTGCACTGCCTCCCTGGCAACCCCTGCACTGCAGTACTGTCTCTCTATCCCTACAGCCCTCCCTTCCCAGCACTTGACTGCACTCACCTTTGTAGTTGCCACCAGGTGACCTATGTATTATTTTTTCGGGCTAGTTCCCCTGTACTGGACTCCCCCCCCACCCTTCCCCTTGCACTTTTCCCATTCCCCCTACCCCTGCACTTGCACGATCCCAATGACACCTGGCCTAGTAGTACCGTTCTCTGTGTTCCCTTGTTCCCCCCCTCCCTGCCTCATTGCGCCTTGGAATACTTGTGTATGGCCCATATCATGTCATATGTCATATGTGTGCCTTTTGGTCACACAGGATAGCTTGTGTTTAAGTAGCTACGGATGCAGACGATGTGGCACTTCCATGGCAACTATCTCAGGGTGGTAAGGTTGTGACAGTTGACTGTCTCTTTGTCATCATCGATTGTCACCTGGTATGTGCCAGGCCTGTGTGCACTCCGCAGGGGTGGGAGTTTAGGTGAAAAATGTGGCCACAAGCTGGGTCCGGGCTTCCTCGCCACGTGCCCTGTCCCCTCCCATGGGCAGCGCCTGTGGTTGGGGATGTGGGGGCACCACCATGTCCACCGGGACGCCCTGCCGTGTTGCAACATTGTGCAGGACACATGCTGCCACAATGATCCTGCACACTACTGGTGGTGCATAGAGTAGTTGCCCACCAGAGCGGTCAAGGGAGCGGAAACGTGACTTGAGCACTCCGAATGTGCGCTCCACTATGCCCCTGGTTGCAATATGGGCGGCGTTGTATCTTACCTGGGGTGGTGTGGTGGGGTTCCGGATTGGCGTCATCATGTGGTTGCTCAGAGGGTAGGCACTGTCCCCTGGGGAGATGATAATAGTTGAGATAATTAGGGTTTGGATATTTGTCTGTGTGTGACTTGCATGCATGTGCAAGGGCATTTGTACTGACCTAGGAGCCATGTGTCGCCATGCTGCCCAGCTTCCAGGGCCCGGCTCAGGGCGGACATTCTGTATATGAAACTGTCATGGGTGGAGCCAGGGTAGTTTGCATAGACAGAGGTGATGATTCCCTTTGCATCACATACCACCTGTACATTGATGGAATGCCAGTGCTTGCGGTTTCGGTAGATGTGCTCAATGGCCCTAGGTGGACGTAGGGCCACATGGGTGCAATCTATGGCACCGAGCACTTTGGGGAAGTGTGCCACCCTGAAAAAATCCAGGACAACGGCCTGCCTTTCTGCGGGTGTTCTGGGCATGTATATGTGCCTGCGGACTGAGGGGCGCGCTGTCATGATTGCCAGTACCTGGTGTAGGCAGCGTGACTGCGTGGCCTGTGAGACCCCCCCCACTATGGCAGTGGTCCGCTGAAATGACCCAGTGGCCAAAAAATGCAGGACATTGAGCACCTTCTCCAAGGGGCTCAATGCTTGGGAGCAAAGGGTGGGGGATGTGAGGTCATCTTCCCACTCCCTGACCAGGTCTAGGATGATATGGGGTGGAAACCTATACCTGCCATAGACCTGGTCGTCAGGCATCCCAAAAAGGCTTGTCCGTGTTGCGAAAATGCGTGCCCTGGCTATTCTCCTCCTCCTGCGGTGTCCCACGATCAGTGCAGCTACAAATGGGGCATTCATCGTAGCTGTATATACGCGTTTGTTGTTTGCGCGCACTTTTATGCTGTGCGCGGGGACGCTTCCGCCTGCCTTCGTGTGGCAGACGCGTTGACGCCTGTGCACGTCTTTTGCCGTGCGCGTGTTTCCCGTGTTCGGATACGGTCCGAGTGTCATCGCGTGTGATCGGAGGGGAGTGTGCGTACACGCAAGTGGCCTGGGTACGTGTGTTCCGGGGTGCCGGGAACTTTCACACGCGATTGGTGGAAATCCACGTGTGTTCTGTCATCACGTGCAATGAGGGAAACACCTGCGCGCGTCACGTCACTTACGCGCATAGGCCCTTTCCTCGTATTACACGCGGACGTGCAGTTTCCACGCGCGCTTACGCGCATGGCCCTTTCCTCGTATTACACGCGGACGTGCATGTGTGTTGGGGATTGTGAGGACCTGGTGGAGGCTGCCCATGGTGGCTGGGGGGTGGGGGTGATAGGGGACATGAGTGGGGGCCTGGTGGGGGCTGGCCATGGTGGCTGGGGGTGGTGGGAGACATGGGTGGGGGCCTGGTGGAGGCTGCCCCTGCACTGCTGGGGGGTGGGGGTGGTGTGAGGCATGGGTGTGGGCCTGCTGGCAGGTGCCCCACAGTGCTGGGTGGTGGGGAACATGAGTTGGACATGGGTGGGGGCCTGCTGGCAGGTGCCCCACAGTGCTGGGGGGTGGGGAACATGAGTTGGACATGGGTGGGGGCCTGCTGGCAGGTGCCCCTGGTGACTGGGGGGTGGGGGTGCTGGGAGACATGGGTGGGGGCCTGGTGGAGGCTGCCCCTGGTGACTGGGGGGGTGGGGGTGCTGGGAGACATGGGTGGGGGCCTGGTGGAGGCTGCCCCTGGTGACTGGGGGGGTGGGGGTGCTGGGAGACATGGGTGGGGGCCTGCTGGCAGGTGCCCCGCAATGCTGGGGGTGCAAGGGGACATGAGTTGGTGATCATTGGTGCAAGGAGACATGTGCCTTTGCTGGGGGGCATGCCCATGTTGGGTGGGCTGCCTGTGGGACATGACCAGGGATGCAGGGTAGTCCCCTGTGGTGTGGGCTGCCTGCAGGGGCCGTGGAGGGTGTACAGGGAACACCTGGGAGGACCCACACTGTCAAATCACATGTAGGACTCCCCGGCAACCCTGAAATACACGTACCCTGCTGAAATCGCGTGTAAAACTTCCCGCGCACCCCTGAAATACACGTGCCCTGCTGAAATCGCGTGTAAAACTTCCCGCGCACCCCTGAAATACACGTACCCTGCTGAAATCGCGTGTAAAACTTCCCGCGCACCCCTGAAATACACGTACCCTGCTGAAATCGCGTGTAAAACTTCCCGCGCACCCCTGAAATACACGCGCCCAGGCTATTCGCGTGTGGAACTTCCCGCGCACCCCTGAAATACACGCGCCCAGGCTATTCGCGTGTGAAACTTCCCGCGAACCCCTGAAATACACGTAGCCCGCTCCCCCAGGCCCGATCGCGTGAAAAAGTTCACGCG
This sequence comes from Ambystoma mexicanum, assembly GCF_040938575.1. Lineage (NCBI taxonomy): Eukaryota > Metazoa > Chordata > Amphibia > Caudata > Ambystomatidae > Ambystoma > Ambystoma mexicanum. The sequence continues at coordinate 802,240,881 of NC_090939.1, read as the reverse complement.
AACCCCTGAAATACACGTAGCCCGCTCCCCCAGGCCCGATCGCGTGATTAAGTTCACGCGAACCCCTGAAATACACGTAGCACGCTCCCCCAGGCCCGATCGCGTGAGGAACTTCACGTGAACCCCTGAAATACACGTAGCCCGCTTGCCGTGCTGGTACAGGGTTAGCGCAGCCCTTTGCGCTGGATTGGGGATTTTGATGGCTTTTCCCTGCGCGGAAGGCGTTCTTGGGGGCGTAACTGGCGCTGCTGGAAGGTTGCTGCGCCACTGTGCGCCACGGCTGGTTTTGGTGGCTGGAATCTATGAATACGCTGTGCGCGGAAATGGGTTTTGGCGCACGCGGCTGGCGCAGGGATTCGCACGCGCACACTGTGCACCAGCCGCGTGCACCACTTGCGCGCTGAATTCTATGAATTACCCCCTAAGTCTTTGCAGGCAGGCAGGTATGGCAAGCTCCCTCACGTACTGTAGCAACCATAGAAGGACTGTAGGCTGTAGACTGTAGTACAACGCAACACCACTTTCTCTCCACTTTCTTTCCAGGAAGCGTTATTCGATGGATACCATGGGAAGGAGCAATACTTCTGAAGATCTGCCAGAGAAGGACACCACAGGTAAGCACGGCCTAGATGGGCAGAGATAGTAATATTTTCCTCTGCGTGAGTGTTGATTGGAATGGGTGGAACTTGGAGTGATGTGTTCAGTGCTTTAAATGGAAAAAAAGAAGTGCAGGTACTCACCAAGAGCCCTGTTCAGCCAGAAAAATATATCGAATTTTGGAGGAAAATTGTGGTTTTCACTAAGCTACCACTGTGTGAACCCACAAACAGCAAAATGTCTAGGTTTTCATGGTGAGATTTCTTGGACCTGTTTAAGTGCACTCATCTGTGAATACTGACATTGTATGTATCCTTAAGTGCTGTAAGATTCACCAGGGTAAAATGAAACACACACATTTGTAATTCAAATAGAAAAATGGAGGTCGTCCACACTTGCGTGCAATGGAAAATACAAGTTTATTCACTTTAAATAGTCTCATATTTAAGTATGTACATTTATCTACAATTTTCATGGCCTCTTAAGGACTTGGTATTTGATATGGGGCATAAGGTTACTTCACAAAAACGTAGGTCTTACTTATGGTTCTGAAATCAGAAAAAAGTAAATCTCTTAACAAGACAACAGTTCCTTGTACAGGAAACTGGCACATTAAGTCAAAAAAGTGTACAAATTGACTCATATGCTGAAAGCTGCACCTCTTGTTTGCGAGACCGGCAGGCTATCTCATCGGGACATCTTCTTCCCTTCTTTAGCCATGTTTTTACATAAGGAAGTGGATCAAATCTCTGGATTGGTGGGCCCACACATTTTAAAAATATAAGAGATGACAATGGCTGTGTGCCAAGGGAATTTTCTTTTTGCTGTTAGAAGATCATTCATGCAACTAAAACTATGCTCACATTCACTGGTAGATACAGCTATGGTTTTTACATCCTTCATTCATGGCATTCAATTCCTTATATTCCCAAATTCCTCTTAAACTATCCACCACATTTACCCTGAGGATTTGGCAAATTTGTTGCACATCTTTGTCCCCATACTGAATATAAATTTCTTTGTGGCCAGTGTGCTGGGTAGAATACTTTTACTTGTTGCATGAAAGTTTTAGTCTTTTCCCTACAATCAGCATCTGACACATTAGTGCTTATGTGTGAAGAGGTTGTGGTAGCCAGTCTTGATTTTACATTTTCTGACAAACTCCTATAAAATTATCCTGCATTTATTGGAATACTGGAATTTTACTACAGTCACATAATGCCACTCCTTTAAAAGATAAATTGGTGCAGGCCTCCAAGGCCTATTCCGCGTATGGACCTGGGGTGTTTTAACATGGACTCAAAAACCCGGTTGACTCTGGCTAACAATCTGTCTGCATCTGGGAGTGTTGTATCACAGTGGTGTCGCTGCCTTGAAAAGAAAAAAAAAAAAAAATCTCTTCATTCAATTAGGCATCCAGCATAATGCCAACATTCCTTAAAAAGAAAAAGCACACGGCGTTAGAATGTTATCAAGACTACCATATTTTGCTCGGTCTCTGGAATCTCGCTTTTGGTCATGTGCAGCTGTAAAAAAATGCTGGTGGAGTGAAGAGAAGCTCTGCCAAACAGCTTTTACACTCCTTTCACTGGAATCTACCCTGCTCAATATCTTTTGCACATTGCCTCAGTTCCCTTAGATTTGTTTGTGGATTCATGATACGGAGAGTACAGTTTATCGAAGAAAATTTGGAAATGACTTAGCCCAAACATCTCTTTCATAACATCCCCCACAGCTAGGTCCAAGCGATGATTTGAGCAGTGCCGCACAAATAAACCCAGATATCGCTTCTGAAGCTGTGTTGCAACCCCAACTTGCCTTTCAAGCATGACAGAGTCACTGTTACACACAAGGGAAATAAAGCATGCTGGATGTAAGTCCTCATGAAAACCGTGAGAGTGCAAACATTCAATTGAGGAATTAAAAATGTCAGAAACTGTAGTACCCTTAAGCTCAAACAAGTAAAACAAAAAAAACAAAAAAGGCTTTGCATCAGAATCATTAGCAACTGCAGCACGCAGGCATAGTACAAGCACCGACTTTCCACTAAAAGTAGTGGATTTATCAATTAACAGACATATTTTTCGTTTATTTAGTAATATGTCCTTTACAAGCAGTTCTCCATTTCAGCTGCAATGTGGTCTATGATATCAGCACAGGAATTGTTTGAGTGTAGAACTCTGCCCATGTTCAATCCATTTAGCTCTTGTACATCCACATCAACCATCATATCTATATATAGCCTACCACACAGCATGAAGTTTCCTGTTCAGCAACACGCATTGCAACAACATGTTTTTCAATGTTTTTTTTTTCCAAAGAGTCCTGTGCAACTTATTCTGCAGTAACATGGGCAATAGAGCATTTATGCTCCCGAATATTTTTTCGCAGTGAAACTTTCTGCTTATTTTTATTGTCTCCATAGTGTGTGACTGTACAGTCCAGCCAGTCTACTGATACTCTTAAACATTGTGATTTGTTTGCACCCAATGACCTCATTGACATGCATGCTGAGCAACCAAGTTTTTTGTCTCTGATAATGGGCCATTCATAAGTATTGCAGAAGTACTGCATTTGCTCAGTACTCCAACAGTCAGTTTTGTCCACATGGATCTTTATAGCAGCAGATGAACTGCTTTGTAGATGTGGGCCTTCCTCTACAGAAAATGCAGGGGAACTGTGGCAGAGAAACACCTAGAGCTTCTTATTGACGGGACTCAAGGTCCCAAATCATTGTCCGACCGTTAATGTTCTAACACAAGTGAACGGTCATGGGAAAGTTATTGAACAAAAACACCCATCCATATGGTATCAAGGTACCACTCAGACACACACAACTGCTCTCCCTGTTATGAAGAACACCATAGCCCTGCCTATGTAGTGCCTTCTATCCATAAGCTGCGAGTGGTGTATCGCCTAACAGTGGATAGGGAAGAGGCTGACCCCATCTAATCTTCATTCATACCATGTAATCAAAGCATACCAATTATGATACTTAAGAAACACACCTGTAAGGGCTAATGAAGGCTAATAAAAGGAGACGTAGTGTGCATTATATCCATCTCTATCTCAAAGGTGGTGCACTGTCCTCACACCAGGATTTCCTTCAATCTTTTAATTACCATTGTTGGGAGGCAAGCACAACCATTATGAGCCCGTACAGTGTGATCAGCGACGTAAAAATGCTCCCACTAGAGAATACAACATAAGTCTAGGGGCTAATGTAGCTCTCTAAAAATAAACTATATCACTCATTATTAAACATGTCCCAATTCAATTCTGTTGGACATTGTCTACGGCATGAGATCACGCATGCCCTGTGTGGTCGACCGGTTTCAATGATTCTTATAATTGGGATCATCTTCTTCAGGACCTGTAGTTTATCACGGAGGAGTTCCTTTGAGAGATATTGGTCCCTGCAGCACTTCTGCTACCTGGGGGTAAAGCAAAAAAGCAGGAATTCAGGGGCTAGAACAAACCCCTGACCTATATCCAAAAGCCAATTTGGTAGAGGATATTGGGGTGTGTGGGTAGGATACTGTGCTCCTTATTCATAAGATAGCTGTGTGCTATAGAATCACCGGAACCCATCTATGGGCTCCTAGTTCATGCACTTGTGACAAATGGGACCCGGGGAGGAGTGAGGAGGGGAAAAGAAGTGAATGCCTGGTTCAATGTCATGGGTGGGTTCACGTATCACCAAGTGGATGGGCTGGACTATCTCATATAGTCTTTAGTGCTTCAGTGAGGTACACTGTGTACTATACCATGTGCGTGATACCCATGTGACCAGGGCCTAAGGTGGCATAAGTCTGAGTGTGAATCAAACGTCCTTACCCAGCAGCCATGTATGGATGTCTTATAGCACGGCGGTTGTTTAATGTAAATGGGAAACCAGCTGTCTTTAGTCCCGTCTTGTTGTCAATAGCAAGGAAACTTCCTTCCTATGGCATGAAAATACAGAGAAATGTGAGCATGTATTAATCTGTGCTGGGTAAAGTATGTGTCCACTTAGTAAGCAAAAATTGCTACTCAGGTTACCTTGGAAGGTGATGTCGGGAAGGTTCTGGTAGCAAACTGCTTACTCTCGCATAACACGGTCTGCCAGGCATCTGTACTATGTGGTGTGTGTACATACACCGCTAAGGAGAGAGAAGAAAAGATGGAGGTGTTCCGCTGTTCAGTATCTAAGGGTGAAACCTAGCTGAACAAAATGCTCCGGCCACTTGTGAAAATGCTGTGTTCTTACCTGCAAAAGGCAGGCAGTGCCGAAGCTCTCAGGTGCTGAGTCTAACCCGGCTTCGAAAGGAACCGTGCTACGTTGAGCCGGCGGCGGGCATTGCAATAAGGAAGATTGCATTCAACGGCTACAGTGCATACCGCCTCTCCAAGACGCCATCTTGGGTGGGTGGTTCACCTCTAATAACGGACTCTGAATGCCTACTGATATTAATACAGCACCTATATTGGAATGTGTGCACATGAGCGTTACTATGTGCATGTGACTCTGAGGAGGTAGAAACAATCTATTCCCAATACCGGCAAAGCTTGATGGAAAAATTAGATGGAAAAAATACAGGCTAAGTAGAGGCGCCTCCCAGTTTCGGAGCTGGGGCTCCCAGCCCCGCTCCTGCATGTGAACCAGTATAACTCGAAATGTCTTCCTTTTATTCAGGAATGATATCTGCACCTGTATTCACATATATGCACACGTGGATCCCCCAAGTGGTCAAAAAGCGGTGGGGCAGGAGGGGAAAAGAGAGACCAGAGTGTGAAAGGGGCCCTTAGGGGTCCCTCGTGATATGGAAACAAGGCAATAACCATACACGAAAAGATGCGCCAGACACGAGGTTCAAATTCCCAATGCTAGGGTTTATTGCAAGCAAAAATAGTCCCAATTGGCCAATTCTGCTCTCACGCCCCGCGACGTGAGTTTCCTAGACCTCGAGGGACACAAGAGAGTGAATTACGTACATCAGTTACATATATACAAAATGCATATCATACAATCAGCTATGTCATGTTTAACACCCTCCTTTATTAAGTTTCTTTGAACTCGGGATGACGATGGACATTTCCGACGGGTATGACAATTATGACACTTTCGATGTCTATTCTAGTAACAATGTGCAATTTAGAAAGTGCGGAGGCATCTTTTAGTTGTTGAACAGAACACGGTGGTTCTGTTCTTGGAAGCAAACTGCACCCGGGGGGAAGAGCCACATTCCATGCTTTGCTATCTATGAGGTGCTATTCGTGTCATGGGAGCCGACACGCTCTATAGGGTTTTGCGAAGGGGGGCCGTAGGAAGAGCATAATTCAAGCCTTTAGCTGTTTTATTCTAACATATTCTACCATCGTACGAGACTGGTTGGCAGCTGTGAAGTGATTAAATGCCCTGCAGCTCTCCCTCAAGGCTACAGAGAGGGAGAGTGGGCATTCCTTTCTGGGCTACTCATGAGGAGTTTTCAACAAACTCCTCAGTCCCGCGACCTTGCCCTTTCATATTCAGACAACAATGTTAACAGTTGAGCAGAGTAAGCAGAATCCGCAAGAATTGCAAGCTGCAAAGCAGTTTTAGACAGAAAGCAATGAGCAATGGTTAACAAGCAAAATGGCGATTCTTGCTACGTTTAAAATGGCCGCTTGTTGGTCAAGCATAGCAGTCTATATTTCTATAATTCGGTGCATAAGACGGTTGGCCTACGGCCATCAAGTTACGTCTGTCATTCAAATGAAGGGTATTCACTTTTCCAGATTGACAAACCCTCCTTTTGGCCGTATGCCAAACGTCTTATTCATTCATTGTACCCTCCTCCGATGAGGATAAGTCTGGGGTATCTATGTCTGAACCTTTCATGCTATCATGAGCATCATCTTCATCATTAATGTCTATAGCCATGAATTGTTTTACTGTTTTTGTTTCATCAGTGTCTCTGTTATTCCGGCCATCCGTTTGCTTTCCTCTCGACACCATGTGCATACATCCCTTAGTACATCCATCAGTTATTTCAGTGCAAACTATTGGTAAGCATTGTATGCAACAGCAACATGTTATGAATATACCAAGTACCACCATTAGTATCGAAATTAACTTCCATCCCCAAGACCGCAATAATCCCCAAAACCAGGATCCCATCCCCCAAACCCTCTCTTCAGTAGAGAGTGTGGAACTTAGGACATGTAATTTCCGGATTGCTTTAAATATCGTAGGGGAGTAATCATCTATATACCCACAGCATGCAGTTTTTACGAGTTTGCAAACTCTGCCACGATCAACTAATAATATATCGAGAGCCATCCTGTTTTGGAGTGCCATTAGTCTTATTCCTTTTTCTTCTAACGTCATAGTCAATAAAATATCCGTTGTTGAATCTATTGTATTTTTTAATATTCTAGACAGTTTTCTTATATTGTAGGAATTTTCTATTTGGGACAAGAATGGTATAAATGATTTGGCTATATCTATTGCTATCATTCCATCCTCGCTACTCCTTTGAGTTCTACCTTTTGTTCGTCTGGCTACTTCTGCAGTCTCCAAGCGGAACACTCCTGGAAACAGTAGACCTAGGTAGCATGTACCTCCCCAGTTCCTAGGTAACCATGGATATGCTTTTTTTCCCACATATAAAGTAAACAAGTTCCCCTACGTACACAGGTTCTATTTCGTGCTTTAAAACCACTGTGTTCAGGCAGTTGCTAAACGTTCCTTCTTTATAGGAACCCTTTTTCTGTAAACATAGGGGAGCAATTTCGGGCTGTGATCCACTGTATAGGCAGGGGGCACAGCATCTTTATTCCACTCATCCCTCAATCGAAATGTCATTACTGAAGTTTCTTCTGTTGGCGGGGTTGGTCTATTCTGCCCGTGTAATCTATCTAGTCTTGTTGTCTTTCGTGTATTCTTCCTCATGGGATCTGGTGAAAACACGCGAGCTTTGTGGAATATGGAACAACCCACAGGTCTCATGATCACTTCCTCAAATTCATTCATATTGGTCTCATCTAGCTGACCCGTATTACTCTCGTTCCATTTCCCAAAGAACATTGCACTCAATGATACTTCACATGAATAAACCAATGGTAACGGTTGTACATACCAGCCTATCCCTTTCCCACCGTGCTGTGGTAAATGGGCACAAACCCAGCAATCTTTTTTCTTTAAAACCGCATGGGTCATGTTCATGATGAGCAACAATGTTTTGTTGCCGTATCCTTCTCTATGTCTTTCTTCCATTGGGGGCAAAGTACCAGTGATTACATGAACCAGGCTTTCAGTAGCTGCTTTTGGCAAAAGTGTTTCTAATGGGTGCACGGACTCCAGGAACCATAGTGTAATAGCTGTTATTGTTGGTACTACCATACTTAAACACAGGACTAATGTCCAAATCAGTACCTTATTCCTTTTACCATGCTTTTTCCCTAAATGTACAGTCTCTAAATCTATCATCTTTTCAGCAGGGGTGCAGGAGGAGGCTGAAACCGGTCTTGATTTGTTCTTCATCGTCCTTCTTGCCGGCAAAGTTCGTCGCAAAAATGTCTCTTGTTCTTGATGCCAGAAAAGTTCAACGAAAATGTCACAGTTCAATTCTGCCAGCCCTTTCACAGCCTAGATCATCTATCCACTCCGAGCAAGATTAGTTGTGTTTTCTTTTTCTCCCACTGCTCAGACAATTTCTGAACAGTTCTTTATTGATAGAGTACTATGTGCGTCCAGCTTGTCCTGCTCTGGCTCCTGACACATGTACTTTTATAAGCGCACCGAGGAGCCGCGAGTCTTGAATTGTCCGACTTGCACAACTCTGACACTTCTCTCCTCTACGCCCCTAGCTCCTACTCTGTCCGTGAGTGGAACCAAAGGCAAAAGAAAAGCACCAAAGATCTGTGGATTACTTTGCCTGTCGAGGCCGCAAATTATACCGTTTCACTCCTGGTATTGTATGATCCGTGAATAGTGCTGTTGCACTTCCAGTATCAGGCTCAGTGTCAGCCTGCGGCACAATGATGGGTAGCGATGAGCGCCATGGCAATGATGTTTCTTTCTTTGGCTTTGGTGCGTTTGCAGAAACTGGTGGGCGCCAAAGGGGTACACGCGTTGTTTCTGCTTGTGTTTGCAATGCAGGGTTTGTGTCGCTCGGCAGTGATGTTGTTTCTGCTGAGCAACGCTGGGGCACTTTTCGCCCTTTCCCCTTACTGGCAGCCTCCTCAGGCTCGGTTTCAACTTTCACTTCTCGCTCAGGCTGATGCTGTGGTAGTGGACTGGCAACAGTTTCTTTCGTTTCCGAGTATGTTTCCTTTCTCTGGTCATTGGAAGTTGTCAGCAGTCCTGGGAATCTTTTGGCATGTGTCGCATGGATCCATGCCTTCCGTCCGTCCACTCGAATGGCCGTTTGCGTCGCCAAAAGTACTTGGTAGGGGCCGCGCCACCTGGGTGCTAATGCTGTCTTCCGCTCAAAGTTCTTTATTAAGACCCAGCTTCCAGGCTCCAGCGAGTGCCCCGGTCCGGTGTATCGCACTGGTAATACCTCCTGCACCTGCTGATGAATTAAACGCAACTTCTGCATTAAAAGGCCACAGTATGTGCTTAACATAGGATGCTCGACCTCACATAATCTTTTGGGCTGCGGTGCGCACCATACATTTGCCGGTCTTCCCATTATAATTTCATAGGGGGAGGGCCCAGTTTTAGCCTGCACAGACGTGCGCATGCACAATAGTGCTAGGGGTAATGCATCCACCCAACTCCCAGCACAGATTTTAGCTATCTTTGACTTTAAGATACCGTTATGTCTCTCAACAAGCCCGGCAGAACTGGGATGCCTGGAACTGTGGAATCGTTTCTCTATCTGCAGACCTGCACAGATCTGTAGTACTACTGCGCCCACAAAGTGTGGGCCGTTGTCTGACCACAGGACACGGAGCAACCCAAACCGGGAGAAATACTCCTTCAACATTACTTTTGCCGTTGACATGGCAGTACAGTCTTTTAAAGGATATGCCTCCACCCACTTGCTGAATGCACAAATCACCACTAACACATATTTGTAGTTCTGGCACCTTTCCATTTCTATGAAATCAAAATGGATCACCTCAAATGGCATAGAGGGTGGACCAAAACTACCTACTGGAGTCACGGTTCCTTTCCCTACATTGTGTTGCAGGCACGTAATACAATTCTACACTAGCCTTTCTGCATTCTTTTTTATGTGCTCATTTTCCCATACTGTGGATAAATGCTGTACCATCTTCTTCACGCAAATGTGGGTAGGGCTATGTGCCATTGTAACCATTGCGGTTACGTAACAATTTAGCAACATCCGTTCTTGGTCGCTTGGTCCACCCAACATCCCTCCAAATCTAACTCAGCAGAGCCCTCAGCCCACCCCTGAATCTCTTCGGTCGTGGCCTCAGCCTGCATTTCTTTGACTGTGGCAACTCCATTCTCTATCATACAAGATACTTCCTCAGTCTGTACTGTCATCATTTTATTTCCCAAATCTGTGGCTGTTTGCTTCGCAATCCTGTCTGCAAATGCGTTTCCCTCTCCCACTTTACATGTTACTTTTTTATGCGCCTCGCATTTCACTATAGCTAGGCGCTTTGGAAACGTGAGTGCAGACAGCAATCGCACAATCAAAGGGCCATGCTGAATCCTGGCCCCATGTGATGTCAAGAAACCCCTCTCAGCCCAGAGCCGGCCAAAGTTATGAACCACGCCAAAGGCGTACCGGCTGTCAGTATAAATATTCACGTTCAAATTCTCAGAGAGTTCACAGGCTCGGGTCAGTGCTATTATTTCTGCAGCTTGTGCCGAAATGTAGGGGATTCTTCTGCTTTCTACAACACTCTCTAGGGTAGTAATTGCATATGCGGCCGTTGATGTGCCATCAGGTAATTTAAAACAAGAGCCGTCACAAAATAACTCCCCATCTGGCTCTTTCTGTGGGATGTCGCTCAAGTCAATTCTTCCCTTTGTTTCTTCTTCAGTGACCATTAAACAATCATGGGGTGGTGATTCGTTGTCACCAATTTCTGCTATGGGCAGTGGCATTAATTCTGCAGGATTCAATGCACTACACCTCATAATTTGGGTGTGGGGTGCAAACAAGATGAGCTCATATCTTGTTAGTCTACCTGAGGTGAGGTGTTGCGTCTGTGTTCTATTTAATAGAATGTCTATAGCATGTGGCACCATCAGAATTAAAGTGTGCCCCAATACCATTCCTTCCGTTTGTTTCACTGACGCAGCAGCCGCTGCGACGGATCGCAAACATTGTGGTAGTGCGTGCGCTACAGGGTCCAGCGCGGAAGAATAATAGCCGCACGGCCTATTTCTTCCACCTTGTTCCTGTGTCAAAACCGCCAATGCACATCCTTCACTCTCACTCACAAATAGTCTAAAGATCTTTTTATAGTTAGGAGTGCCTAAAACTGGCGCAACACACAATGCAGCTTTCAATTGCTCAAACGCTTTCTGACATTCCTCATCCCTCTGTAAAGGCATCAATGCATCCTTTTTAGTTAACTTTATCATCGGCTTCACAATCAACGCAAAATTACTGATCCACTGCTGACAATAAGAGGCCATGCCTATTACAGCTCTCACTCCTTTTTGAGTTTTTGGAATAGGCATACTAGAAATACTTTCTATGCGTTCTGGTGTTAATCTTCTCCCTTCTTTCGAAAGTAGGTAACCCAAATAAGACACCTCCTTCTGATTATACTGGAATTTCTTCAAACTTGCCTTGTGACCATGGGTCGCTAAGTGTGTCAATAGTAATATAGTACTTTCTTTGCAGATCTCTTTCGTGTCAGCAGCTAATAACAAGTCATCTATGTACTGCAAAAGTACGCAACCTTCGGGTAATTCTAGCATGTCTAGCTGCTCTTTTAGCTCTCTGCTGTAAATGCTCGGGCTTTCTGTGTATCCTTGTGGAATGCGTGTGAATGTGAATGATCGACCTCCTAGAGTGAACGCGAACAGATATCTACTGCTTTTATCCACTGGAATGCTAAAGAACGCATTCTTCAGATCAACTACACTAAAGTATTCTGCAGTGGCCGGTATCATTGTTAGTATTGTTGTGACATCTGGGACCAAAGGGAATTGTGGGTCCACCACTTTGTTCAATGCGTGCAGATCAATTATGAAACGATAGGGTACTTCATTGCCTCCTTTCTTGTAAACTGGAAGAATCAGGCTGTTGCACGTGCTACCTGCAATTTCTTCAACCACCCCCAATCTCACCAGGTCAGTAACAATACTTTTTAATCCCTTCTCACCTTCAACAGAAATGTTATACTGGGGAATTCGTGGTAATGTAACACCTTCTTTTAAAGTTATTTTTGCTGGCTCTATTTTCAAGCATCCTACATCGTTATCATGCATTGCCCACAGACAGGTTGGTACTCTACTTAGCTCTTTTGGTAACGCTTTTCACATAAATTCCATCACCGGTGCATCGTGAGGCCACATCGTGAGGAACACCCCATCTGCCATACAATGTATAACTGCCCCCAATTTTCTCAACAAATTTAATCCTAGCAAGTTCTCCCCACAATTTTCTGTCAGAAGAAATGGACATTGTTCCGTAAATGGTCCTATTGTAATTGGGACAGCTTCGGACATGGGGTTAATTACTGGTGTACCTGCGAATCCTACAGAAACATTCTTTTGCCCCGACAGTGGGATCTCCGGAACCAAGTGATGGTCTATCGAACACTTCTGTGCCCCTGTATCTACAAGGAAACGGTGCTCCTTATTCCCGACTCTCATTTCTACGTAGGGTCCTCTCTGATTCACGGGAATAGACACTGGTTCCGACCCCTGCCGTGGGCTGTCCTATCGCGAAAATAACACATCGTCTGATGTGTAGTCAGTGCTGCTGCTATAATACGTGTGTGGCTGTGTATCAAAAATATTCCCATTTCCCCCTCGGTGTCCTCCACTCTGATCATTTCTCTGTTGGCCCTGCCCACCCCGATTTTGGTTCGAAACACTTTGGTTCAATGCCTGGTTCTGTTGCGCTTGGTTTTGACCATAGGATTGGTTTCGAGTACCTCCATTGGTATATCCTTGCTGCTGCTGCATGCTATTTCTGCTTGGGCCATTTGACCACTGATGTCCTCTATGAGGACTTCTCTGACCAAACCCACCTCTATTCTGTAGGTGCGGGCATTGCGCTCGCCAGTGTTCTTCCTCCTTAGAGTACGCACATTGTTTTACTCCCAATGACACCCCATGCATATTATTCAAATTTCCTCTGCCTTGTGCATTTCCTCTACCTCTATTGTATCCAATGACCTGCTGCAGTAACACTCCTACTATTGTTCGCATCGCTTCTTTTCTCATCTCCAATGGGTACATATTACATATCTCACTTACTTCCTTCACTGACGTTCTTTTGTTCGACATCCATCGCATTGTTTCCCCCACCCATACCTGCAATCTTTGTTTATCACCTATTTGTCCCGGTACCGGCCAATGCTTTGCACCACCTGAAAAAACTCTCAGCCACGATTTTTACTTATACAACCTCGACGTCTCCTTCCTACCTTTAATACACTCACTACTATATTCAGGTGTAGCAAACATTTCAGCATATCTGTCTTCCATTTCATTTTTCAGTTCAATGAGTTTGTACACATGTTTTCTTACATCCTCATCTCTTTGCTCACTGCGTGCTAACTTATTCAAATCTAACAATCGCTGTGGCGGTAAATTCCCAAGTATCTTTTTCCATTCTCCCACCAAAATTTCCCCCATGCATTCCAACACTACCTGTAACTCGTTGCTTCTTCGGTACCCATACAATGAGGCCAATGCTGCCGTCCCATCGTTTCCTTCTATGTACATTTCTGCCTCTTGCCGTAATTCAATCTTTCTTTCTTTGCTGATCGCGCTTCGAGTTACCCGTCCAAATCCTGTTCCTTCAGCCCCGCCTCTCGCCTCCCCGGTCTCAATTTCGACTTCGGGAGGGGCGATGGTGCTGAATCTGTCTCTGGAGCGGGAGGTGCGGATAGGACAAGTGACACAGGTAGCATCTGTGAAGGGCCTTCCTTGGTGCTGGGAAATTGTGTGTCTGCGGTCTGCGCTTGTGGGAGGGCTCGAGCTGTGGGTGGGGCTTGGGTTAATGCTTGCGTGAGAGGAAGTGCTTGGGCTACGGGAGGGGGTACGAGAGCTACTGGTTGGGCCTGTGCAGTCACTACTGGCGTGTTTGCTTTCGATTCTGGTTTTGGGCCTCGACCCGTATTAGTTAACAAATGTTCCATTAATTCTTCTGCTATGTGTAGTTCCCGCTGCGGATACACTCCTTCTATGTTCATTTGCTCACGTCTCCCTTCTCGTCTTAGACTTGCCGTCCACTCCTCCTCCTGCTTTTCTTCTGATACCTCAAGCTTCGATTTGTGCCTACGTGCATGCTGCTCTCTACTCCTAAATCGGAGCATTGCTTCCCTCCTCCAATCTTTGACAGTCTTAAAAGCTGCGGGTCACGTTTTTTTCCTAATCAGCACCCTTTCTAGGTTATCTATCCTCGCAATCTCAAAGCTACCATTAATCGGCCACTGATGGTCGGGTTGCTTTCTAGTTTGCCTATGCCAAATTTCACAAAATATTATCGCACCTACACCATATTTTGCATACATGTCATAAGCTGGCGGTGCACTTTGGCCATATTCCAAGGACTGTCTACCGCAGCTGAAAAGCCCCGCTAAAGTGGACAGTACTCCAGGCATGTTTTTTTAACCTTCCCCTTTGGTTAGCTAACCTTTACCTGGACGATTGAATTTGCAAAATCAACACTCTACCAAAAATCAGGTTTTTATTTGAATCGGGGAATGACTCACCTGATAAAACAAGTCGCCTGTCCTAACGCAACCTCTCCCAACGTCGTGTCTGCGCTTCTCTGGCTTCTGCCTCGTCTCGGGACCCTCGCCTCCTTTGCCCTCTGGCCTGGTACGTCGATCAGGGATCAAATGTGTGCAGATCTGCGGAAGGAATCTCTCCTCACTTCTACAGGGCGCCCCGTACACCTCTCGATCCCGGCTCGATCGTCCCGTCCTCGCCGTTCTTCCGCCTTTACTCCGTTACAACGTATACGATGGGGCAAGTGGGGGAGGGTCCCTATTCGGGTGCCATCTTGAAAGGGGCCCCTAGGGGTCCCTCGTGATATGGAAACAAGGCAATAACCATACACGAAAAGATGCGCCAGACACGAGGTTCAAATTCCCAATGCTAGGGTTTATTGCAAGCAAAAATAGTCCCAATTGGCCAAATTTGGTCTCACGCCCCGCGACGTAAGTTTCCTAGACCTCGAGGGACGCAAGAGAGCGAATTACGTACATCAGTTACATATATTTACAAATTTAAATAAATAAATAAATATACAAAATGCATATCATGCAATCAGCTATGTCATGTTTAACACCCTCCTTTATTAAGTTTCTTTGAACTCGGGATGACGATGGACATTTCCGACGGGTATGACAATTATGACACTTTCGATGTCTATTCTAGTAACAATGTGCAATTTAGAAAGTGCGGAGGCATCTTTTAGTTGTTGAACAGAACACGGTGGTTCTGTTCTTGGAAGCAAACTGCACACGGGGGGGGAAGAGCCACATTCCATGCTTTGCTATCTAGGAGGTGCTATTCGTGTCATGGGAGCAGACACGCTCTATAGGGTTTTGCAAAGGGGGGCCGTAGGAAGAGCATAATTCAAGCCTTTAGCTGTTTTATTCTAACATATTCTACCATCGTACGAGACTGGCTGGCAGCTGTGAAGTGATTAAATGCCCTGCAGCTCTCCCTCAAGGCTACAGAGAGGGAGCGTGGGCATTCCTTTCTGGGCTACTCATGAGGAGTTTTCAACAAACTCCTCAGTCCCGTGACCTTGCCCTTTCATATTCAGACAACAATGTTAACAGTTGAGCAGAGTAAGCAGAATCCGCAAGAATTGCAAACTGCAAAGCAGTTTTAGACAGAAAGCAATGAGCAATGGTTAACAAGCAAAATGGCGATTCTTGCTATGTTTAAAATGGCCGCTTGTTGGTTAAGCATAGCAGTCTATATTTCTATAATTCGGTGCATAAGACGGTGTGCCTACGGCCATCAAGTTACATCTGTCATTCAAATGAAGGGTATTCACTTTTCCAGATTGATAAGTGGACCAAGACAACCCAAGGGTCTCCGTGGTGGAGCCTGTGTCTCGGGTTTGAGTCTACCTCACTAGAGTAAATTGCTAATGCAGAGCTGGAACACAGCTGTTCCTGTGGTATATGTTGAAGCCATCTAGATCGGTGATCATATACTGAACTGCATCAAAGTGATGAAGCCTATTGAGGGGCACTTTTAGGTACCAACCCAGGAAGAATTGATGGTGTAGCTGGGACTAGTAAGAATGAGGCTATTAATGCTGTGTGCTGTCCAAGGGGAAAAAGGTTATGCCCTTACTTATGGGATAACTGTTGGTGTCAGCTACTTCTCCATGCATCACTGCCAATGTGTTCCATTGTATTTGTTCAATCAAACCATGTCAATTGGTCTTGAGTCTAAAAATCCAGCTTTGTTCTCTCTTTAATAGCATACTATGTAGATTGCCTCCACGTCTGGGTAGATGTATTTTTTCAATCACTGTACATCTAAATTCATCTGCACTATGTCCTGCTTGTAAAAAAAATGGGTGACAAGGGGGGGCAGTGATCTTTTTGGTTCTTATGCATGATTTATTTTCAATCATCCTGGTCTTGACCTTTCTCAATGTCATCCCTACATATCGCAAATTACATGGACATGTAATAAGGTAGATAACTACCGAGGTGTTGCAGTTAGTAAGCGTTCTTTGTATCCAAGGTGTTTTTAATCCTAAACCGATGTGTGTACTCCGACATGTTTGTGGGCATACCGTGCAGTTACCACACAGGGCATGCCCTGTGGGGGGGTTGGTATTCCAAATTGTTGTTTGAACTGGATCACTGTTCTGTGGTTCTTGTAGGGTTTTCACCAATTTGTAGCGAATGTTGCTTCGACACTTTAATGCAAAGGCTGGCTCCTGCACAGGCTGCTCTCCTGTGTTGAGAATGGGCCAGAGTATTTTGATTTTGGTCTTAATCTGGCTCAGGAGAGGTGAATAGCTAAAAACTGCCTTAATGTTTTCCCGTGCCGGTGGCTTGGGGTGTTGTTGCAAAGTGATGGCTCTTGGGATATTCCGTGCCCGTCTGTATGTTGTATTAACTATCAGTTTCGGATACCCTCTGTCAGTCAAATGCGTTTTCAGTTCCTTAGCTTGTTTCACATAGTCCTCTGTATTGGTACAGAGTCTTCTATACCTGAGCAATTGCCCGAAGGGCAAATTGTCTTTAAGAGCCCTCGGATGATAACTGGAGAACGCGAGGAGAGAATTTCTATCCGTGTCTTTTTTGTACACCCTACATTTTAATCTTCCATTCTCACTGGTAATTGCCAGCTCCAGTAAATGGAAAGCTTCTTTGCTAGGTTTGATGGTAAAACACAGATGTGTGTTTCATGTATTGATCCAAATGTGGAATTCCGCTAGCTGTTGTTGTGTGCCTTTGAAAATCATGAATACATCATCGATGTACCGACGCCAGATGGAAATGTGATTAAGGAAGGGACTGGTTGCATGGTAGATGTTGTCCTTTTCAAATGCATCCACGTATAAATTAGCCAGACTCGGGGGAAGCATTTCCCCCATGGCGGTGCCTGAGAATTGTTGATAGAATGTTTCATTACAGATAAAGAAATGTTTTGTGAGTGCAATCTCGGCTAATTCAATAATGAATGAAGATGGTACTTGATGTAGATCGATGCCCGAATCCATAAGTTTCTTGACCATGGAGAGGGTGGCTGCTTGTGGAATCTTGGTATATAGTGAGTCTATGTTCATAGTAACCATCCATTCTTCTGCAACGTTGAAAGCGAAGTGTCAAGGAGCACTAGCATCGCCGTAGAGTCTTTTATGTAGGATTGCATCTTGAGGACTTCTTCTTTTAGAAGGAAGTCAACATATTGTGAAAGGGGTTCGAGTGGGGATTGTATTCCAGAGACTATTGGCCTGCCTGGCGGGGGAAAAAAAGCCCTTATGTATTTTTGGTGTCACGTAAAAGGCAGGAATCTCAGGGTGGCTGGGGCAGAGGAAAGCTGCCTCTTTAGCACTCAGAAATCCTTCTGCTGCTGCTTCTTCAACCAGCGTGTTAATCATATTCCTAAGTGTCTGAGTGGGGTCTCCCCGTATGACTCAATAGCTTGTTCTATCTAAGGAGGTTATCCACCATGGTGTTATATTCATTAGTGTCCATCAGAACTATAGCGCCACCTTTGTCGGCAGGATTTATGGTCACTGTGTGGTTATTAGCCAGACCTGTGAGTGCATGGAGTTCAGCTTTAGTGCAATTAGAATGTATGAAAGGTATATTCTCTTCAATTACTTTCTAAAGTTTTCAGGAGAGCCTGTTCAAATGTAGTGGATTCCACTGTGTTGGCGTGAATAGGTAGAAAGAATTTAGACTTGTCCCTAAATCCTGTGCTATCTGGTGCATCTTCTAATTGAAATTTGTAGTCCTGGAAATAACACGACCAGCCAGGGGAGGGAACCTACAGCAAATACTGTCCCGTAGAGAGATGAGAGATGTTTTGGGTCCACAAGCTTGATGCCCTAGAACCTAGGGGAATGAATGAGGAATTTTCTTTGAGTGTGTTCTTATAATCAGTGGAAAATTTTGTCCTACATGATTACATGAAAATATTATGTTTACAAATATCATACATGTGTGATTGACACTAAGATGACAAGCACTTTAATTTAAATAAGGGGTACAACTCTGAATGCTTGAAAAAAAAAAAAAGAGAACCAGGATATATCGATTGCTCTTATGCATTTGTAAATGTCATTGTGAAATTATGGAAAGATAATCTGCTAATGCAAAATAGTTACTGTGTAAGAATAAGTGTCAGTTACTATATTCGGCAACAGACATACTCAGAATTACATTCTAATAAGATTACTATCCTACGTTCATAAAATAACAGTGCTATTAAGCAATCAACAAGAACGGATTACAAGAAACTAACTGGGCACTACAACTCCCAGAATTCTATAGTGTCACGTGAACAACATCACATGACATCATAAGGCATGGTTGCCACGCAACCGTGCTTGTTCAGTGAATGCAGGAAGGGAAAGAACATTGACCAGCGTGTCTTCGGATACTCGAAGAAGTAAGTAATTTCTCAACCCCTTTTTATTTTATAAGAACACAGAGGCTCATAAGGACATGAATAGACATTGACACATATTGTGATCTATTTGGACAGGATTGACTAAACAAACTCCTGATCTACTGTGACTGGCGTTACACCGCCGAGCGAAGGAAAGATAAACACGCGCTAGCCGCATTTACATGCAGAGACCGCATTTACAGACAGCACAACTACGTCTTAAAGTGCATTACTGAATACTGAATGGTGAGTTTCCTTTCACCACATTGAAGTATGTAAATAAAATGTATATTACCCATTGAGTTGCACCAATGGGAATATTTACACTATACATCCTTACCTTTTTAGGAAAAAGCTGTTTTGAATTCACAAGCTTCCACATACCTGGAATCCCATGAGATATTATACAACATACAGGTAGGACCTGTTTTGTGCTAAAGAGAAGAATTAATAAAATGACTTGACTAGACAGACCACTCACTAACACATACATTAATAATATTTACAGAACATCAGTAATGAACAAATACGCTGCAAGATGACGTTTCCATAATTCCACAACGGAATACTTGACCACATGTTACGAAGAAAGACTTCTGAAGAATAATGTTGTTAGCATTATGAAGTTTTACAAAAAGCATTACTTGGTTTGAATTGTGGAAAAATTGTTGATTTATTATTAATAGCTCCAGAAGAAGAGGGTTAAACTATCGAAACGCGTAGAGCTCTTGAACATTTGTTAATTGAAGTGTTATTGCAAACTTCAAATGTATCATTTTTTTTAACATAAGTGAATTGAACTCTTGTGTTTATATAAATAAACATATGAAAATATTTTTCTTTCTAAAAACTTAAACATATCCTTAAAAAATATCTTCTTTGAATTAATTTTTGAGTGAAATTGTAATTTCTTGGATTCTTGGAAGGGATTTGGGAAAGTTTAACTTTTTTTCACATGGGTATCGCACACATGGTATAGTGCACAGTATACATCACGGAAGCACAATAGACTATATGAGATAGTCCAGCCCATCCACTTGGTGATGCGTGAGCCCACCCACAACATTGAACTGGGCATTCACTTCTTTTCCCCCCTCACTCCTCTCCCGGGTCCCATTTGTCACAAGTGCATGAACTAGGAGCCCATAGATGGGTTCCGGTGATTCTATAGCACACAGCCACTTACCCACACACCCCAATATCCTCCACCAAATTGGCTTTGGGATATAGCTCAGGGGTTTGTTCTAGCCCCTGAATCCCTGCTTTTTTGCTTACCCCTAGGTAACAGAAGTGCTGCAGAGACCAACATCTCTCAAAGGAACTCCTCCATGATAAACTAAATGTCCTGAAGATGATCCCAATTATAAGAATCATTGAAACTGGTGACCTCATGCCGTAGACAATGTCCAACAGAATTGAATTGGGACATGTTTAATAATGAGTGATATCTTTTATTTATAGAAAGCTAAAATTAGCCTATAGAAGGCTTATGTTGTGTTCTCTAATGAGAGCATTTTTACGTCTATGATCACACTGCATAGGCTAATAATGGGTGTGTCTGCCTCCCAACAATGGTAATTAAAAGATAGAAGGAAATCCTGGTGTGAGGACAGTGCACCACCTTTGAGATAGAGATGGATATAATGCACACTACGTCTCCTTTTATTTGCCTTTATTAGCCCTTACAGGTGTGTTTCTTTTTAGTATCATAATTGGTATGCTTGGATTACATGGTAGGAAAGAATATTAGATAGGGCCAGCCTCTTCCCTATCCACTGTTAGTGGCGATACACCACTCTCAGCCTAGGGATAGAAGGCGCTACATAGGCAGCGCTATGGTGTTCTTCCGAACAGGGAGAGCAGATTTGTGCGTATGAGTGGTATCTTGATACCATATGGATGGGTATTTTTGTTCAATAACTTTCCCATGACCGTTCACTTGTGTTAGAAGGGGCACTGTGGCAAACAGATGATTCAGTGTCCTCTATACATTCACACTCCATCTGCTTCCTTTTTGTAGCCTGACAAGCGCTGTTCTGGATCCACTGCAGCAAACTAATATTGATACCTTTTCCTATGCAACCAACCAATGTCTGTCTGTCTGTCTGTCCTGGTTACACTTCCTAACTCAGAGGTAGGGATGTAACGGTATAACGGTATACCGTTAAAGATACCGTGAACCACTTAATTGAACAATAATAACCGTCACATTGTTTATACCGGTATACCGTTTATATCGTTAAGTGTGCTTTTCAATCTGATTTGGAAAGGCTGCAGTAAGCAAATGCTGTACAGTCTTGGCCTTGCACTGTGGGATGTGCCGTCTGCAAAGTAGTTTCAGTTGGAGCAGTTTTTAATGCCATTCCATTAACCACACGTGCCTGACACAAAATCAATATGTTAGCAATAGGAAGAATACATACAGTGCCAAGAAGGAAAAGGGTTTACTTTGGGGTTTATATATTTATAATGGATGCTTGCTAAACATGACAATGTAGGATTTCCCTGGTTCTATCATTGAATTTACATATAATAAGTCACACTACGAAATTCACTCATCTCTGTGGGCATACCCTGCTGCCATACCAAGGGGTAACATGTCTGTGATTACTGAACACCTTTTGGCCCGTAGGTAAACTAAAGGCTGTAACATAAAGAGAGTGTGTGCGCGTGTGTATGTGTATGCGCACAAGTGTATACTACCATCAGCCTCCATTAATCTGTGGCATGCAGGTTATCAAGATGGCAACATGTTCATCTTCACCAGTAGCCAGTGGGGGAGCTAAAAGCCTAAATGACCACTTAAAAAAGCTATTCAGTTTGCTTTGCCAGTCGCAGCAGGGCTTCCCCCCACCCTCCTCCTCTCCACACATGTTTGTGTTTGGTGGAAGCAAGGGGTGGCATTTCAGTGGAAAGTATGTTCAAAAGCCCAATTCTGGCCCTGGGTGCCTGGTTTTGGTTGTGGTGATAAATCTGACAATTTATGACCTTTTAGAAAATATTTGTTAAGATTAGTTAACTCCACCTGCTATACCACGATAACCATGATATACCGTCATTTGGCAAGAAGGTTATCGTACCGTCATAAAATTAATACCGTGACACCCCTACTCAAAGGGCTTAGGGGGTCTTGCGCTTCAACCAATCCAGGTAGGATTCCTTGACTTCCGCACTAACAATTTCAACGAGAGAAATATAAAGAAAATTGTTGCTCACTGGTTTACAGTTATTTATACAATTTCTTGGCCTAAAGGTTAGGCTCCCTTACATTTTGCAAAAAAATGAGATTCAGAATGCAAAAAGTGTGCACTGTAGGAGATCATAAGGACAAAAATAGATGTCACTATTTTGGCAGATAAGGAATATTGCGATTACGTGATCTGCCCAAGATCACAACCACAACCTGGGTCACCCTGTTATAACCCCAACTTCTTCTATAACCTGAACCCCATGTTGTAACCCCCCCCCCACCCATGTCACCAGGAAAAACCTGTGCATGTGTCATGGGACGAAAGAGACATGAACGGTAGAGCGTCAGCGGTTCAGGAAGCCTAGTCAGAGACCGCCTAATAGACACAATTCAAAAAAGTGCCTTGGATAACGATGTCAAGTTTAGCTAAATGAGCGAAGGAATGAAATGGATTTAGGTGCTTCACTGCAATCACACACTTTTGGGCAGTCTCGGACTGGCCTATAGGCACAAAATTCTACTGTGGGCCAGGTTTTTTGGGTCAAAGGGGGCCTCTTTTTTGGCCCATGCGAGCTAGTTTGATAAGTTACTTCAGAATGCGGATAGTAGTTTTGATCAGTGTTACTGAATATTCTTTAAAATGCACAATTTGCATCACATTTTATCACCCCCGCCCCCAACTACTCAAACAGTTTGTCACAAAAGGAATGAATTGGCTATATGTCTTTATAACAACACCTTTTGTCTAGAATATCTTTGGTCTCGGGAGGATAGCTCAGGGGCAACGTGCTGGCCTTGGAAGCAAGATGCCACGGATTAGGTTATATATATATAACCTATCTCATTGGCGTAATTTTAGGGGGGGGGGCAGGGGTGTTTGTTCCCCCCCCCCCCAACTTCATAGCACACCATTTTGTCTCCATTTGGCGGGGGCACCTTTTCTTCAGATGTCATGTCCCCCCCAACATTTTCAGCAAAGTTACTCCACTGACCTATCACATATACCGAAAATTTTACAACAAAATAAATAACGATTTTACTTTTTATGGGGGGTTCGCCCGCAAACCTCCGTTTCCCACCCCTAAAAATCCACCCCAAACATTTCCACCCTAGATTTAACCCTTTACCCCACCCCCATATTTTCGTTACATTTTTCATTATTAAAGTTTCACTATATGTGCATGTCCACACATCATTTTCGTTATAAAGACTGTATACCAATGAATTGGCATTTGCAACAGTGGGCCACTTTTTAATTGTTGCCCAAGACAATTTTATACCCAGTCCGACCCTGCTTTTGGGGCAGAAAGCATATTACCAGGGTGAAAGAGCGTAGTTTCAGCATATGCCAAAGTGCCCTATTAGTTGGCTGCCTGGAGGTGGGAGAGCATATATTTCACCATCAGGAAGAATGCGGTACAAAATCAATGCACAGATCGAAGGGACTGCTACCAAAACCAAACCAGTTCTGTGTGAACGTAACAGGTGAGAAGCACGTTGCTCCAGGAGGACACATAACGAGTTCATAAAGTATAAAACATATATGAATTCATCTGTTTTCTAGTACATGAAGATTAATCCATGCAGTGACTGAGCGATGTGAACCCCCCGCGCATGTGCGGCCCTCGTTCTGGCTTGCGCATGCACAGAGAATAAAGGGGAGCCCGTGCGAGCCAGTCGCTGCCGGGATCCCGTAACAATAAGACATGTCTGTTTGTTATTCCTCAGGTATCATACTTATGTTATTGGGAAGCCCCGGGGTCCATTTGAAATGCAACATTGGCGATGAGGACGGCTGTGAGTGGGGAGAGGAAATATCCTGGGCATAATTTTGCTGGCATCATTGAAATTTTCGCGACGCCCACTAGACGCCGTTACCTACGCCGGCCGCCATTTTGCACTCCGGCGGTTGCGGCCACTCACCGGGTGCTTGTGCGCCGTGGGAATTTTGGGAATTTCTGCAGTTGTCAATACACAGATGACTGTGGCTATATGTGCATTGGTGACAATCTCTCAGCCAAGGCAGGGGCTGAAGACACTGGTTCATCCACAATAAGGACCCATTTCTCATACATCTCACCAAGGACCCACTGGACAGCGTTGCCCACCCCAGGGGTCCATTTTTGGTGCTCTTGGCCTGGAGCAGCGGAGTGAACACGTGTGGAGCAGACTTGCAGCCTCTATAAAAGGAGGTGCTTGTGCGGTTTTAGGCCATGGAAGACCAGGGTGATGCCAGAGCACAAGCCCAGCCACTGTAGAGACAACAAGGTACTTTAGCACCTATGCCCGAGTTTGACATGTCTGGGCCCCCATTCAAACTAGGTCCCAAGTGGCTCCTATGGGTCAAAAAGTTAGAAATGTATTTTAGAGCCACTGGGGAGACAGAAGACGATGCCAAGGTGGCGACATTGCTCTAAAACATCGCCAGATCCTGTTTCACCTGAGGGCACAGATAGAACACGAGCTATAAAATCTCATTGATATGGACATACAATCTCATTGATATGGACATAATTGAGAGGATAGAAGGCCCCACACCATGGGTGTCCCCAATAGTAGTGGCCTCCAAACCCAAACAACCCGGTGCAGTGCGTATCTGCGTGGGCATGCGGCTGCCCAACATGGCCATCAAACGAGAACGTCACCTGACACCGACACTCGATGTGGTGGGGGAGCTTCAGGGTGCCAAGGTATTTTCAAAGCTGGAACTTTGCTCAGGGTATCACCAGCTCGAGCTGCACCCTGAATCCAGGTACATAACTACTTTCACCACCCATGAGGGCCTCTACCAAAACAAGAGATTGAGTTTTGGGATTTCTTCGGCTGCAGAAGTTTTTCAAAACACAAACAGAGGGGCCCTTGCAGGCCTAAAAGGAGTACTGAACTTAAGTGACAACATCCTCGCATATGCGTCCTCAAAGGCAGAACATGTGAAAAGACTTGAGAAGACCCTAGAGAGGATCCGGGACCTGGGGTTAATCCTCCATAGAGAGAAGTGTGAATTCTTCAAGGACAGGATTGAATTCTTCAGATTTGTGTTTCACGCAGGAAACATTACACCTGACCCAGAGAAGGTACAAGATATTAGAGACGCGGCCCACCCCCGAACCCCCTTTAGACATTCAAAGTTTTCTCGGGATGGTAAATTACTGTGCAATGTTTATCCGGGACCTGGCCTCCATATCTGAGCCGCTGAGGGCTCTCACGAAAAACGACGCCACCTGAAAGTGGTCCGTCTGGCAGAAGAAGACTTTAGACACCATCAAAGCAGCGCTAACAGGGGAGGAAACTATGGCATATTTTGATACCAAGGAGCAATCATGAACTGGTTGTTGACGCCAGTCTGGTGGGACTAGAGGCTGTGCTGTTGCAGCCAGACACGCAGGGACAGATGCAGCTGATAGCATACGCCAGCAAAGCCCTGACTGACACAGAAAAGAGGTGTTCACAGATAGAGAGGGAGGCGCTGGCTATTCTATGGGGGTGCAAACATTTCCGCTTGTTCATTTTGGACAAGCCAATGTTGGTCATTACGGACCATAAACCGTTGATCCCCATCATGATGGGGGCGTCAGCAAGCCTCCCCCACGGATTGAAAGATGGATGTTATCCCTGATGGAATACAGAGTGAAACTTCAATACATGCCAGGCACGATTAACCCGGCAGACTACCTGTCCCGTCACCCCGGAGGGGGCTGCGCGCAGGTAGGGCCAGCGGAAGAAGATTGTGCCGAAGTAGTCCATCACGTGGTGGAGTCCGCCATGCCCATAGCATTAACCTTGTCAGAATGTTTACAGCTCATAAAGACTGCAATGATCAAGGGAGACTGGAAGATGGCGCTGGCAAACGTAGCGCAAAGAGAGAAAGGCGCTCAACGTGACCTGCAGATGCTATGGCATTCTCACAATGAGCGGTTCGTTTCAGAAGAAGATTTACTGTTAAGAGGATGACAGATTGTCATACCGCGATGCTGGTGGAGAGAGTGTTGAAGCTGTCCCACAGTGGCCACCAGGTGACAGCTAAAACCAAAGCCCGTCTGAGAGCCAAGGTATGGTTTCCCGACCTGGAACGTCGAGTGGATGAGTATGTACAACGGTGCATATGGTGCCAGGCTGCTAGCACAGCAGCGAAAGAACCCTGCATAGAGTCGATGGAGAGAAGCGACAAACCATGGGGCACAGCACATGCTAACTTTGGCTCTACAGGAAGAGGCAGCTACTTTCTGGTAGTAATCGACCAATGGTTACGATACCCGGAAATAGAACTGGTTGAGTCTACCGCCAGCGATCACACCATTCAAGCATTGGAGCGAATCTTCGCCACCCATGGTTTCCCCCTTGAACTATGCTCAGACAATGGACCCCCTTTTCAAGGCCAGCAATTTGCACAATACATGGAGGAGTGTGGAACAAAAGCACCGGAAGGTGACACCACTCTGGCCGAGGGCCAACGAGGAACCCGAGCGGTTTATGCTCACTCTAAATAAAATATTCAGGATCTCCCAGAATCAAGGAGGGGAACTGCGAAGGAACCTATTTCAATTCCTCTGCGAATATCGGGCCACTCCCCATCAATCCAAAGGGGTGGCCCCGGCAGAGGCCCTTTTCAAGCGGTGCCCCAGAGGACTAATACCAGATATAGAAGGGCGCA
Source organism: Ambystoma mexicanum (assembly GCF_040938575.1). Taxonomy (NCBI): domain Eukaryota; kingdom Metazoa; phylum Chordata; class Amphibia; order Caudata; family Ambystomatidae; genus Ambystoma; species Ambystoma mexicanum. Next base: position 802,214,205 of record NC_090939.1, on the reverse strand, counting down.
AAACGGGTACCATCGATGACCAAAGGACACTGGCCGAGCGGTAGGCGCGCAACGAGCGCGAAAACGCAAGAATACACCTCCAGCAGCCCAACATTGCACTGGCAGACACAGTACTAGTGCACAACCGCCATCCAGAGGGAAAGCTATCCCTAACATATGAGCCCAACCCCATGGGTGTAACACATGTCAATGGATCAATGGTGTCGGCGGTTACCTGGAACGCATGTTACGTCAAGAAGGTGGAGGCCGTCCAGCAGAGGAAAGTCCGATAGAGAGTTCGCCAGCGACTCCGTGTGTCAGCCAGGAACCCAGGGACAGCGAAGATGGCGGTAACCAGATACCGGGAGACTCTCCACGTCAGTTCCAGAGTGACAGCCGGAGGTATCCAAGTGGGGAGGGTCACAGATGCCCGGCCAGGTTCCACAACTTCATAATGGACTCCGATCCCTGAGTCCCAGGGAGGACGGTATTGACCCACGTTGGGTCCCCATGTTGCATGTATGTTTTGCACTAAATGTGGCCACCCCGTTGGCCCACTAAATGTTATTCATGTTATCACTCTGTTTGTTCTTTATGAAAAAGGAGGAATGTTACGGAGCGATGTGAACCCCTGCATGCATGCGCGGCCCTCGTTCTGGCTCACGCATGTGCAGAGAATAAAAGGAAGCCTGTGCGAGCCAGTCGCTGCCGGGATCCTGTAACAGTAAGACGTGTCTGTGTGTATTCCTCAGGTACCGTACTTATGTTATTGGGAAGCCTCGGGGCAAATTTGAAATGCAACACATGCCTGGCATGCCTATGGAAAAATATGTGACAAGTCCAAGACGTGACCGAGACCGTCGAAGAGGGATACAAGAAAGAAGACTGCTGCCTTGGGCGATTTCTTGGTAAGGAAGTTTGCACAAATGACATTTATTAGGCATTTTACAAGTTTGGAACGAGCATAGTTTTTCACACTGTGCACTAAGGCATACAACGGGCGGTAATATGCAGGCTCTTTATGTGCGGATAAAAAGACATCTATGAAGCAGTGTAGACAGACACTCTCATAATCGTAACCAGGGAGCAATAAAGTTTGTCACTGTCGAAAAGGTGCTGAGGAGTTACCAAGCAGAAAAGGCTCACGAAAAGGCTCATCTGTTTTACGACTTTATCCTAATGTCGAATTGCAGGCGGGGTCAGGCTGCAGGCTGGATCTTCTGAGAAATCAAGCGCAGGCAAAACGACTGTATTTGCGTGCCTGACTGTATGCATTTATTTGCACAATTCATTGGCTAACACTGCCACTTCTGGGAATTACAGTGGACTGGGGACGCTGACCAGAAACTATTGTCCATCTGATCCTGCAAGCTAATCGGGCTCTGTCTGCTTTATTAAACAAAGAATCCAGTGACTAATCAGTTTCCAGGAATAGGCACAGCTGTGACTTTGCTCTGGAGCTCAAATCGACCTGCGGGGAGAAATCAACGGCCCTCAGTACAGGTACGCATTTTTATTGCCGAGAAGTGGCGTCCCTATAAAAGTACATATTTGAGAAGTGTCGGTACTGAGGGCCGGATAGTGCCGTCCCATTTAAAGCACTGGATGTGTTGCCCCAGAAAAAGGGCTTAGCCTAAGAGCAAGATTAACTGCTGGTGCGTGGAATGAATCACAGCCCTCACATCAGAATGAACAAAAATTAGCCACAGACCTCCGATTAAAATGGAAAAAAGGTGAAAGGAGGAATGCAACACGACATAAGTGTTTTGGTGTAAATTGCGTCAAGTGGATAAGGAGGACAGAGAATTTGACAAAAATAGTGACCCTAGGACAGAGCATGCTTGTTAAGGGGCACTTGATTCGGGAACTTGAAAAGGGGAGTGGTAGGTTTTGAGGTTATCCCCTTCTCTTCCCCCCCCCTTGAGAGCGACCATCTTGTAGACTGGAAGCCCCATCACAATACTCCCTCCAGCCCCGTACCTGCTTCCAGTGATCCTGCTTCTACTTCAGTGAGTGGAAAGAAAACTGCTTTGTTATTCTGCATTTATCACTGGTTCCCGTTGAAATACCTTCTAGTCACTTTGGGAATAGAAGCATTGGCCATCTAATCGCCTGGAAGATTGAGCCAAGGTTAAAAACTAATTGTATGCCATTTAATTATTCATCACATTATCCCCTGCACACAACAAATAAATCAGACTCCATCACAGCACTTCACTAAAACAATTTACATACACATGCATTCTCCACTGGCACACACACATTTTCCTCATTAGCACACATTCTCCAGACATGCTCTCTCTCAAACAGACATGGCTGAAACCCCATCGCACACCCATCTTCCATGACATACATCCAGCACGGACATCGCCCACACAAAGCATGTAGTGGCATCACCATCATTTACAAAGACTCACTCACACTTGGCAACCCCATTCACATCTCCAACACCAGAAGAGAACACCATTGGTTAAAGATAAACGACAGAATCCTACTCAAAATAGTCTCTCTGACCTCCAAATTTCTCAACAATGCTGCATCCCCATACCTCACAGAAAGAATGGTTAGGAGAACTTCGACCTCCCTTCCAGGGCAGCTAATCCCCACTGCCTAGAGATACCTAGATGTAAGCCAATAAAAGCTTGACGAAGCAGCTTCCCAGTGAAAGCTGCACAGTCTTGAAACGCATTACCTCAAGCCCTCAGAACTCACAAGTCCTATTTCAGCTTTAGGCGTGATACATTAGAACGTAGCCAGTTTAATGACATATGATCCCCAATGATACCCGCCATATATTCCTATGTTCCTGCCTTATGTATGCAACCCACTGTAAATTATCACTGTACCTACTTGTACTTCTGTTTCTTGATCTATGTACTGTACACATACCATTGTGCACCTAAGCTTTAAGTATCCTTGTATCTGTTGCGCCCAGTTACCTAAGGGTTTAGTGCGCATTACCAAATAAACAAACAAACATCCTCGGAAGCTCTGTCAACTGCTCCCCTCCATCACACCGAGACCCCAAATCCATCCACCACTCACCAACACAGTCCCAACTTTCAGTGGCTTATATGACTTCACCACTAATAACCGCAGAACCACAGCTCCCCCCTGCATCAACATCCACATTGGTGATTTGAATCAGGGTAGATCCCACCCAAAAGATAATCCCATACTGAACAGCAGCCTAACTCCGCTCACCCCTATGATCTCTCCCAACACATCAACTAGCCCACACACATAGCTGGCAACATCCTTGACCAGTTAGTTTCAAGCAATAATCACATATCAGGGCCGATTCTCAAGTGAGTTTTCTGAAGGTGGCGCATTCTTCCGAAGTCGGACTGAATTCGCCACTTTCGGGAATCGGGGTGCCGGTTGCTAGGAAGGGCCGAAAACCGACCTAGGTACCGGCACTTTTGTTATCTCTGCTTTTGCATGGGTATTCTTGTGGCACTCCTCCTGTTTCAATGTGTAGCCCAAGTATGGTACCAAATTGGTGTTGTACAGGAGGAGTGCCACAAGAAGCACACATCTGTTTGGCTGTGCAGATGGTGACAGGTGGGTCCTGCACTGCATGTGTTTATCTTTGTTTGCAGAAGAGTGCATACTGTCATCCACATGGCCACATGGCCACATGGATGGCAGTATGCACTCTTCTGCAAACAGAGATAAACAAATGCAGTGAGGGACCCACCTGTCACCAACTGCACACCCAAACAGCACATGAATGTTTTGTTTTCGTCTCGGCAGCATTTTCATTAAATAACAATTCCCTCGTTATTTAATGAAAGTGCTGCCGAGATTCTACAATCCACCTGTTTCCATTAGAAACAGGCTGATTGCAGCAAAAGCACTGTTGTGCTTTGCGAAGATGCCCAGGCTCACATGAGATTAACAGTGGTGCCTGGCCATCAAGAAATGGCGTATTGAGTTGTGCTATTTAGCACGCTCACTGCACCATGATGAGAATCGGGCCTTCACACTCACTCTGCCACACATCCTCCTCACCCTCTAGCCAGACAAATCAAACACATTACACTCACAACCTTAGCACAGCTCATACTACACCCTCCTGCCCTCACACACATCCCTCCATAGTCAACAATTACAACACCACCTTCATACAGGCACTCAACAAAAAAATCCCCCTCAAACCAAAGAAATCTACAACCACCAAACAATGATTTAACAATTCCCTCCTCTCCATTAAACAGGAAGCCAGATGGCTTGAAAGAAACTGGCAAATTAACACATGCCGTGGCACCAGGACACCCCACAAGCACTGCTGCATCAAACACAAGATTATCATACAAAACGCCAAATCCGCACCCTACCTCCAAGAACACTTATCTGCTACCAATTGCACAAAGACTTTTCAGCATTAACAGGTCACTACCCATACAACCCGCCACACCCACATTCACTCAGTATGCACCTCCCGCATGTACTACTTCAACTCTAAAATGCACCATATCAGACAAGCCCTCCACTCTGTGTTCCCACTCCCACCCCCTACTCCCAAACCTTCCACCACATGGGACACATTCCAACCCTCATCGCCAAAACAAAACCAGCACACTTTCTGGATGATGCATGCACATGTCAAGCCATTTCAAACTTCATAACCATCCTGGCTCTGCACTTTCTGTCTCTCACATGGTGCAATGCCCTCCACACTCAAAATAGGACAAACGTCCCCTCTCGTTCAGAAGCTGTAATGGAGGGCTAGAAATACCCAGTCCTGAGTGGAACAGACAGGCTGGGAAATCACACACCCAATAACAGAAGAGTAAACGGTAATTGACAAAGGCCCGTTTTATTTTAAAGACAATCTAGAATTAAACACAAATGTTCTCCACGCTCAAGTCCTTCTCAAGCTTGACAACAGTTTAAAAATAGAAAATACGTCACAACGGACGTCTCATTACAATCTTGATTAGAAAAACCTACCGGAAGGTGGGATAGGTTAGGGGAAATGTCTATGTATACGTGTTTGTTTCTCCATTGGTCACTTCTTATCTACTGCCCACACCTCGGACCACCTCTTAATAGATTGCAGGTAAAAAGACATCATCATATCAACAACCTATTGGCTACTGCAACAGTTACAAGACAGCATCATTTGAGAACAGTGATTTGTTGGCATTACCCTTGGTAGGTCAGTAGCACATGAGCAACAATGGTGGTAGGGAGAGTGGCATCAAGGTGCTGCTTTTCCCAATTAATAAGACACCATCTCTGATTTCCAGGGCCACAAGCCAAGACTTTAGCTTTGAACTCGGATTCGTCTGGTATCTTTGTTCTGAGAACTTGAGGGGATTAAAGGCCTAAGCCCATCTGTGTCTGGAGTTAATGAATAGCCACTATTCTCCATCTAGAAGTCATGTGTGAGGAGATCGCGTTTTGAGTTATGCTGTTCAACTTTCTCAAGGATGTTAGCCCTTATGGGTGTCCTTACCCTCCTTGGCCACTGGAGATGTGTTCGAGCTGCTTTTCTTCCAGGTTATTCTTTAGCTCTGCGAGATGAATGTGTGCCCTCCTGCCACCTGACCCCCTGTTCTTAATTTAATCCTCAGCGTGTTCCCCAAGCCCTCTCGCCCTTCCCTGACACCAGCTCCCTTTCCTCCAACCGTCCCGCCGGCCTCCGGTCCCTCCCTCCTTCACCGATTGTCCAGCCCCATGCTTTGGCCCAGCAGCCTGTAATCTTCTATCTGAGGGTCTTTCCCTCACCATTACCCTGACCCAAGCCACTTTAGCTCCAGCTAGTGGTTTAGGTGAGCATGCTTCCCACTGCCTCTGCCCACTTTGTTTCGTAAGTCCTCTCTTTTATGTATCGGCTGTATTACTTCCTTCTTTCCGCTTCCTTTCATGCTTCAGGCGTTGCAACTCTCGTCTCCGCATCTATCCATAGCAAGACCTAGGAACTTTCCTAAACTGAAATCTGGATGTGCTTGCATTGAATCCTATACTGCGATACTTAGGCCTTTTTCCCACTATCCAGGAAACTGGAATCTGGGTGGGCCATTGTCACTGACCGCAAAGAGCCACTGAAACGAGTGGAATGCATTGCTGCAGAGTCCCTCTCAAGAGTGCTGCCACAGAGGCCCGACAGACGTCCTTCCTATTGTCACCACGGCAAAGATCCAGGAACAAAGGTATACATCGCCGCAACAAGAACAAAGTCAGCTGGAACATCTGCTTCAATTCTAAGGTACTGTGGGGGTGTGGGTGTAACCACCTTTAGTCAAATCTAGTGCTTCCTAGCTTGGGGAGTGCTCCTTTCTATCCTTTGGAATTACTGCAATTCACTTGTGCAGGCCTAACAGCTTGTGCACCTCAGGTAGGCTCTCTTGAGCTCCTGGATTTATCTTCAATGAACTACTGAGTGTCCAACTAACTTTTTCTAAGAAGATTCCATCAGAACTGGAACTGTCCTATTGGCTTTGGCTCTCCAGGCGCCCTAAAGACATCCCTTATGAACCCTACTGTCTTTAGCAATGCTTGTTCCCTATAAATGTTTTAATTGTTTTACACTCTTATTTCTGAGGAAAAGACGTCCTACATCCCTCTGGGAGAAAAAGACTATTATTATAGTGCTACATTGTTCTATTCTACTCCAACACTCTTTCCCTCCAAACTCAATATGGTATGGTGAGCCATAAGTACAACTAGTGACCTTGATTGATTTCACTCTATGTGCTGCAAATGTTAAGTACAAAAATAATGTACTCACCTGCATTATTGCGGCTTGAATAACTTGATTCTGAAATTCTGCTTGATGTTACTATTAGTTGCTGCACATTTAGTGTGATTCAATTGCTTTGTGTATATTTAAATAAATAATTTAATATAACTAATATAAGTGTTTACTTCAATACTTGTATTTGCTGATTTCATTGTACTGCTCCACAGCTCTTAGTACCCTTTCTAAGATAAGGATGTCTGCTCAGCCACTCTATCAACTTGTGTAGTAAAGGCCTATGTTAAAAGTTGGGTCACTAACACCAAGCAGATAAGTCTTGTAAAATCCCACACCAGTTGGGACTTCACAAAATCTTACCTAACACCAACTCCAACACCACAAACAGCCTCCTCAACGCCTTCAATTCTGGATTTCGACCAGGCCACAGCACTGAGAAGGGGAAAACTTCACATCCTGAATGACCACCACATCACTGACAAAGGACGCACAGCCCTCCTCATACTTCTTGAACTTTCCACTGTCTTCAACACCATTGACCGCCATTTTCCTAAACATCCTACCCCACAGGATGAAACTCTCAGGCACTGTTCTCAACTGCTTCACCTCCTTCCTCGCTGACAGAATGCACTTTGTCTCCAAGCCATCCATACTGATTTTCCCCACCAGAGTTATGTACAGAATTCTGCAAAAATTCTCACTATCTTCCCTCCTTTTCAGCCTATATGTTGAATTCCTCTGACAAACCTCTAGCAACCACAACGTTAATTTCAACCAAGATGCAGAATAAATGATACTCTCATCCCCTCAAAACACAACACCCTCAAAAGTTGTCTCTCCAGAAGTACCACCTGGGTGGCCACCCATTTCTCCAAAAATCAACCATCCCAAAATGGAATACCTCCTCATCTGTCACCCAAGACAAAATCTCAACCTTGCCACTTGGATCAAATCCCTAGGCTTCAACATTGAGCCCCATCTTTCCTTCACAAATCACAGAGCTTGCTTCACCAAAGCACGCAACCTACAGCTACACCTTCTCCACAAGATACGACAAATCCTTCCCCACTGCAGTCCAACAACTGGTCCTAGCCAAGCTGGACTAAAGAAACACTCTCCTTGCTGGATCCCCAGCACCCTTGCCCCCTGCGAGCCATACAAAACACAGCATCAAGGTTTTTCCTCCACCTACCCAAAGACCCACACATTGCCCCAGTTCTCTGAAAGATTCAGTGGCTCCTCATACCCCAAAGAGTGGCCTTCAAATGACTCTGCACTGACACAAACACAAGCATTCATCCCGTGAGCACAACCAGTGAGCACCCAAAGCCTGGAATGCCCTACAACGCCACATCCACACTGCACCCTCCACTTTCCAAAAACTATTCAAAACATATTGCTTTTCCCACAACTAAATCAGCAACACCATTCTCCTGACATCGACTATCCCAATCTTCTTACTTGTCCTAAAAATGTTTTTTACTTCACCTCCCGCCTTTTAAACCTTGTACGTCTCAGGCAATGTCAAGGAACAGGGAGTAGGTGAGGGAGCACAGAGCGGGTTACTGGACTTTACACACAGTGAGCAAGATCAGTGTTGAGAATAGGCCAGTAGCTATGCGAAAGAATACAGAGTGACTCAAGGTACACTAGGTTAGAGACAGGCAGCGCTGGCCAAGTGGCTGGCTCTCGCTGGATTCGAGATCCGGCATCAGGTCTCCAGTCGGATCTTGGGACCCCGCTTGTCTCTGCCTCAGCCCTGGCATACAACCGAAAGCAACTGCCTCACTACGGTATGGAGTAAGGGGCAGATCTGCACACAGCACATTGGCACCATGAGCAGTCTGCTCTTCTGGCTCCGCCCCCCTATCTATGTCAAAGCAGGAACCAAGGCAGTCCCTCTCCGAACATGGGGGCTCGCCTTGGTGATATAATCTGCTATGTGCTAGCGCCTCCTCGAAACTCTGCCCTCTCCTCCAAACACTGCTCCCACCCGGCACTTGGGGGATCCCCCTTCAAATTGTTTCAATTTCCACCACTGAGGACAGGCTATGGATATGAGGGCAGAGTGGGTGACGGCAAAGTGCATGATAAGTAAAGAGTGGCTGAGAGGCCCAATGGATATGCAGTTGTAACCCCTGATTTTTCTGGCCAAGAGAAGGGGCGCACATTCCTCACCACCGGTCAGGGATGGATCCACGAGAACCAACCATCCACACAACCAGACCAGCGGGACAGAAGACCCGGACAGCAACCTGCAAATAAAGTTGTTAAAACAGGAGATAGGGTACGCCCTGAGTTTGTACCAACGGTACACAGACGCCAAAGGGGATTTTTTAGGCATCCCAATGGGGACTTCTCTATATTTCTAAAAGACACAAATGACATAAATGCCATTAATTAAACATTTCTAACCCTTCCCTCCTAACATGAATTCCCTTCTATTTTCAAAGTTCTTTCTAAAGGGATCTATCCAATCAGCCCACCTCCCCTCAGAGGGGTCAGATGGAGATCCACCGGATGGCCCATAAAAACGATGGTATAAGAAATCCCTTAAAATTCATTTAAACAAAATATAACATGCAGTTAAGTTGCGCAGATTTAATGCAACAAAACGCTTCAAATTCAGCGGGTATGAGAAGTCAGGAGCAGTTTAACTCAGCGTGCTCCTGTTGCAAAACCCATGAGCACATACATATTATAAGAGAATGGATTCACAATGCCATGCAAAACAGCATTATGGGGGACATCAACGGGAGTGCGCCGAGTTAAGCTGGGTACGACTTCCCACATCTGCTGAATTTCAAGGGTTTTGTTGCGTTAAATCTGAGCAACTTAACAGCACGTTAACTAACGTTTTTTCAGTGAATATATAAAAAAATATATACACACACACAAACATCAGTCTCTGTTGCTATAGTTGAGACATTAAAGATGTGAATTCGTATCTTAAGACTGGCAGAATTAAAAAGGTGTTCTGTGCGACACCAGTGGCCTCTGAGTAGGGGCAGCACTGGACAATAATTCAAATAAAATAAATAACAAAATCAGGTGTGGAGAACAACATTTCATGGGTCCCTTGTGCAGTCATCTAGCTTTATTTTTTTTCTCCATAGAAGAGTAGGCAATTCACCATGTGTTTGCGTCCTGGCTCAAGCGTTAAGCTTAGAACACAGTCAAATCATACCTCCATCATTGGATGGAATACAAATGCTGATCATTGAGTCTTCAGTAGCACGAAGTGAAATAAACTAAGGGGAGCACTATCTTGGAAGGCAACATGACAAAATGACTCCATACCTGCAATAGCGGCTCTCCAAATATGTTATATGAAAAGCTTAGTGTGGACGTAATACAGGTAAGAAATTGCATTTTAAAAAAGAAACATTCGGCAGTCACCTTTCAAAGAATAGACATTTTTAATTGCATTATCACAAACTTTGATAACCAGTATGTGGCTTTGTGGACCTGATGCTAACCCAGCTAGCAGCCAGGAGGTTCCAGCAGGTGGTACAACATTTTAATAGTGAGGGGTTTTAATGTATAAATGTTGTCCAGCTAATCTTCAAACAGGCCTCAGAATGTAGGCTTGCCACTAACCATTTACTAGTGGTGACATTTGGAGAGTATGAAAAAGTGTGATGTGCGATGTGCATATGTGGAGAACGGAGGGGGTGAGTGACTGTCTAGTAGCTTGCAGCATGAAATGTTTACCCCTCGTAGCAACACGATACGTGCCTGGGTCAAATGGCGACTACTAACATGTGGCTTTATCACAAATCCTCTTCTCTGAAGTTGTTCCATATTTACGTAATGTAATGTACAGTGGTCTTATATGGCGGCGCCCTTCTGCCGATATTGTTGGAATCGCTGCGCAAGGCTCTGCAAGCGGGAAGTGGCGGAATTGCCCATCTTTGTTCCTTTTTAAGGGCACGTAACACCCTTTCCCCAGAGACAGCCACTGCACAGGAAAATGGGATGGGAACAGGTATCAAAGGGCACACCCATTCAACAAAGCATTAGACCTCACAACAGGATGCTGCTTTTGTAAAGGCCTTTGATTCAATTGAGAAGGAAAGGGGGCGTGTTTCGTGTAGCTAGAACAGATCTGTACAGTTTGGGGACGATTCTGCCATCTTGTTTCTCTCTGCCTCTCTCTCTCTCTCTCTCTCTCTCCCCCTTTCCTGTCCCTTCCACTTCCTGTAGCACAAAGCGCTTTGGGTGTCATGTCAGAAGGGGGAAGTCGACTAATTTCAAGTAGGGATTGAACCCCTAAAGCAGGTTACCTTTAGGACAATCACATGTGGGCTTATGCCTTTAAATGTAGGTGTCGCTCAATATTTTGTTGATTGCGTTTGGAAGAATTCAGTAGACCTCTGTTGAGACAGTTGATCTTTACAAAGTCCTTCGCCAGTGAGGTGAGGACTGAGGGCCCAAGGAAGAGGCGAGTTCTCTCCCATCACCACCCCTTACCCCATTGATGGTGAACTGCTGCTGGGGTAAGATTTGCCTCTCTAACAGCCACAGGAAGCACCATGCTGAAGGACCTGTGCAGTTGAGTGCCAGCCACCCTTTGGTCTAGGAGCCCAAGAACAAGGACTAATCTGCTCCATGAATTCCTGGATTGGGATTCACAGAGAGCCAAGACGGTCAGGAACCTTATTTTAATTTCCTCAAACTGCTTTTGAACAGAGTTCACTACATCTTGAATCACAAGACCTGGGGATGCGTCCTTTGGTACTCAACCAAACTCTTTGAACCAGCGTGCTTGAATCTCAAACCAGCTCAATGCCGCATAGTACCTTGCAGAGCCGGTCATCTGCTAGATTCTAATCAACTGCTCACTGCAATATCCTGGCTCAAATCTCTAAAGTGTCACTTCGCAACCCTACACAAGTTACCACATGTCTTGAACCGACTTGACGCCTTGTAGTGCTCGAGTGAAAATGTGAGCTAAAATATGGCGTCGATAATCAGCCATTTTGGACATTAGCTTCCAACCACAGGGAAAGTCTTAGATGAACCCTTTTAGCATGAGATGGGTTTTATCCACTGTCTGGATTTTTCCACTCTAAGGGTGCCTCTGATGTTTGTTGTCTGTCACTCTGGCCTGAGACGGAAGGTAGAGACCCACACCAAATAAGAAGAGAGGGGTAATCCACTGACGTAGAAGGAAAAGTCTTATTGAGAAGGAGGACCCGTTGGCTGAGGTGTTCTCTCTGCCTACCTGCTTTGGCGCTTTGCAGTGTTGTGCCAGGCGAGATGAAGGTTCTCTACAGCTGCACTAACAGTGATTGTCTTTGTGTTATTGTATGGTTCTATGTTTGATACATAACTGTATTCCTTTGTATGTTGTTTGTTAGTAACTGTGAATAAAGGGCCTGTAAAGTGCCAATTATATTCTAATTACTGGTCTAAATGTGTGTTATTGCCTCCCTGTGTCCAAGAACTTTACCTTGTGTAGGGGGGTATGTATTACGTACCTGAGGTCCCTACACATTTTAGGAAGCAAAACACTCCTGGGAAAACACCAACCTACATCGCTCCAATGCTGTCTTGGAACCGCTTGTGCTACTACATTTGATCCGACTCAATATCATTTTGCGGATTGAACACTACTTGCTGCACCCAAACTTGCCTCGAACCGCTTGCACAACAGCTCGAAGGCCCAGTTCGATGCAGAAGAACCACCAACAACTGCAACAAGGTATTTTTGACTGGTAAGTGCCCCCTTTGTCAGTTTTTGGGCCCTAGACACTGGTTAGATCACTTTGATACCATATGCACCCAAGAATATATCCTTTTTAAAGAACTTAGTGGCTTTTACTTGCCTTTCACATGCGATTCATGAACCAGAGTGTTGTAGCTTGCTTTCTTTGCTTATTCTTTGTTCTTTACTCAGGGGTTGGTTTTGTGTAGTGTTTTCTATTTAGGTACAATTATTTATGTATTTATTTAGTGTCAAAGCCTGCAGGCATCAGGGCGCACACCAACACAAAAAACACGACATAAAAGACGGAAACAGAAGAAATCAAGGCAAGAGGGGCAGTCAATTATTCAAATAAAAACTTTAAACCACATGGAATTTGTTCTGATTAAAGACTGTTGAATCTGATACGCCTGGGGTTGCTGTTTCTGGTGGCATTCTCTCCAATGCAAACCAATGGGAAAATTAAATCTCTCACTTTCCGTGAGAAAATCTCCCTTCCAGGTGCTGTAAAATGTTGACAAGTAACCTTGATGCCTTTGTTTTGGACTGTTAGACTTCTCCATTTGGGTTGCAACTGAATCACATTCACACCCCTCTTGGGAGTATAACTTTGCCTCAGCCCATGTTACCAGAAAGCAGGGCCGGTCTTAGACCAGATTGCACCCCAGGCGGGAAGCATCGTTGGCGCCCCCCATTCCCCTCAAAAAAAACAAAATTGAATGTCACAAATGTTCTTAATGGTGCACTCAATAAAGAACCAGATGGAAATGTAATACAAAATGCATACATTCGATATTAGGTGACAGTCTTATAATGTTACTTGTATTATGTGTCCAAAAAGTAACCTTTCTTGACTTTCACATTGCAAATTCGAAGCATAAGCACACATTTCTAACAATTAGACATGAGAACATTTGCTTAAGTTCCTAAATTGCAAACTGGTCTCAAATGCCAGCTTCACTGCAAAGTGTGTGATCCTGGACATTAAATTTTATAGCACTGTGATATATTTGTCAAAATTTTAAGAGCCTAGAAGTTATTCAATTCATACTGTACCATACATGCCAATATTATCCATTCTATTATGGAGATGCTAGCCCAGTCCTGGATTTAAGTTTGCATTCTGGGACCTGTAGTCCTGGATTTATAATGGGGAAATCCAGAACGACAAGTCCCAGAATGCAAAGTTAAATGCAAGACTGGCCTATCATCCTTTGACTGGAATAGATATGTTGGCCTACATGGTGTACGCTATTAAAAAAAGGCTCCTTCAAGGCATTTGTTTCATTTATACATCAGCTTTTTAGAGTACCAACCTTGGTTGGGTAATACTGTATATGTTCTATGTAAAGTGTTTTGGTGAAAGCATTATATAAAAAACATATCATTATCATTGCTGTATTTGTGAAACTCCCCTACTGAACACTCGGTGCTCGTACAAGGTGTAGTCAACCAATTATAAAATAGAGGCACTCACACTGTAGATTGGTGACCACTCTACTCAAGCAGGCCTGGCTGAAGATGTGTGGGGGGCCATTACAACATGATGGTTGCGGGCCCCCTGCTTTGAGTGAAAAGAGTCTGCAACACCCGTATGTTGCATACATTACAATGACAACAAAGGTAAGGTTAATAGCCACCCATTATCACAAGATGGTCAGCCACCAAGGAGCTTAAAGATGAAATGCCCACTGGAGAGCTCTAAAGCTTTCTCTGTCAAAAAATGACTGATATAGAGGAACCAGTGTTGGAAGGCTCTGAGGTGATAACACTTCTCTATATCGTATGGGAAGAGAAAATGCAGTTTTAGAAATTAATATATTGAAAGACTGCTGACTGGCAACCTGGGGGCAGTTGTTGGGGGCCCCCTGAGGCTCAAGACACATTTCATTTGAAAAAGTTGAAAAGCCCTGACGCCGTCCCTATACTGGAGTACAGTGGGCTTCGGTAGGTACGCAGTCCTTCAGCCTTTATTCACCACCCATGTAAACTACAGAGGCCTCAGAAACTACAGTTCAGCACCCTCTTTCACAGTGATCTTAAAAGCTTCACATCTACAGCAGTGGCATTACCCAGAGGCCAGTCTCCTGTCCTTAGAGTTCAGAACTCACCTGTCTGAAATAAATCTCGGCACAGAACTAGGTGATTTCCCTTGGGGGCGGGGGGTTGACTCACTCACCTGCATGATGCTGCAAGGACCCATTTACCTGCTGTTCTAGTGAAAATCTACATTGGGCATTTCTATCACACCACTGGAATATGATTTCAAAAGGACCATTTTACATAAATTACATGCATGGGATATATGATATCTCTGATGAGGAAGACATTACAAGTGCCTCTCTTCTGCTCGGCGTCCTCTTCCCGTTGTGGGCGATACCTTGACAGCACCTAGATAATATGACACTGCTTGTGACACCTCCTCCTCAGTCCTGCCCTGACTGGACCTGCTGCTCCTGTGCCTGGGTCTTGATCCTCCAAGTGTGATGGCGATTAATCTCTTTAGAGTGCCCAGTCCCTGCTGTCCGGCCAAAGTATGAGTTGATGGAAAAGCACAGCCAGCTGAGCAATCACCCCCTGACTGGAGTACATGCGCTGAGGAGGAGGCACGTGCGGTCAGACCTGGCCAGGCCCGAAGAACTGTCAAGCAACAAATGTTGCTTTCCACTATGATGCAAAAACTGCCATGCAGACCCCAGGTGCACTGCTAGCCTGGCTTTTCCCACTGAGTCTGCTTTCGATTAGCACTTTGTTTTTTTGTATGCAGGTAGTAACGTAGTGTGCTTAACTTTAGCATAATAAAATGAAATGATGCAGCACTACAGCATCATGCATCATGAATGATGGTGGTGCTGGAGCCCTTTTGGAGGAGTTGGACAGGCACCCCCTAGAGCCTGGCACGTCAGGCAGCCACCTGCACAGCCTGATGCAAAGACCGGCCCTGTTTTCCTAGTTTCTTGTTCCTTGCTTCTTGTTCCTTGTTCTTGAGTCCTTGGATTTCAGATTGTGTCTGCTTATTAGAAATGGCTGCTTCCTGGATTGCCATATCAGGTTTCCTCTGTATTTGGGTTTGCACTTTCCAATGCTTTCCTATTCATGAAGAGCTCTTTATAGCTTTGTTCTACAGTTTCTTGCACCTGCTGTGTTCTGCATTGTCAACTTGATCCCTGAGACTTTCCTCTTTGAGTGAATTCTTATTTGTACCCCCTTTTCTCTTTCTTCCTTGGGTGAGGAGGTGAGAGGATGTGGGCTTTTGATTGTGTTTCCCATATCCTACTCCATTACTCTCTCTTCCAGTCTGTTCCTGGTTTTCCCTTGTGCTCCTTCCTTTGTTCCCTATTTATTGTTAGGTGTGGTGTGAGATTTCTTCGTGCTGCCTATGTTTTCCTCTCTATCATGTAATCACTATTCCTACTTAGCCCTTGCAAACTATCTTTTGCAGCATTAGATGACATGGGAGCCATCTATACTAACTTTGCGGATGATACACAGATACTCATCCCAATCACAGGCAATCAAAAACAGGACTCTAGTCTCATAAATAAAATCTACTCTCTCATCCAAAATTGGATGGCAACAAACAGTCTCTGCCTCAATGGAGAAAAGACTGAGATCCTCATTGTTGGCCTTCCTGCTCGACTGAAAAGGTAACACCAAGACTATACATCTATTGTTATAGATGGGACTCCTATTCCTACCTCAAACCAAGTCAAAACTTTAGGTGTATACCAAGACTCAAGCCTCACCATTTTTCCCCATGAGCCAACATGTCAACTCACTCGCCGCATCCACCGCCTACACGGCTAAACTCATTGCCCTTAGTCGACAATTTCTCACTGCACAAAATTGCATCACCCTAGCAAGAGCCCTTATTCTCTCTAAATTAGACTATTGCAATATACTCTTGCTAGGTACCACTAAGACAAATTCAGGCAAATTGTAATTATTGCAAAATAAAGCACTAAGAGTAGCACTTGCAATCAAAAAAAGGGATCACATCTCACAGACTAGGAGAGAGGTACACTGGCTACCAACACAAGCTAGAATACTACACAAAACACCACCACACACAAATGCATCACCCACAACGCCCCTACATATCTTAATCAATGCATTACTCGTAAAACATCAACTAGAGCTCTCAGATGTAACTCTAGCACTCACTTACTCATCCCCCGCTTCAAGAACTCAAGAACAGGAGGTTCCAGCTTCCGTGTAGCAGCTCCCAGAATCTGGAACTCACTCCTGTCGAACATAAGCAGCAAGCCTTCCCACACTCACTTTAAGAAACTGCTAAAAACCTGGCTATTCAACTAATTCTAACCTGTCTGCCTCATTAGCCCTGTTTATCACCACATGTTGCTGAATAACGTGACTTGCTTTGTAACTACCTTGCCATTGTTATTATTGTCATCTGACTTCTTCCTCCCTTGTAACCATAAAGCTCCACTGTAACCTCGTAACCTATGCCGCGATACCCCCAGGTTTGGGCGTATAATAAAATGTAATAAATAAATAAGTTATCCTCCCTTTGCAGCTACAGGCTTTTTGGGGCCACTGTTTGATCAGCAGGGTCTGTGGTCATCGCTGGCATCCTAGATGGTGTTTCTCATCCACCTGAGTATTGACTTTCAGTTGCCCTACATTATTAAGGGCGTCAGCTCACCGACCAATTCATTGCTTGTCCTATATGTGGGCTTGGCGCTCACAGTACCTGTAACAGCCATTCTGGGTGATGAGCTTCTTGACTCTCCTACTACTCATAAGTGCTTACCCTTCATCCCTTTTCATACATTTGCATCACATTCGACGTGTAATGACCTTTTCTGTGAAGTCTCTTTTGTTGGTATCAAGGCATTGGGAGGGTTGCATGCCTTTTGCCACACAAGGCCTGGATAGCCCTCCAATAGGCACGTTGTCTGCAAATATAAGGGTACAATGGTGCTACTGATTTGTTATTTTTGTGTGCTGTGTATGTGTTCAAAAGCCATCTGCCACTAATGTTACCAGAAATGTTGGTAAGTTGGCCACACTACAAGAAAATGGCCACAACATACCACGCAAAGCCTCCTTAGAGAGAAGTGCAGTGGAGACTTTGTGGCGGCCAAGTGCAGGGTCAGACTGGGCCATAAAAGTGTCTCGGGACCAATGAAAAAGTGGGCCACAGTTGCAAATGGCAATTCATTCCTTTAGTGACAGACTGTTTGAGTAGTTCCCAATAGTTTTTTTTGTTGATAAAATGTGATGCAAATGATGCATTTTGAAGAATATTTATTCAGCGACACTAGTGGTCAAAACGATTATGATTACGTCAAAAGTAACTCATCAAACTGGCCCACATTGGCCTATTGCCCTATAGGCCAGTCTGAGCGTGGCCAAGTGACAGCCATTTTGCTTTGCATTTTAAAGACAATGTGAGAGACAGGGTGGTTTTTTTGTCCATTCTCTGTTAGCGCCTCTTTAATGTCAGCATATCCACCAATGGCTGCTGATGATTTTAACAGCAAGATACTTGACTCTCCTGTCTATGTAGGGTGCCAAGATGACCCACCCCAGATGCCTTGTCGCATTTAGGTGTCTACGTGTCTTTGCGACAGGTAAAAGGGAGGGGCCCTTACGTTCTCTGGCCCCAGGGATGCGGCTGCCGGGTGAAAAGGATACACGTATTGATGACTGTCTGGTATGTAACCAAAAAGCATTTCTGGGAATACATTGAAATGATAGCACAAATATGTGAACATTGCCTCTCACGCACACACACTCCACTCTGAACCTCTCGCTTATCCACAAGTAATTGCATGGCTGGAAGTTGTTTTTAAATGAAACTTTATTTAGGTTGGCATAGCGAAATGAATGTGCCCCGATACACATACCCTCTGCCCCCATTTTCAGGCTAAAATCTCCCGGCGAGCTTACAGCCTGCAATACAATCTCTGGGAGATGAATCCTATGTCGACTCCGATGAAAAGCAGTCCCCCGGGTGGAGGGTGCAAACCACCGGCACGCAGTGAGGAGAGGAGTGCGGGGGAGTAAAGAAGCATAACTTCAAACATGTGACCGGGAGAAGCGTCCATGCGTTGCTCGATGTAGGCGCACATTCAGCGAGGGACAGGAAATCCGCAAGGATTTGGCAAATGGGAACTTTTATTTTTGATTCAACGAAAGTAACCTTTCTTTGACAGTCAGTGTTTTACATTAGTGCAGGTTTGATGGATGCAGCGGAAAAGCTGCTGGTGGTGTTGGCGCCCTTTTGGAGGAGTTGGGACAGGCGCCCCCTAGAGCCTAGCACGTCAGGCAGTCACCTGCATGGCCTGATGCAAAGACCGGCCCTGCCAGAAAGTGAAGGAGATATTTCTCTTAACTGTGCAGGTTTAAATGTTTATGATTGTATTGGCTCTATTGGTTTGTATTAAGTACAAGGGATGAGTAGGTGCTTTAGCCTCGACTCAACCTTGTACTCCTGTAGAAGTTACTTCATCACAGCGAGGGACAAGTGGAATTTATGGTAGGTGGAACTTGAGAGTGGTGTTTTCCCCAGAGAGAATAAACGGTTGCTGGTGTGGTGCAAAGCATGAACCAGGCAGCTTTTATCAGAGAGAAAGAATACATTTGACTTCGAGAGTGTTGTGTTGCGTTAAAAAGCTGTGGACAATGCCCAAAAGTCAGCGACGACTAGGGGAGACAAGCTTCTCTTGGACGGTTAAAAAAAAAAGCCAACAAAAATGAGGCACAAGCAAAACGAAAGTGACAGGTGTTTAATAACGGGCCCATTTTATCTATAAATTACTCAGACTAATCACAGGGGGAGGGAGGCAATGTGTGTGCATTCACTGACTTGATTTTTTTTTTTTTTTTTACGGGTCACAGACTTACACGGGCTTTGCCCACATAATCAAGTACTGACCTCGCTTACGCAAGCATGCACTACACTGAATAAACATCAACGCGGCCAACGCAACACAAGAGCCGAAAGCTGTTCCGTGCAAGTGTCAACTGCTTGCCAAGATTTGCAGGAAATAGATAGGGGGCTGGAAGACTTCGCCTTCGGGGTATGGTAAATGTGAAAGCAATATTTTAAAGGCAATCATAACAGGAACAGCAGACAGAACGTAAAGTAGAAGTATGAAGGAGACAAATTCCAATTCTGATACTGCCCATTAACTCGACAATTCAAATATCCCGTAAGAATAATCAGGAAACTAACCCCCAAAGCAAAATTGTTTTTTTTGTTTCTTGTTAAAGCCAGGTCTCTTAGAAAAAGAAAAAATAGAGGAGGGGCTGATCTGTGCTTTAAGACGCTTTACATCTCAATATCTGAATGAAACTATACAACTGTACTTTGAATTTTCCCTTAAAGCATGGCGTCCTGTTTAACGCTATGTTGCCGTGGACTTACTAAAACTGTGCTTTGCCCCTCTTCTATTTCTCTCAAACCTATTAAACACCCAAAGCAATGTAAATAGACTTACTAAAAACCCCACCAGGTGCAGACAGGACACGAAATAGGTGCGCTTCCCTAGCGGAGGGAGCGCAGTCCTTGGGAAGTCCTTGTCCATTTGATCAGAAGATGCACTCATCTCTTTTTAGTGAGCCGGCGCCATCCTGCAACTACGAATAATATTACGTTTGCAGAAAACTGCTCGTGCCTGTTTGGCAGAGGATAGGAGCGCTTCTTATTTGCTCCGCCTTTTTTCAGGGTCAGACATAGCAGACACTAGACTGCATCTCACATCTCAGACATAAACATAATGTGGGTGGAGCCCTGAATTCCCTAACATTGTAGTTTTAGATAAACATCAACTCGCATTTAGTTCATTTGTGTTTGTTAGCTGTGTACGCCCTTTCTACTATAGATGGATAGAACGGGGCGGGCGCCGTCCCTTCTGTGTTTAAAAAAAAAAAATGATTTCATTGCAAACAACTTCCACTTGATAATACAGCGCCGTATCCGGGACCAGAACCCGGGTCGAGCTCTTGTGAGGCAAGAAAGTTAAGCACAAGAATCTGAACAGATGAATGTGAAACAACCTTATTGACTTTTTGCTCGACAGGACACGCTTTCACATTTCAAAATCTTTATTATTTAGCAAGCAATCTTTAGGAAATGTTCTCTTGGTAAATGATTGTTTGTCATATGGACTTTCGTTATTTGGGAAATACTTCTTAAAATGAAATATGCAAGTATATTTCTATTTACATTCGCTTCCTATGAGTCAAAATCCACTGCGTACACCAGAGTCCCCCCACCCCACTTCTTTTTACTGATTGAGCGCTGATGGATATAATCAAAGTCGTCTGGGGTGTTGGTAAGACCTGCCCAGTAGTTTAAGAGGGAGGCTAATTCAAGGGGGTTCTCTTGTTAGGGTGTATGGCCTAGGTACAGGCGGGTGTGCTTGGACCACGCCCCCTAACAAGAGCCCGCCCCCCTGGCCTATTGGGGACTTGGTAAGATCAGGAGAGCTGGGGTCAGTGGCAGATTTAAGGCAAAGGGCCCCTGGGCAGCACCTGACACAGGGCCCTAAGTTGGGCGGGTCAAGGAGGCGGAGCCTTAGGTGGGCGGAGTTAACTGTGGTCACAGTGCACAATAGCAAACTTTAGGGACAAAAACAATTTTTTATCTAGTTATCTTTATTTTATTTTTATTATTTGATTTGATTTAGCTGAATTCAATCAACTTTTCAAATTTACATATTTATACAATTAATAAAATGAAATGTTGCAAATAAATAAATACATGGTTCATTATTTGATACAAAATTCACATTGGTACAAAGTATAAAAAAGAACATGTGAGCGATTTAAAATCACATATATACATTGAATTTCAAATAATCACATGTTTATATAAAATCTTCTCGATGCGAACCCATAATGATTTCATTCTCCCATATTATGGCAAAATAGAATTAGATACATTGTGTAAAATTTAGTCATACCAGTTTAGAGATGTATTTCTGTTTGTAAAATGGTTTCCAGGAAATGTACCATTGATTTCATGATTGAAAATCTAGGACTGTTTACTAGGATACTCCATATCTCCTTTTCATCTCGGTCCACATACAGATTTATAAGTTCGGTAAATTGTTTTGATCGTAAAGATTTTAAGTGAGGACATGTCACTATCAGATGTTGCAGTGTTTCTATGGTGGTACCAGATTTACAATAACGACAATAAATCTGTTCAACATCTATCATTTTTCGTCTCGCCAGAACTTCTCTTGTTGGCCATAAGTTCAGTCTTACACGTAAGAACTGATTTCTAATTTTAGCCGAGGGACACCTCCGAAGATAGCTAGTCATTTGTCCCAGACAGTTAGAGCGAAAGATGTTTATATTGAAATCTTTATACCTTGCACAATTTTCGTAGTTATGAATCCACGCCCATTGGTAGTATCTTGTTTTGGCTCTAGTTGGGTTCTCTATTAGATTCTGTAGAGAGATGTTAGCTTCCAATAGAGTGTCCAAGAGCCCGCCCCCCTGGCCTATTGGGGACTTGGTAAGATCAGGAGAGCTGGGGTCAGTGGCAGATTTAAGGCAAAGGGCCCCTGGGCAGCACCTGACACAGGGCCCTAAGTTGGGCGGGTCAAGGAGGCGGAGCCTTAGGTGGGCGGAGTTAACTGTGGTCACAGTGCACAATAGCAAACTTTAGGGACAAAAACAATTTTTTATCTAGTTATCTTTATTACAGTTACCTAGGGGTCTGGCTAACTGGAAACAGCTGGGCCTCCTCAGCAGGCTTTGATATTAATGCTAAATATTGGAAACCTAGAGAACATACGTGTCCTTGTAGCAGAAAAGTTTTGTCATTCTGTTTGTGTGGGCGTTGCTGCAGCCATGCATTGCAAAATGGCAGAATTTCATAGTGTTAAGCTTTTGCTGCACGGGTTGGAGAGTGAAAACCTCGGATCTGTGTAAGGGTGTACTAGTATGGAATTACAGAGCCCTTTACAATATTTTGTACCTGCGTGTACTTTAGATGTAAAACAGATCAATGTGGACAGTGTTAAAAAATCAACCAAGAAGATAATTGATGTTTGTGACAACAGTGTGATGAGCTGCTTGTGATCGCTGCAGGACCAGATGCTGTATCTATTAGTTTATTCATTTGATTTTTTCCCCAAAAGGTGATAGAATGCTGTGACACTCCCCAACCATACCACAATCCTATGGGCCCGATTTACAAAACGTTTCCAATGGAATTTTCCATTGAAAAGTGCTTTTGTAAATCAGGCATATGGCATCTTCTAGGGTAGGGCTGTGTTCCGTAAACTTCCTAAATAAAGGCAAAGTAAAAAAAAAAGCAACACAGAACAACGTGCTGATGTGGATTGTTGTAATATTTAATAACCACTGCATTTGTCCATTTGCCTTTTCTGCCAATTATTCCTTTGCGCATGCACCCCGCTGCGTTTGCTCCTTTCCACACAATCAATTGGCATGACACAGTATTTCAAATGGCAAACTTGGCCGCAGTTTTATTTCCATGACAACAGAATTTTTTGTACACATTTGTGAACTTCAGTCTGTAAGTGTGGTGCTTGCTTGCCGGATTTCCCTTGCTTCCCCCTATACTTTGTATAGTAGGCCCCCAACTCCCCCGACCCATTGTACCTTAGCCTATCCTGCCCGTGCAGGTGTCCGTGGGTGGGGAGAGTGCCGTTTGTTTTGGGGGAAGCTGAGCCTTATTCGTTACCACCAGACGCCCCCGCCGTTTAGGCCCCCAAGAGGCGCTGGTCCAGAAGAGCGAAGACCCATTCCGTTTCCTTCTGGCTCGTCGGAGTCTATCATTTGTGCTTGGTTGCCCAAACACCGCCACGCCACTAGGTGGGTTCTCGCCCACTGTGGCTCCCTCCTTCCTCTCTCCTTCTCATAACTCCAGCAGTTTGGTACAAATGTTCCAGAAAAAGAGCTCCATTCCTTTCGAGGACAGGTGCACCCCATCTTTTAGGAAGTACTCGGGCGTCTTCCCGTCAATCAAGCCATGCCTGAGTTGATGGAAACCTCTGCCCCTGAAGAATTTTGCAATGGCCCCATTCAGCTTCCTCCTTGACTTCTCTACTGCTGAATGGCTCTCTGCCCCTCTCCCTCTCCATTGCGCCCGGGGAATAACTTCAGACCATATAATTTCCGTTTCGCCCAATTGTGCCGCGATTTCCTGCAGTGAGCTCGTAATGTCCTTCAACAGGACACCCCTCCCCAGGCTGGTCAGGTAGTTCCCTCCCAAGTGTGTCACCAACACCTCTGGCTTCTGCTGCCTACTCAGCAATTTCCGCAATTGCCCCTTCAGCTGAGCCCGTTTCATCCCTGGCACCCCGTGCCACTCAATCCTGAATTCGCCAGCCGTCAACGCCTCCTGCTGTTGAATCCAGCTCGCCTTGGCCCTTGAGATGAACAAATGCCCCACTACCCACACTGTGCATTTCCTCCTTCCTTGTGCCGCTGGGAAATGACAAATGGAGGGAACGGCATGGTTAACTTACATTTTTTCAGGCCTGATATAACGTTTGTAACATCCCGAAGACCATCTCCCCAACTTTCTGATGTCTTCCGCCCCTAAACCCCCGACCATTGCAGAGGTGGCGGCCCCTATTCGGGATGAATGCGTCCCAAACCGGCCCCCTGTCAACCCCATCCTTGCCAATCCTTGTGCCATCACTTTTTTAAACTGAAAGCGGCTTAACGCGGACCCGTCTCTGTGCAAGAGCCACAGCGCCTCTGCCCCAGATGGCCGCCGCTGCTGGAGAAAGTTGGCTGCTGCTGCCACCGGGCATACCCTGCTTGTCTGGATGGCCTGCAGTGTCAATGCCGCCCCCTTTCTCTTTTGATCCGTTTTTGACCTCCTCACATAAATGATGACTTGGGTGCTGTTCACCTGGACGTCCCTGAAGCGTAAAAACCCGCTCCCCTTGCCGTCCTTGTTCTCCGGCCCCAGCTCGCTGACCCTGAGAGCCCCAAAAAATACCACCGTAAAGGCGGCCGTGAACAGCACCCTTTCGGCCACCTCGTTACATACTGTGCCCAGACATTCAATTAACCCGTGCAATTTTACAATATCAATCGGCCGCCTCTCATCTGGTTTTGTTATGGATTGTTTCGCCCAGCCTCTCATGGCTAGCATGATGTAGTGCTCCTTGGTGGGGTCCTTCTTCCCTTTCATTTTTGCGTAATGCGCTATGGCCGCCAAGCGGTAGCCTACCCATGCTCGGGTCTTCCCCGTCTTCCAGCACCAGCCCACAAATGCCCGTACAGTGTTCTCACCCCGGTCACCTGTTAGCACCTCTTCTTGGAATTGCGTGAAACGATCCCAACATGCCCTGTACATTTTAGCTGTACCAGGCTCCAGTGCTGTCTCTACCAACGAGGTCAGATCACCCCAATCATCCCCCACCATTGTTCCTTGAATGGGGCCATTTATTTCCTTGCTTCGGGGCAGCTTTCCCGGAACCGGTCCCACTGTAAACGAGACAGAGAATCAGCGGCCATATTCTTCACCCCTGGTATGTGCCGTGCCCTGACCTCAATGTCCAGACTTAACAGACTTTTGGTGAGTTCCCTGAGTAGCCTTAGAACCCTCAGATTGCTGGATGAACCTGTGTTAATAATCTGGACCACCGCCAAATTATCTGACCATAATGCAACTTTTGTATTCTGCAGCTGCACCCCCCATAACTTAAATGCGACTACTATGGGAAATAGTTCCAGTAGTGTAATGTCCTTAGTGACCCCTTCCTTGTGCCATTCCAGTGGCCATGCCATGCCACACCACCTGTCCCCCAGGATCGCACCAAAACCCAGGGACCCAGAGGAATCGGTGAACAGTTTGAGCCTCTGGCTGCTAGCCCAATCCGCCCTCGAGATCGCTACCCCGTTGGATTCTGTTAGGAAGATATCCCACATCCTAAGATCCTCCTTTACCTCCGTTACCAACCGGACGTGCTGAGAGGCGTGTTGTAAGCCCACTGTCTTTAGTTCCACACTTCTGGCAAACGCCATACCCGCTGTTATTACTCTTCCTGCAAAATTGAGGTTACCTGCCAGTGACTGTAGCTCCCGCAAGGTTGCCTTGTTTTTCCCCAAAAGGTCACGTATCAAGCTCTGCAACTTTTGTACCTTGTCCTGCGGGAGCCTACATTTCCCTTTCACCGAATCAATCTCAATCCCCAGAAATGTCAATGTTGTAGCTGGACCCATGGTCTTCCCTGGTGCCAAAGGCACCCCCAACTGTTCCATCTGCCCCTGAAATTCCTCCATCGGGGCCCTGCACTCCTCTGTCCCCTTTCTCTCAATGAAGAGGAAATCATCTAGGTAGTGCAATATTCCCCCTTCCTTCTTCCCCAGCCTCACTGTAAATTCCAAGAAGGAGCTGAATGCCTCAAAATATGCGCATGAAATAGCGCAACCCATTGGCAAGCACCTGTCGTAGTAGTAGTTGTCGCCTACTTTAAAACCCAGCAAGTGATAACTGTCTCTGTGGATTGGTAACAGTTGGAAAGCTGACTCTATGTCTGCTTTCCCTAACAGCGCCCCTTCCCCTGCTGCTTTCACCATTTGTACCGCATCCTCCAGGGAGGCATAATGCACCCTGCACCGCTCCTCGGGAATGCCATCATTCACAGACTGTCCCTCGGGGAAGGGTAGATGGTGGATCAGGCGGAATTGGCCCTCTTCCTCCTTTGGTACCAACCCCAGTGGGGACACCACCAGATTGCTCATGGGTGGTGCCGGGAATGGGCCTGCCACTCTCCCTAGTTGCACCTCCTTTCACACCTTCCTTTCTACCACCTCAGGTTTTGCCAATGCTGACCGTAAGTTGGCCGTCTCCTTCCCCCCTTGTTTACCCACCCCCGGGATCTGAAAGCCCCACCTGAACCCTTGCCATAACAACTTTGCATCCGCCTTGTTGTGATAAATATTCAGAAAGGGAGTCATGGCAAGGAGGCTAACTGGTGTGGGTAATGTCCCTTTAATCACACGATTGTCATTCACAATTTCCCCCACATTGCATTCTTTTGCCGGCCTCTCAATCAACATTTGTTTTATCTTTAGGTTTGTTTCTGTCCCTGAGCTTGGCCTCGCCTGGGGTGGCTTTGTGGGGACCAGCGCTTCCACCCCTTTGATGCTTGTATCTGCATGTCTTGCCATAGGCACAGTAGCCCTCTGCAAACCTCCAGCAGATCTCTTGCTTCCCCTGGTGGGCTGCTGCCCAATACACCCAGGAGGAGGGCCCGCGAAAGGACCCCCTCCCCCGCTGTGTGTACCCCTCTCTGCCTCTCCCCGCCCGGGACCTTTCCCCTTGCGGCTTGTCATCTGGCTCCCTGCAGGGTACCACCTTGTCCATGTAACTCCCGACATCCATTTCGACCCATGACATTGCTGGCCATATCTGTATTTTTAGTCTAAAACCACGGTCATACTCCAACCACCCCTCGCCGCCATATTTCTGATACAAGTCTTGCACATATTGTTCATAAGCTATCATTGCCAGCGCATCCTGAGGATACCTTTCCAACATCACTGACATGTACATCCTATAAGCCTTGAGCCAATTGTTAATGGAGTGCTCCACCTTTGCACTCTCTGTCCCTCTTTTCTTTCTCCTTTCGGACAGCTCTTTTGGCCCTCTCCCCATGGGTACAATCCCTAATAAGTCGAAGATGTCAATAAATTCCTTCCTCCACAACCTCTCCTTGACCGCCCATGGAATATGCCATACCAAGGAATTCACTGTTGCCTGCATTGGTGCGAACCCTGGCATTGGTCTCCCATACTGGGTTGTCTGGCCCCACACTCCCCCTGCATCGATGCTGGTTGGGCCTGTTGTTGGAAGCTGTGCTGCGCTCTGCGTCCCTGGCAAGACCGTCCCTGGCCCCAGCCCCCATTCCTTCTGGGCCGCCTGTGCCCCCATTGGGGCCCCCGCTATGGGTGGTTGGGCCATCCCCGTGGTAACCGGAGCCCTCAGCCCTTGACTCCACCACTCCTGTCCCCCTGGCATCCCTGCCGTGCCCGCCATCTGTGCCTGCTGACCGCCCCCGGTAGGTGGACCCACGCTAGGCAGCCCGACAGATAGGAAACCCCCAGGTGGGATCCCGCTCCTCTGTGGCAGCTGACTTACTCCCCCTATCTGAGAACAGCCCTGACTCCTACCTCCGCACCATGACCCCCCTAGGCCCTGGGCTGTCCCGGGTTGAGTTGCTGCTGCTCCCCCATTATTCATCATCCCTTCCAACATACTAGCATTAGCAATAACATTTGGCACTTGCCCATTTTTTCGCCATGCTTGCATGCATTCCATCACCATACCTTTCACCATCTCCAGGGATGTGGTTCCTCCCCCAGCGACCTCCACCGTTCTGGTCCAGGAGTGCTGGGTGGGCTCACTTGGTTCCCTGGAGCCTCAGCAGGTGTAGGAGCCATTAAGGCCACATCCTCCTGCGACCTCCCCTTCTGTCGCGGTCTCTTGGTGCTGTTGGCCTGTTTCTTGCTTGCCTTAGCCTTTGATATCCTTGTCCTTTTCCTTTTTTTCACTCGGACCTCCTCCTCCTCGTCTTCTTCCACGCTGTGAATCTCCACCTCGACCACTGTGGCCTCACTGGCACTGTCCTGAAACATCAGAGGTGAGCTCTCCACCCTTTGGCTGTGTCCGGGCTCTTCTTGGCTCGGTTGGGCTACCATCGTTGTCATCCAGTCCGCCCCGTGGGTTGCTGCTGCCACCCTGGCCATCTCCAAAAAGGCCGCCAGATCCATCGGTTGTGGATCTACTGTTGTGCCAGCTGCCTGCTTCCTGCCCCTCCTGGGAAGCCTGTTGCTGTTCCCCGTGCTTGACTTACTCCTCTCTCAGCCCCTTGGTGCTCGTCTATTTGCACCCGTCCTATCGAGTGTTTTTAGCGGCCCCTTCCTCCGGCTCGCTGTTCCTGGCAAGTGGGCGTTTCTCTCCGGAGCTGCTGCCTCGAGGCCTGCTGTGCAGCACGCCTGCGTAGCCCGCCTTCTGGAAAGTCTGTGCGGGTGTCTGGGTCCCTTTCCACCTCGGCCGGGGTTCCCGCTTGGTGCCGCGGCAACTGCAGTGCGTGCCGGCACCTGGCTCGGGGGCACGTGCCCGCGGGTGACCGCTTGGGTACACCGGAGCCTTGGTATGGGGTTGCTGCCCTAGACGTACCTCCCGGTTCCTCCCTGCAGGTGCTCCTCGTATCCTGGGCTCCTGCCCCGCCTTCCCGCTTAGTCGCGCCGGGTCTGCTCACACCGACCTCCTTGTACGTGGGCTCCTGCCCCGCCTTCCCGTAGCGCTGAGCGGGGTCTTGCTCACGCCTGTCTCCTTGGTTCTGGGCTCCAGCCCCGCCTTCACCACCGCGCCGAGCCGGGTCTGTTCGCGCCGACCTCCTCGGTCCTGGGCTCCAGCCCCGCCTTCCTGCAGCACCGAGCCGGGTCTACGCTGTCCTCCCTGGTCCTGGGCGCACCTTCCCCTGCTCAGCTGCAGCGTGTTAGCTTCCGGCAATCAGGACTGCTGGGCAAACGAACTCCGCGTCCCGACCACGACGACGAAACCAGCTGCTTCCAACGAACTCCAACGAAATCCTAAACGAAATCCCTGCCCTGCCGCTTATAAGGGGCTCGCCCCGCCCATTCCTTTTGTTAGCCCTTCGCAGGCGTTTGGGCTGTTTTGGCGCCCTGGCGCCGTTCCGCCCCTTGACCTCCTTTTCCCAGGGGGAGGGTCCCAGGTTGCCAGCGACATGACCCCGCAGCGGTTACCATGCTGCCTCCTCCATTTTGCATTGGGGTCTTTCGTCGTCAGCGACAAAACCTTCGCATTGCAGCATGTATTTTGAAGGAGATACTGACATTTGTATATAAAAAAGCCCTAACCCTGTGACAACTAACATGCAAAACACGCCACAAGAACTGTGTGTTTTTTTTTTTTCATCTGTGACCAAACCCCTCTTCATTTCGCACCAACCTTGTTTGGCGTTGTTTATGCTGTGAAAGCTGTCACTTAAAAGCCTGCCATGTTCCCTCAGGGCTAACGAACAGTGCTAATATCCACAATGAGCCACACAGCGATGGCACGTGTGCTCTCTGGCTAGCAGTCAGGGGGAAAGCGAGCAGAGAACTGGCCGTCGCAAAGCAAGCCCGCCACAGCAAAAGGGGCCCTGTGCTGTGTGGAAGGGGCGGGCCCTAGCACAGGGGCTCGCTCGCCATTCGTCTGGCTGACAACCGTTAGATCCGCCTCTGGCTGGGGTGCATTGGCATTATTACCTTTGGTGCTGATTGTTGGCTCTTTTTCAGAAACAGAAGTTCTGGTTTGCCTGGCCTCTCTTGTTTCTGAGTAAACATCCAACACCCAGTATGCAGCCCATTTAGCCATAGTGCTGCCTGGTTAAAGGCTGCTTGCAAGTGTGAGCACTTCGGTATAGAAAAAGAAGAGACATAAATGCCTCTTCTTTTTCCTAATACAAACTGAATGCTCTGCCCTTTAATCGTGCAGTGCTTCGGCTAAACGGGCTGCCTGTCGGTCGACATGGCTGGGGCTAGTCGGGGGTGAGCCCCAAAAGGGCCCGGGCTCTGCCACAGCTTAACTTAAAAACAGCCCACTTAAAAACCTAGACCTGCCTAAGTTAAAAAAAAGAAACCCACCGATTTCTGCTGTTTGTATCGCGCACCTATTCTAATTTATAAAAGTTTGCCATAACACTTCATATTAAACATGCATTGGCAACGCCAACAGTTTGGGCTCTTGCATAGGATGTAAAAGGCACTTGTGAGGCACTGCCATAGTGGTATTAACTGGCCATTGATGGTAGCAGCTGCACAATGGTTTGAGTAGCTGAGCATCTAATAGCAATGCCTGGCAAATGCCTAATTCTTGATCAAAAGCCAAAACTGGTGGCTTTGCCAATGCTTAATGTTAACAGGACTTCAGTGAAGTGAAGGACACGATTGATGCTTATAAATCGAGTGGCTAAAGGTAGACCTGGTTAAGACATTTTATTGCAGCAGTAGCACATTTACTTCTCCAATTAAGTCATTAACACTCAGAAGACTGCTTTGAAAAAACCACTGGTAGACACTTCGAGTGCAAAATTAGATGGTAAGGATTGAATAAAGAGGGGCAGAAAGTGGGTGGGAGTGGCCATAGGGATTAGCATGGCTATGGGCAGGCAATGGGGGGCACATAACTAAACCAAAAGAGTAAGGATACTGCCCCTGCTGCATAAACCACTGTGCCATCATCAACTCACTCTTTAGGGCCCACACACATCACACGCTCTGCACTGAAGCAGCTTTTCATGGCTTCCATCTATTTATTGGAACACCTCAGAGATGATCTTGTTTGGAGGAGTGATCAAAATAAAAGTTGCTCTGTAATGGTCACTGCCAGTGTTAACGCTTGGATAACGTGTCTACCATTGCTTTAATTATACCAACGGCGGTAACCAGACATTATTTTATCGGGGACTGCATTTCCTCATTCCAAAAAGAGTGGACTTTTACTGCCGTTTCTAATTCAAGAACAAGTTATTAGCCCACAAGGCTATTTGCAGTGGAGATGCCTGCATTAAATGGACATAAGCTGACCTTCGAATGAACGAGGCAGTTTGCAACTGCAGTGAATTGAGCCGTTCTGGGAGTGCCTTATATTTCTGTGCCTAATAAATGGATTGCTTGGCCGTCAACTGAAAGGCATATATCACTGTGATTCATGTCTGTTCTGCTAGGTTCCCCTGGCTGACTTTTATGTCTCTAAACGGTAATCATGGATGGCAAACCCGGTCAGAGATGTGCCTAGTGTGAGTATCAGATCTGATCCACGCCCACCTGCAAGTAACAGAATTGGTGTTTCCCCTTTGCTTGTACAGAGCGCCCATTGATTTCCTATAAAGTTGATGCAAGTGCCAACCAGCGCCTTGTTATGTCTTGTGTTTCCCTGCCTTGGTCCGGATTGAATGCTTGCTTGATAGAATGCCTGGTGGAATGGATGCCTGTGGAATGTTGTGGTGTGAATGCCCCTGGAGATACTGTGTTAGTTGAAGAGAGCCTGGTCCAGAGTAAGGGAGCTGGTGGATGTTTTCCATCTATCTAACTTACCTCTTCCTGTTATCCTGTTCATGCACCTTAAACCTTAAGTAAAGGTCTTACCTTCAAAGTGGCTCTCGATTCATCTGTCCCAGAGCAGATCTTATCACGTCTCTTCCCGGTAGCAGGCAAACAAGAACATGTTAACACTGATGGCACACTGACACCATATTATATTCCACTGCAGAGTGAGCAGTGGTACGTAGCACTAGTTCTGTCTTCGCTGCTCGACGGCGCTAAAGGCTGCTAGCCGTCATACTCAAGGTAAGACTGCAAGCCTCCACGAAAGTAGCGCGTCCTGCAAACTGCCTTGATGCAGAAGGCACTACTCCCTCACCCCGCACACCCCTACCACTTGTGCCAGGAACACAGGACTCCGGTCGCGTACCCGCCCCTCTACGCCTCTGTCTTACATTCCTAGCACCAGTGACTGCAATATGAGGGTTGGAGCTAGGTCCCCCATTTCACACTTCCCCATTATTCATCAACATCAATCTGAAACCGCCACAGCTGCCGTTACTATGCATACCTCATTAGCAGACTCGCCATGCATTTCTGCCATTGTACATTCCAGCCCATCAGGACGAGCGCTCAACCAAGGCCGCACTCTAACCACCAGCACGTGTTTAGCCCTGCCTGCCCCTTTGGCAGAAGGCACGCATACCCAAGCACCCAAAGCATGGTCTCTTCCTTCACCTGCAACCTTGCATGTGCCACTGCACTCGACTCCCCCTATTGACTGTTCCATGCCTTCTATGCCTGCGCCAGATGCCATGCCCATGTCATCACTTGCCTGTACTACCAATGCTCTGTGTACTATGACTGCGCCAGTTGCCATGCCCATGTCATCACTTGCCTGTACTACCAATGCTCTGTACTGTGCCTGCTCCAGTTGCCATGCGCCAGATGCCATGCCCATGTCATCACTTGCCTGTACTACCAATGCTCTGTGTACTATGACTGCGCCAGTTGCCATGCCCATGTCATCACTTGCCTGTACTACCAATGCTCTGTGTACTGTGCCTGCTCCAGTTGCCATGCCCATGTCATCACTTGCCTGTACTACCAATGCTCTGTGTACTATGCCTGCGCCAGTTGCCATGCCCATGTCATCACATGCCTATAATACCAATGCTCTGTGTACTATGCCTGCGCCAGCTGCCAGGCCCATGTCATCACTTGCCTTTACTACCAATGCTCTGTGTACTATGCCTGCGCCAGTTGCCATGCCCATGTCATCACTTGCCTATACTACCAATGCTCTGTGTACTATGCCTGCGCCAGTTGTCATGCCCATGTCATCACTTGCCTGTACTACCAATGCTTTGTGTACTAGGCCTGCGCCAGTTGCCATGTCCATGTCATCACTTGCCTTTACTACCAATGCTCTGTGTACTATGCCTGCACCAGTTGCCGTGCCCATGTCATCACTTGCCTGTACTACCAATGCTCTGTGTACTATGCCTGCGCAAGTTGCCAAGCCCATGTCATCACTTGCCTGTACTACCAATGCTTTGTGTACTAGGCCTGTGCCAGTTGCTATGCCCTTGTCATCATCTGCCCAAATAGGCAATGCTTTGTGTACTATGCCTGCGCCAGTTGCCATGCCCCTCTCATCACTTGCCTGTACTGCCAATGCTCTGTGTACTATGCCTGCGCCAGTTGCCATGCCCTTGTCATCACTTGCCTGTACTGCCAATGCTTTGTGTACTATGCCTGCGCCAGTTGCCATGCCCCTGTCATCATCTGGCCAAATTGATAATGCCTTGTGTACTATACCTGCGCCAATTGCCATGCCCTTGTCATCACTTGCGGTTCCATGACCTCTATGCCTGCGCCAGTTGCCATGCCCATGCCATCCCCTGACTTTGTGGACCCTGTCACACCTAGCACCCCTATGCCACTTGCCGTGCCCACGTCACTACCTGCCTCCACACCCCTAGTGACTGCCACTCTCAGCTGTGCTCTGGTCAATGCACGCTCGGTACCAGCTCATGCCCTCAACTTCCATGACCTAATCATCAGGGATCACCTTGACCTCTTCATAATCACAGAAACCTGGCTCAATGAAAGCTCGGGCCCAGCACTCTCACTCGCCATCCCAACAGGCTATATGATCTTCAGAAAAGACCGTACTCACCAGAGAGGATGGGGAGTAGCCCTATTGCCAGGGAAACCCTGCCTATTAGGGAAGTTGAAGGACAACTTGGTCATAACTGTGACTACCTCCCACTCAAAATCAACCTCCCCCACAATTACAACATTTCTTTCCACATTGTATATCGACCCCCGTGTCCCATCACAGAATTCCAGGACACCCTCATCCTCTCCCTATCCGACAACATTAAGAAGACGTCCCAAGCTGTGCTCTTGGGTGATCTGAACCTAGGCTTAACGACCCTAAGGATTTCCACGCCAAAACACTTAACAAAGCCCTAACCACCTTGGGTTTCTCGCAATCTATCTCTGAACCTACCCAAATCAAAGGACGCACACTGGAATGGATCATTCACCACAACTGTGCTATCCAAATCACTGCCAATACTCCTATACCCTGGTCTGACCACCACTATATTCAATTCAACCTGGCTAAGAACAAAGGATCCCCTAGACCTACTATCCCATATCCAGCAGCCTTCGCGAGAAGCTCTCATCAATTAACGGACAAAAATATTGCACCCTTTCTAGCGGTGCCCGCTCTCCAGGCCCCATTCTCCAAAAACCCAGAAATACTAGCCAACACCTTTAAACTAACTGTCACCCAAGCTGTTGATGCCATCGCCCCTCTCGCCCTCAAGAAAACTAAAAGAGTCAAACACTCTAATGCCTGGTTCTCTAAAGAGTTGTCTGACCAATGTTCTAAGAAAAGGCTTGCCGTCTCTGCCTGGAAAGCCAACCCGTCCGAAGTCACCAGAAGTGCCTTTAAGGCCATTTCTAAAACCTACAAAGCTAATATCACCCAGGCCAAAGCTGACTCATTCAGCTCAAGGATTAATAATGCTAAATCACGGTCCAAAGAAATCTTCACCATCTTTAGAGAGCTGGAAAAGCCATCCACTCCACCAACCCTCCCCAAAAACGAAAGTTGCTGTAACAGCATTCTGTCTGCATGTTAGACAAGCTCAATATCCTGCAAACTAAAATCCAGGGCCATCAAAAGGCACTTAACCTACTCATAGCCAAACTGCATAGTAGCTCGCCTGAGACCACTAAGTCTAAATCCTCTTTACCTTTTGACTTTAAAGATATGTCTGAATTGGAAGTCATTGCCCTGCTCAAATCCATCAAACCTTCAAATTGCAAGGGGGATGTATTTCCGGCCCAACTCATCAAAAACTCGGCACAAATCCTCGCCCCTTTTCTAACCGCCTTCATTAACTCGTACTTCCAAACAAGACACGTGCCTTCTGAACTCAAGGAAGCCTGGGTACGCCCACTCCTTAAAAAAAGTCCCTGGACCCAATGGTCCTAGGGAACTATAGGCCCATCACCACTGTTCCATTTCTACAAAAAATCTGGGACAAAGCATCTTACCTGCAGGTCCAAAAATTCCTCAAGGATAACCTTCTCCTTGGCCTGTGGCAGTCTGGTTTCCGCCCACGTCATGGCACCGAAACGGCTCTCCTAGACTTGAAAATTCAAATGAACGATCTAAGAGACACAGGCAAACCTGCGCTCCTTCTACTCCTTGATTTATCTGCAGCATTCGACCTGGTGGATCATAACACGCTATGCTGCCATCTCTCAACTGCTGTCAACTTCTCCCCTAAAGCATGTGCCTGGATCACATCTTTTCTCCAAGAGAGGGCCATGAAAGTTTTTTCCGATGCAGCATCTGCCACCCCGAGCCTCATCAAATGTGGAGTGCCACAAGGCTCATGCATTGCGCCCACGCTTTACAACCTCTTCACAAGGCCTCTGTTCAGCATCCTTGATTCCTTGTGCATCTCGTATACGAACTATGCGGATGACACACAGGTGCTTATACCATTCACTGGTAACTATGAGGCAGATATGAACACTCTCACCACTATCTACTCCACCAAACAATCTTGGATGGCGGACAATTGCTTATGCCTCAACAGTGATAAAACTGAACTTCTGCTTATCGGCTTGCCCATCACCCTGGCCAACCTTGATCAGCTATACACGTCCTTCACCATTGATAATATTCCCAGCAAAGTATCCTATAATGTCAAGACTCTTGGAGTCTACCTAGACTTGGATCTGATAATGGACCGACAGGATAATGCCATTGCTTCCTCGTCAGCCTATTATTCCAAAGTTCTTAACGCAGTCAGACCCTTCCTATTCCGTCAGAACTGCCTTATCATTGCTAGGGCAATAATTGGGCAAAGGCTTGATTATTGTAGCGCCCTCCTCATAGGGACTTCCTGCAAAAATTTGGCTAAACTCCACCTGGTTCAGAACAACGCCCTCAGGGCAACCACAGGAACCTCAAGGAAAGACCACCTTTTCCGAAGTGAGAAGGCAGGCCCTTTGGCTCCCGGTCAAAGAGAGGATCATTTTTAAAACTCTCTCCCTCACACATAAATGCCTCCATGATCTTGCACCTCCGTACCTTGTCCAAAGAATTGCCAAACACACCGCCACCAGACCTCTGAGAAAGGGTTACTCCAACATGATTCTCACCCCTAAGACACGAAGGGTCCGTGCTGGGGGTTTGAACTTTCCCACTATGGAGGCTTCACACTGGAATGCCCTTCCTTCTCACCTTAGACTGATTGAGTCCCACCAAGCATTCCGCAAAGCAATCAAAACTAAGCTTTTTGTATGCACTTCTGTTGTAGATGATTATTAATGCAAGAATGACCACACTGTAAAACCTATGTATGCACCTGTTTTATATGTAATCATGCTATGACCATTGTACCTGTAACAAAGAGACCTCCTTGGTCACCTGTAAACCACTTAATCAAAATCTGTTTCAAATATTTCATGTAACAGTGCCTCGATGCCTCTGGGCTGTAAGTGCGCTATACAAATACAAACAAATAAATAAATAAAGTGAGTGTATCCATCCTTCAACATCTGTCTCCCCCCTCCCCTTTGCTTTTGCCCCTCCTTCAAGTCCCACAATTCTCCAAAGTATAATGAATATTTCCCCTTGATATTGGATCTTCTCCATTTGTGTGTGCTTGGCACTTCAATAGTGCTATTTCCTCTGGATATGTTATGATGTTTATTAATTATTAATTCTCCCAGCAGCAGGGCATGCTGCACTGGGGTCCCATCTGCCCTCCTGCATCCCCTTCTGAGCTATCTTGCCAACCCTGAATGTACTGTAGTGGTGACATAAGCACTGTCTGAATAAATTGTCACTCTTTTCCCTACACTATTTTTTAGTGCCCATATTAGTGCCACCAGTTCTGCAGCTTGTGGTCAATAGTGTGGGGATAACCAAACACTATGTACTACTTCACTTGTCCAATCTTCCTTTAGCTTTACCACAACGGCTCCAGTTCTCCTAATCCCATCAGTTTGATCGATGGTTGAGGATCCATCAATATACAGTACCTGTCCCCCCTCTAGTGCATCCTCCTCTACCTTGCGTGTTTCAGTGAAGAATTCAATGTTTTTTGTACTATCATGATCCCATTCCCCTGGTTGCTGCACATCTGCTATGAATTGTGCTGTATGAACATTTTTACACCTTACTATCTTCAATTCCATTTTATATAATATTATTTCATGTTTGTTCTTTGTGTAGTTAGTGTGCTCTTTGGCTTATGCAGTATCGCAAAGAGGGCATGTTCCACATAAAGTGTTTTGTGCAACCCACAGTTATTGATGAAGCCTTTTCTACTGCGAATGTGGCAGCAGCCAAGTGTTGTTTGCACGGGAAGTGTCCTTTCATAACTGGGTCCAGTTGCCCACTATAGTATGCAATGAGCTTATGGCCCATACTTGTCTTCTGAGTCAGTACTGCTTTCATAACCACGCCGTCGGCTTGTGAAAATAGGAATCATTTATTTTTGTAATCTGGGGTCGCTAACCCTGGGGCTCTGCTTATTGCTTCCTTCAATTCATTGAATGCATCAGTCATTTCTCTCGTCCAACACAGTGGCTTTGCTTCCCTTTGTGCTTCCTTAAGGGCCGTTAGAAGTGGGCATGTGTAAGAGCTGTAGTCAAAAACCCATGCTCTGCAATAATTACATAATCCGAGGAACTGCTGCAGCTCCCTTACCATTTTAGGTTGAGGAGTGTTTTGTATTGTTTGTGCTCTTTTTGGGGCTATGTGCCTCCCATCTTTTGATATTATCTGTCCAATGTATAATACTTCCAGTTGGCAGTACTGGCGTTTAGCCTTGTCTACTTTGTACCCTTTATCTGCTAACAGTGTGAGTATGTGTATTGAGTCCTTCCTGCACTCCATCTCTGTCTCGCTACAGACGAGCATGTCATCTACATACATCAGCACTGTACTGCCTGTCTGAATATTCCCTAAATCCATTTGTATTACTCTGTTAAAGATGGATGGTGACTCGCAGTATCCTTGTGGCAACCTGGTGTGTTTCCATTTTGTGTTACAATACATAAAGCTGGTTAAATCTTGTGAGTCTGGATGCAATGCTATTGAGAAAAAAGCATTTTGGAGATTGATAACAGTGAAGTATGTGACTTCTGCTGGAATTCCACACAAGATCGTTGCAGGGTTTTCTGATACAGGTTATTCTGCTTCTACAATGTGGTTAAGAGGGCGTAAATCCTGAATCAAACACCAAGACCCCCATCCACATTGTGCACGGGGTACACCACAGTGTTGCATAGAGACTCTGATGGTTCCAAAATCACTCTTTGAATGAGAGCGTTGATTATCTCATACATGCCCTCATCTGCCTCTTTCGTCAGGGGATATTGCTTTACCCTAGGTAGTATTGTACCATGTTTCAGCTTTATTTTCACTCCCCCTATGCTTTTTATGCACCCCACATCATAGGGACTTGTGGTCCATATGTCATTGGGTACCTCAGCCAGGTCCTTCTCTTGGAATGAGGGCTGTGCTTGCAATGTCATTGTCATTTTCTGTGCAACTTCCCTGTATGTGATATGTAACCAAAAGCGTACACTCATCTCCAATATCATTTCTGCCTCCCCTCTGGCTTCTAAAAACAGCTCATCATCTGTCACATGAATTAACCTACACCCTTCTGCTGCTGCGATAATTGCCATCCATGCTCTACCATGATCATCTATTGCGTGTAATGCGATCCATTCCTTTCTTGCCACAACCCCTTCAATGTCTACAACTATAACTGTTCCTTCTTCATAATCTGATGGTGTCTCTGGTCTGAATATGTACTCACCTGGGCTCCTCCATACCTTCTCTGCGATCCCTGGCAACCATGCAAGGGCCATGTCTGTCCCATACGGGAACAATTCAAGGTCTGGTGGCTCCCCTCTCTGTACTGTTTTCCCTCAATATGCCTGAACAAATTGTCTTACTGTGAGCATGTGTATCCCTGGCGTGGAGCATATTATGCCCTTGTCTGTG
The DNA here is from genome assembly GCF_040938575.1 of Ambystoma mexicanum. Taxonomy (NCBI): domain Eukaryota; kingdom Metazoa; phylum Chordata; class Amphibia; order Caudata; family Ambystomatidae; genus Ambystoma; species Ambystoma mexicanum. Next base: position 802,175,229 of record NC_090939.1, on the reverse strand, counting down.
AATGAGATGGTCATGTTCAGTCTGCTCATTATGTCGCGACCCAGTATATTAAAAGGTGGTTGTTTGGAATAAAGTAAGGGTAGAGATAAACTGTGCTCTCCTATAGATAAGGAGATGTTATCAGTAAATGGAACCACCTCTTGAACCCCAGAGAATCCTTGAGTGTTCATGGCATCGCCTGACAACACAAAAGTCCCTTCCTGAATACAGTACCTAGTCGCGCAGTGTCAACAAGAAAGGAAACAGTTTTGTTACCTATCATCACCATTATGCGAGGTTCCTCTGCAGGATTAAGTGTGATCGACAGGATGGGACACAGCAAGTTCGTCTGTGGCTGTCCTGTTGGGGAAATAGGGACAATCCGTTCCCTGTATAAGGGTTGTTTCCCACTATGGCCACTCCTTCCATTTACTGTATAGGTACCTTTTTTATCATATCCATGGGCTCTGTGGAGGGTGTGTGTACTTGTGCTAACTGTTGGGTCGCTGGTAGATAATGGGGCTGTGGTGCTGCTCCCTCAGGCACAATCGTATGGGCTGCGGTTGGGGGTGCTTTCTGGGGTTGTGCCTGTGGCGGTAGCGGCATCTGCTGCTGAGTGTACTGCACCTGTCCATGTTGTTGTATGTCTTGAAAGTAGTAGTCATTCTGCCCTCCCTGGTACCCTTGCTCTCCCCAACCTGGTTGTGCCCCCCTGTTCCTGCATGCTCGGGAAATGTGGCCTAGTTGTCCACAGGCCCAGCACTGTGGTGGCTCCCTTGCCTGCCATGGGAATCCTCCCTCTCCCCCACCTGTTCCCTGTGACATTTGCTGTGTGTAGCCCCAAAACCCCCCTGTATTTCGGTGCAATAGTGGCCCAAACCCCTGTCCTTTCTGGAAGCCTCCCCGTCCTCTGAAACTCTGTGGCTAGCCTCCTCTCCCCATGTACCCTCCTCACAGGGGTGGTGTGCATGTTGGTAGAGTGCTGTATGGCTGTTGTGGTTGGGGCTGATGCAGTGGTTCAGAAGTTGCTGTCTGCGTCTGTGGGCCAGGGCTCCTTCTAGTGCGTACTTGGACAATTCTTTCTGTACTAGCTTCACTTCACCTGCCTTCCTCTCTTCTGCCTTTTGTTTCATTTTTTGTTCCCATAACCTGCAATGATGTATTATGGTGAGTTGTATCTCTGGCCATACCTTTGCTTCCATCCATACTAATTTTTTCCAATTTTTCTATACTGGCTCTGGTAACCCTTGCACCAGGATGTAATAAAATATTGCTATCGTTTTGGCCCACAGCGATCGAGTTTCAAGGTGCGAAAGCTGTTCAATATCCTGAATGTAGTTAACAGGATCTTCATCATCACGCATCATGTGTGACGTAATGGCCCCTATGTCTGATGTATCAGGATATTGCGTTCGCAGTGCCTGCATTACTGCAGCTCTACAGTTTGCAAATGGTGCTCCGTTGTGTGCTGTGTTCTGAATGGTGACCCGCGGGAACCCTGTCCTCTTCCAGATGTCATCAGCTGCATCACTCAGTATGGAAACCAACAGTCCTTTAACATCACCCAGTGCCATGCACTTGATGTTCTCCTTATCTGTGTGCTTCCAGGGTATGTACAGTGGTCTCGTCCCTCCCCTCACTAATATTGGCATCTGTGAATATGTGGTTCTCTCCTCCGGAGTTCGTCTATACTGTTACCTGAACGGATCCCCACTCCTCTTCAATTTCTACACCTATGTCTATAGGTTCTATTGTGTGTGCCTGTTGTGGAGTGTTGTTCACCACTGACAATTGCACCCCTGGAACACAAAATTCCCTTTGTGTGATTGTTGCCCCGTTCCTTCTGGGTCCTGGGAGGTCCCTCAATCTGCTGTTGTATGGTACCTACGGGGGCTCTCCCCTCTGCTGTGTCTTATGCTGGTTTGTCGTGTGTTCTATCCCTCTGTTCATGTGTCCTGCAATCCCAAGAGGTCCCTCCATTAGTCCTCATGAGGTAGAGTTTGTTGCCCCTTCCCTCTCCTCGTTAATATGGTCATCATCGTTATCAGATTCATCCTTCATGTTGCTACAGAAACTAGTGAAGAAGTTAACTTTCCGTGTTACTAGGCTAGGGTTGTGTGGTAGATTAAGATTGATGTCTGTTAATTTACATGTTTGTTCTTCCTCTCGCACTCCCAGGCATGCCGCGCCATGCCCACCTGTCCCTCTGTTGTACTCACCTGTGTTTTCCTCATCCTTTTGGTTCACCTCATCTCTTCTTTTTCTTGCAAGTTCTACTTTAATTTGGTCACTTACCTTTTCTAACACCCGTGCTTCCTCATCCTTCCTACATGGTTCCCTTGCCCACCTTTCCATCCTCAACTCTTCAGTCGCTTTTCCTCGTACTTAGACCACAATGCCATCTCCATCTCCTTTTCTTGCTCCAACATCTTCTCTATTTCTTCCCTCTTCCTTTCCATCTCTTCCCATTGTATCTCTTCCTTCACCTATCTCTCCACTATGTCCTTTCGTTCCCTTTGTAATAGTACCAAATGCTCTCTCCAACTCTGCTCTCGCAGCTCCTGCTCATTTGCCAATTCTCACTGCTGCACTTTATCGTCCCTTCTTAGTCTTGATTCTTCTTCCTCTGGAAAAAGTTTGTTTCTCTCTTCCCCTGACCTATCTATCCTTCCACGGCACCTGTGCCCAAGCTCCAAACCTTCTGTTGCCTTTATTGCACCCTCTGCTTCCCCCCTTGTGGCCCCCTTTAATTTCAATAGTATCTGTGCAGCTAGCCACTCTTCTGGCCCTATACCTGCAAACTCCTTTTTCATGCGCCACAGCCCCTCCTTGTCGCGATCGGGGCCATAGGCTACCTGCCCTATCCCTCGCGATTGTTCAGTTTGGGCATATGGGAGTGGTTTATATGTGGGGTATGAATATCCCTCTGCTGGTTTTAGTTCCCTTATTGGGTTTAGGCCCTGTTCCTCTTCCCCGTCCTTAGACACTACACTGGGACATCGTGGGAGGGGGGTATGGGGGATCAGATCGCTCCTCCTTCACCTCCTGTAAGCTCATCATCCATGGCCTGTCCTCCTGGAACATATGCCACAGTTTGAATATTTCCATGCGTTTAGCTAATTTCTTCCCCTTGTAGGTACTCTGTAAATGGGTCAAAAGTGATTGCAGCACATCTTTGAAGAAACTGCCATTAGGCGGCCATGGCTCGCTATTGTCCCTTCTGTATTTTTAGAACATTGTATGCTGTATTTCACTATCTTATTCTTGTATGGGGGCATGGTTTTGCAGAGATGCTGTATAGGTGTTACTGCTCCACTATACATGGTCCGCGTCCCACCATATGAATGCATAGCAACCTGTTTACCTGACCTCTAGTCGAGGTGTTCAATGTCCGCAGTCAAGGGAGGGAAAAGGTTATAGTACATTGTTTATCAATATATATATTTTTTTTCACTACAAGCCACCACGGCTATGCACATTACACAGGGGCCTCCGTAGTCAGCCCTGCCTTCATCAGCACTGCCCCCACTGTCCAGCACACCACCTCAACCATGTGCAGGTGCCTTCCACGCACTGCCGCTTGTTTGCCTGTCCTCCAAATCCAATTTCACAAAACCAACTCCTCACCTTTACAACACGCTGTCCTATGTACTAACCTATGGGTGACGTCGCCAAGCTAAATTTCAAACAAATGAAGAGATAATTGTTTGCACAAAATGAATACCCATTTTCCCCACTCCACTTCAATACGCCCCAAACCCGAAATAACCCCACAGCTGTCTTCTCACCTCTCCGGGTTGGAGTATTCTCTTTACTTCTCGTGTTTTACTGCAACTGACATGTTGCCTCAAGGTTGAAACGCCTCTCTCCGGGATGCTTAACCAGATAAAACACCTTCCGCAATCTAGAATAGCTCCAGCTAGCCTATACGGGGATCCATCATCTGTGCCCCAAACTAAAACGCCCAACACATTGGAATAACACATATGTACATTTTTTCCTTGCTCATCACCAGAGCCCTTTGCCACGGTACTCGAACAAACACAGAAAAGGGACTCCTACCTCCGCTCACATCCCTACCACCATGCAAGTGTCAAAGACACTCCAATACCTCCAAAAGTTACACCTCCCTCCTCCCGCATACATGAAACTCATCCACACAACACATTGCCTGTTATGTGGACCACACTTACGTTCTTTTGTGTTCGTCGATGCTGGATGGCCGCTGGCTCCCCGTTAACCGCTCGTATTGCCCCTCTGCACTGTGTAGACACCTTGCCGACTGCGGACGAGCTAGATTTCTCAAGGCAGCTCCCGACGGCCTATCTCCGGTTGTGCTCTCCGGTTATCTCGCAATTCCTGCGAGGGTCCTGCAGAACTGGTTTCTATGATTCTAGTGTTGTAAATACTGGATTTAGTGGTTATGAAGGTGGTTTTGGCTGTAGATAGGAGAGCTTGCCTTGTTTGTGGTGAAGCAGTTGTTACTCCTGCAGAACTGGTTTCTGTGATTCTAGTGTTGTAAATGCCGGATTTAGTGGTTATGAAGGTGGTTTTGTAGGTTTTGGCTGCAGTGAGGAGGGCTCGTCTTATATGTGGTGAAGGGGTTCTTACTCCAGAGATGTTCTTGTGCCCATTTGTATTTGCGTAGGGCGATGAGTTCATCAGAGAACCAGTTGTGAATGAGGGGTTTCTTCTGGATAATAGTTTCAAGCAGAGTGTGAAGGTCTAGTGTGTGTAGTAGTATGGTGTTGTAGGCTGCAAGGATAGTCAGAGTTGTTGCTGTCAGAAAGTGTAACGAGGTGGGAGGAGATAGTGGGTTTGAGCAATTCTAGCGTGAGTTTGCGAGTGCGTCTTGAGGTGATGTGGAGTTGTATGGGATGCTTGCACGTGGTAGGGGTTTACAGTGTTATTTGGAATGGGATCAGGTAGTGATCAGTCCAGGGGACAGGTTCAATGGTAGTGATCATGATGGGCAGGTTAATTTGCATGATCCAATCAAGGGTCCAGCCTTCAGTGTGTGTTGAGGACCTGACTACTTGAGTGAAGCTTGTAGATGGGGACTGAATCTGACCCTCATGCCCCCACACAACCCTCAGCATGTAGGCAGAGAAACTACAGATGTGCCTCACTTCTAGGACCATCACCGCGAACTTCAATGTATCACATGTGTGAGAAATGTTACTCACTCAGACAACTGTCCATTGTAAGTGAATTCAATCCGGCACTCACCCAAGCCAACGCCTGGCATGTAATGCACAACTGAAATCTTTATTTTTGTCTAAAAGTTCTTTATTCTGAATGATATACCACTCATATCACGCCCCTCTCCTGGAACGCCACCCCCCCCCCCTGTCACACTGAACCAGGAATCAGGCTGGTTTGCAAAGTTAAAATATTTATGTATTTACAATTCAATCACACTATGTTTTAATGGGTACACAATGATCACCAATGGAGTGATGTAACACTAAATAATCTCTTTAATACACAAGGAGTAATAGTGAGCAAAGCAATTAAGCACAGAAATTATACTTTTGTGTGTGTGTGCAGATCAGATGGCACTGTGGTTAAACGTTCCCCCTGCATGCCCCTCAACCCCCCCAATAGGCAATGTAAAGAGATAGGAGGAGAGAGCAGGTATTCAGGAATGGCAGAATTCAAACAAAATAACAATCCCACTTTCCCCCAGCAAAAACAAGAGAAAACAGAATTGACTGTCAAGCTGTCTGAATGGCTTTTAAAGTTATCTTATAAATAGATTGGGCAAAAACCCTAATATGGTCAAAATTGCTGAAGTTGCTATCAATTTGTATGGGAGCCACTTTGGATGGTTGCACACAAACACAAGCAATGATTCAATACCAAGAAACAGTTTGAAATCCTAAAATTCAAGTCGGGAGCAATCAAAAATTGTTTTACACATGTCAGAGTTCCCAAAAAAGGAATTCGCTGCAAACATTTCACTGCACGATAATCGCGAGAACGGGAAAACTGTATGGATTTGGGAGCAGAAGTTGAAATTTTGTTTCTAGCACAAAAACTGAGGAAGTTATGGACGCTTTACTGGAGGTCGTTTTTTTCGAGATAGGCGCAAGAATGGGAAAACGGGAGTGCGCTTTTAAAATGACAAAAAGGATTGCTTACACTAGAGGATAACTATGAAGACAATGAATACCACACAGGAACACAGCCACTTGATCAGGGCAACTGCCTGCAGTGGTCCCGTCTTCTTCAGATGAGAAAAGATCAGCGCAGAGATAGTTTTAACAAAACTAGCACAGGAGGAAGATAGGAGGGATAGGATAGAGAGTTCAGGCAATTCAAAAATATTTCTAACAATGCAGGTTCTGAAGACAAGATAGGATGGATTTAAGATAGGGATTGACTAAGCAAGGTACATAGGTGTTACACTCACCTGGTTCCCACAGGGGCGTCGATCGGACCCGGACAGCTGCGGTCTCCACCAACGTGATGCGTAGTGAAGAGATGACAGTCTGGACTGGCCCGCCTAATCTTGTCTGATGGACTCGTAGAAGTATTCTCCTGCAAATGGAGAAAGGGATTTAGCCACCCGTGGACTTTAGTGATGGCCCCGCAACAGTTCTCGTTCTCCCCACTAATCACCTCCGATATCCCCTCTTGGTAACCTCACCTTATGTTTTTAAATGATGAGCTCTCCATCCTGCATGGCATGCAGGGGCGCGTAGATACCAGTTACTTCCCTGGGTTGAAGGTACTGGAGGAGTTCCGGAGGAATATTGACTCCAGTGTCTATAAAGTTCAAAGAGTTCAATATGTCCGATGTTCACTCTTGTTCCATTCCCTCGTTAGGTTGCAGCTGGGTCCAAAAGAATATTGCCTGGAGGCAGCTGATGGTGTTCAGGTAATAGTCTGTATTACCAAACACTGTCCGGTAAAAGTTGCATGAGTTTAACTTGCTGTTTTCTCTCCCTTTATAGGTGCGGCATAGGAAGATGCGGCGAATTAAAGGATAATACCTCCGGTGGTAAAGCAGGTAAGTCTATGGTAGCAAAGAGATTGTCTTTGTCGGTTTTCTCGGCTCACTTGTTATTCCTTTTGTTTTCCCCCCAGGTGCTGGGGTTTCGACGAAGAAAATGATGGAGGTAGCGCCGAGTCGAAAGATGCCGTGGACTGGTGAGTATAATGCGGCGCTGCTGCTGGCGAAGCGACGTGTGCTGAAATAATGTCCAGGACAAAGACTGATATGTTTGGGATATTTCTTCTCTGTGAAAAGATAGTGAGCTAAAGACTCTGGGTAAGTCTCTCGTAACCAGGACTAATGTCTGGCAGAGAGACTCCCAGGACCCCCCTTGTTGAATCTGCATATTTAGGTAACTTTGGGTCTCACCCTAAGTTACTAGGGGAATCCAGACGTGGACCCCTTGCTCACTATTCTTAGAGAGGCACAGATCCACCCTACTGATGAGGTCCAACCAGACCGAAACACGTGTCTGGGGTTTCTGTTGGTACTCTTGTTCAGAGGAGAATTGCCTCGCATTTCGGTGCTGGACTGCCCCAGGGCAGGACAAAGACTGATATGTTTGGGATATTTCTTCTCTGTGAAAAGATAGTGAGCTAAAGACTCTGGGTAAGTCTCTCGTAACCAGGACTAATGTCTGGCAGAGAGACTCCCAGGACCCCCCTTGTTGAATCTCCAAAAGAATATTGCCTGGAGGCAGCTGACAGCGTTCAGGTAAGAGTCTGTATTACCAAACACTGTCCGGTAAAAGTTGCATGAGTTTAACTTGCTGTTTTCTCTCCCTTTATAGGTGCGGCATAAGAAGATGCAGCGAATTAAAGGATAATACCTCCGGTGGTAAAGCAGGTAAGCCTATGGTGGCAAAGAGATTGTCTTTGTCGGTTTTCTCGGCTCACCTTGTTATTCCTTTTGTTTTCCCCCCAGGTGCTGGGGAATGATGGAGGTAGCGCTGAGTCGAAAGATGCGGTGGACTGGTGAGTATAATGCGGCGCTGCTTCTGGCGAAGCGACGTGTGCTGAAATAATGTCCTTTTCAGGCTCGGAGATGTGCTGGGTCCGGAATCAGGTAAGGAATCAAATAATGTCTGTGATCTAAACTCTTCTCCTTTCTTTTCCTTTTGTCTAGGAGCTCCGGATTCGAGGCGGGCGTGGCAGAAGACTGGATGCTGACTTTCAGACACAGTGAGCGTCACACTGCTGGATGCAGAATAACGCAAAGCATGGGCGGCTGTTTGGGCGTGGTTTAAATAGCCTGCAAAGTAGTGCTAGGTAAGAAGTTCCCCAGAACCACACCCAAGTAAAAAATAGTCCCTGTAATAAAATATTCCCATCCAGGCCTCACGTTGGCTTGGACTCATTTGCAGCATGGTCTGCATAAGGTAAGTAAAGTCTATGAGCCTGGCGTCTATGGCGCCAGGACTGATTTCTATGATGAGCCTGACGCCTAAGGTGCCAGGACTGAACCCAAAAAGCCCCCAGCCGGGGCTGATGGGGTTTTAATGAGTATCTGGATGCCTGCTCCCGGGGCTGATGGACTCGATCCGGATGCCCGGGGGTAGGCATCATGACAGCACTCCCAACCAAGGGCCCTCCTAAAGTTGTTCTTCCCCTTGGCCCTGGCTTGTGTGGGAAGTCCCGATGGAATTTTTTCACCAATCGAGGAGCATGAACGTGGTCACTAGGTTCCCATGACCTTTCTTGTGGTCCGTAACCCTTCCAGTCGATTAAATAAAAAAGTCTTGATTTAACCATTTTAGAGTCCAGGATGTTTTTTACCTCGAATTCAGGTTCTCCATCTATTAGGATGGGGTCAGGTGGTTTGGTTAATCTTGTCCCGGGTTGAACTGGTTTTAGAAGTGAAACATGAAAGACAGGATGAATCTGCATATTAGAGGGTAATTCTAATTTGACGGCCACCGGGTTGATAATGGCCTTAATGGTGTAAGGTCCCAAATATCTAGGATTAAAAGTCTGAGTTCCTTTCAGAGGTATATGTCTTGTAGCCAGCCAAACTTGGTCTCCGATTCGATATGGTGGGGTCTCACTTCTATGTTGATGAGCATTTTTCTTGTTTTTCTCTTTTGCTTGTTTCAAATGTTTTGTTGCCTCTTTAAAAGCTTGTGTAATAGTAGAATGCAGATGAGTTACTGCCGGCATTTCTAAATGCTGGGGCGAATTGAGTTCTGAGGTTCGAGGATGATGTCCGTATATGGTATAAAAGGGGCTTTGTCCGGTTACTGAATGTACAGAGTTATAGTATGCGTATTCAGAAATCCATAAAATGTCTTTCCAATTACTTTTGGTTTGGTGGAGCATACAACGTAGGTATTGTTCAAGAGTCTGGTTGGTTCTCTCCGTCTGACCATCGGTTTGGGGATGGTGACTGGTTGATAACCTTACGTCAATTTGTGCCAATTGACAACACTTCTGCCAAAATTGCGAAATGAACTGACTACCTCGGTCAGAGATCAATACGGAAGGAAACCCATGTATTCGAACAATATTTTTGAGAAATTCCTTGGCCAAGATTGAAGCAGAAGGTCATCCTTTTAAAGGAATAAAGTGGGCCATCCTGGGAAAAAGATCCACAATAACTAGAATGGTGTTGAATCCATTACATGGCGGTAGATCTGTAATAAAGTCTAAAGACAAAGTGTGCCATGGTGTGGGTGGAATATCTAAAGGTTGTAAAAGACCAGCTGGTTTCTTCTTTTGACTTTTGGGCACAGATGCCACAAGACAGTACAAATGACTTTACATCTTTTCGCCAGGTTGGCCACCAGAATTGTCTTTTAATTTTAGCTTCAGTTTTTGCAATACCTGGGTGCCCTTCCATCAGAGCTTCATGGTAATTGGAGATGACTTGTTCTTGTAGTTCCTTGCGTGGTAGAAATAGACGCCCTTGATAGTAAGGTAGGTCATTGACAACTGAATAATCTTGGCCCTTTTTAACCCAGTCCTGCAGGGCTGCTGAATCGAAAAGTTGTTGGATCTTTAAATGAATATCTTCTAAGGTCTGTAGAGTAGTTATCCCAAGAATTCTTGGTTCAGGAATTATAGGCACCAGTTCCGGGTTCGAATATGCTTCTCCCATCCCAATTCGGGATAAAGCGTCTGCCTTACCATTCTTACAACCTGGTCGATAAGTGATCACGAAATTGAATTCGGCAAGGAATAAGGCTCATCGAAGTTGACGCTATGATTGGGCCTTGGCTGTTTTTAAATACTGCAAATTCCTGTGATCGGCGATTACAGTAATGGTATGCCTGGCACCGAGAAGATAATGTCGCCAAGCCTTGAAGGCAGATTTGATGGCTAACAACTCTTTATCGGGAAACCGCATAGTTTAATTCGGGGGCAGAGAATTTTCTGGACCAAAATGCTACTGGATGAAGTTGACCGGTTTCTGGATCCTTCTGGGACAGGACAGCCCCCATGGCTAAACTGGATGCATCGGTTTCAACTATGTATGGGAGCTCGGGGCGTGGATGCCTTAAGACAGGTGCCGACGTGAATTTCAATTTCAGTTCTTGGAAGGCTTTTTCAGCCTCTTCGCTCCACAAGAAGCGTTTGTTTTTTCGCAAAAGTGCTGTGATGGGGTATACAACACATAAGAAGTCAGGAATAAATCTGCGGTAGAAATTAGCAAATCCAAGCATGCTTTGCACCCCTTTAACTGAACTGGGTGATGGCCACTTGAGAATTGCGTCCACCTTTCGAGAGTCCATTCGGACACCTTTTGGAGTCAGGATAAATCCAAGGAATTCAACTTCTGTAGCACGAAAAACACCTTTTTCCAATTTTGCAGATAACTTGTACTGGCGTAGTTTCTCAAGGACTGCGCGAACGTGCTTAACATGGTCTGATTCTGAGGAGGAGTACACTAGAATATCGTATATGTATACGACAACACAGACGTCAATGAGTTCACGAAGGACATCATTCATAAAATACTGGAAGGCTGCTGGTGCATTGCACAACCCGAAGGGCATCACCTGATATTCGAATAATCCGTACTTGGTGCGAAAAGCGGTCTTCCATTTGTCGCCCTCCTTTATACGTACCAGATGATATGCCCCTCGGGAGATCTAATTTAGTGTAGATGCAAGCATCCTTTACTTGGTCTAGTAGTTCGGGGATCAGAGGCAATGGATATTGGTTCTTCACCGTGATCTGGTTTAATGCGCGGTAGTCTATGCACGTTCTGAGGTCACCTTCCTTTTTGGGCACGAAGAACAAAGCTGAAGATGCGGGGGACTTAGATGGACGAATGAAGCCATTAGCAAGGTATTGGTCCAAGTATTGTCGTAGGTGACAGTTTTCGGGTTCCGTAAGGGCGTAGATCCTACTGCATGGAGGTTGTGCACCGGGTATGAGGTCGATTTGACAATCATATGATCTATGAGGTGGTAAGGTGTTTGCCTGTTCTTTTCGAAAAACATCCTGGAATTCTTGATATTCCTGAGGTAAATGCATGACTGGATTAGTGACTGTGGCCAGGCTTTTGTTCAAGGTTTTTTCCGGGTAACAGGTGTGTGCACACTCCGGGAAGGTTACTCTCTTCTCTCGCCATTCAATACAAGGATTATGTGTTTCCAACCAAGGTATCCCCAGTATTATTTGGAACTGCGGGGCTTTGATTAAGTCAAACACAATAGTCTCTCGATGTCCATCTTGACCCAAAAGTGTCATCTCTGTGGTGGAATGAGTTACAGGACCAGAGGCAATTTCAGTTCCATCGATTGTGGTAATAACTTCCGAAGTGGTCTTTTTGCAGAGAGGTAGATTCATCCTAGAAGCCAATTCGTGGTCCTCATAGTTTCCTACGGCCCCGCTATCAATGTATGCCCTAACTGCGTGCATACGTGATGGCTGCCTTGGATCAATAAGGACCATTGGTATGATTAGGTGCGAGGGCTGAGTGTCCTTCTTTAAGCTCGGCAAGCGGACCTCTACGCTTGTCGGGCGTGGTCGTTTCCCGAATCAGGCTCTGTTTGATTTCTATCAGCAACTCCGACTACTTTCTTGGATGGTTTTATAGGGCAATCCCATAGAAAATGACCTGAGGCCCCACAGTACAGACACAACTGCATCTGTCGTATCCTTTCTCTTTCTTTTTGAGTTAAGGGTCCCTTAACCCCCCGATCTGCATTGGTTCTGATGCATCTGTTCCTTTGGGAGTAACATTGGGTTTAACCAATACCCGATTCTCGAACTTAGCTCGATCAGATTTTCTATTCTGAAGTCGGTGGTCTAGCTGGACCACTAAGTCTATATATTCTGCGCAATCCTGAGGTGGGTTCACAACTTGGGCCAAAACATCTTTGAGTTCACCCCGAAGTCCACGATGAAATAATGTAATTCGCTTTACCTCTGGCCATCCGGTTTCCACCACCAACCTATTGAAGGTTGCGATATAAGTTAGTAGGTCCTGGTTTCCTTGTCGTAGGGATAGAAGTTTGTTATCCAGGGCCTGTCCCTGTGAATGTCTGGCGAATAATCTTTCCATGCTCAATTGAAAACCCTGAAAATCCCGAAGAAGAGGGTCATCCTGGTTGACTAATGGAATTGACCAATCCGCTGCGCTGCCACTAAGGTGTGACAGTACAAAGGCTACTTTGGCTTGGTCGTTTGGAAAGGCTCCTGGTCTGCATAAAAAGTGCAAGCGGCATTGGTTCATGAACACGGCAAACCTTTTTGGGTCCCCAGCAAAGCGTTCGGGTGGAGCTAAAGGAATGCTCCCTGGTAGAACCACTTGCACAGGGCTGCTCGATGAAACGGGGGTTGAATTCCCCCCAAGTCCAGGTAGTGGTGTTTGCCCGGCTTGGTTTTACAGCAGTTATCTGGCAAGATCATCAGTGCGCTCCTTTGACACAATCAGTTCTCTCCTGAGGGCATTAGTTTCTTGGCATGCAGAGTGCACTTCTGCTCTAAGTTCTCCTAACAATTGGGCTAGTTGGTCGGTTTCTGAGGTCTCCATTACGCCCCGGTGGGGATTGGTGGATAGGCTTTGCGTTCTGTTACGTTCACCTGGTTCCCACAGGGGCGTCGATCGGACCCGGACAGCTGCGGTCTCCACCAACGTGATGCGTAGTGAAGAGATGACAATCTGGACTAGCCCGCCTAATCTTGTCTGCTGGACTCGTAGAAGTATTCTCCTGCAAGTGGAGAAAGGGATTTAGCCCCCCGTGGACTTTAGTGATGGCCCCCCAACAGTTCTCGTTCTCCCCACTAATCACCTCCGATATCCCCTCTTGGTAACCTCACCTTATGTTTTTAAATGATGAGCTCTCCATCCTGCATGGCATGCAGGGGCGCGTAGATACCAGTTACTTCACTGGGTTGAAGGTACTGGAGGAGTTCCAGAGGAATATTGACTCCAGTGTCTATAAAGTTCAAAGAGTTCAATATGTCCGATGTTCACTCTTGTTCCGTTCCCTCGTTAGGTTGCAGCTGGGTCCAAAAGAATATTGCCTGGAGGCAGCTGATGGTGTTCAGGTAATAGTCTGTATTACCAAACACTGTCCGGTAAAAGTTGCATGAGTTTAACTTGCTGTTTTCTCTCCCTTTATAGGTGCGGCATAGGAAGATGCGGCGAATTAAAGGATAATACCTCCGGTGGTAAAGCAGGTAAGTCTATGGTAGCAAAGAGATTGTCTTTGTCGGTTTTCTCGGCTCACTTGTTATTCCTTTTGTTTTCCCCCCAGGTGCTGGGGTTTCGACGAAGAAAATGATGGAGGTAGCGCCGAGTCGAAAGATGCCGTGGACTGGTGAGTATAATGCGGCGCTGCTGCTGGCGAAGCGACGTGTGCTGAAATAATGTCCTTTCCAGGCTCGGAGATGTGCTGGGTCCGGAATCAGGTAAGGAATCAAATAATGTCCGTGATCTAACCTCTTTTCCTTTCTTTTCCTTTTGTCTAGGAGCTCCGGATTCGAGGCGGACGTGGCAGAAGACTGGATGCTGACTTGCAGACACGGTGAGCTTCACGCTGCTGGATGCAGAATAACACAAAGCATGGGCTGCTGTTCGGGCGTGGTTTAAATAGCCTGCAAAGTAGTCCCAGGTAAGAAGTTCCCCAGAACCACACCCGAGTAAAAAATAGTCCCTGTAATAAAATAGTCCCATCCAGGCCTCACGTTGGCTTGGACTCATTTGCAGCATTGTCTACATAAGGTAAGTAAAGTCTATGAGCCTGGCACCTATGGCGCCAGGACTGATTTCAATGATGAGCCTGGCGCCTAAGGCGCCAGGACTGAATCTAAACAGCCCCCAGCCGGGGCTGTTGGGGTTTTATGAGTATCTGGATGCCTGCTCCCGGGGCTGATGGACTCGATCCAGATGCCCGGGGGTAGGCATCATGACAATAGGCTAGTGACACAGTTCTATCTATAGATACTCTCTAGATATGTTTCAAAACGAACCATCAGAATTCTGGTCAGGGATTATGGTCAGGACAGACTGCGGGGCACATCGGATTTGGCAGCGTCATGGCGCTCGGGACACTTCACGGCACCAGACTGGATCTGATATGCAATGCACTCTGGTCACAGCACGGCACAGGACTGGATCTGCCCTTTTTGATTCTGATGATCATTATTTCAGCAGGCAAGCAGTACAGCACAGCCCGGCTGTATTTTAGTTCCCCTAGGTTGGTGGGGTTGGTTCTGGATCTGGAAATTGAAGCCTAGCTGAAAGTGATTCATCTATGCAATGGGTTCTGCTTTGCCAAGTTTCTGGAGTCTGGAGAAAGGAAGATGGAAAGTTCTGCAGCAGGCTGCTCTGCCAGTATTCAGATAGTGGGTGAATCTGTCTGTGTTTTTCTGCCCTCTGCTGTCTCTATTTATGCTATGACAAAGGGGGTGTGTGTGCTGGTTTATCATAAACTCACACCTTTGACAGGGATTGGTAAGAATCTCCTCTCACATTTTCTGCCGTTTCCTTACAAATTATGTCACACGATGTTGCCGCCTCTTGAAATGTGCAGCCAAAAATTAGATTTACAATTCTGATATTTCTGTGTTTTTGACAATTTTAAGTGGCAAGTTATATGTATTTAAACAACATTTTCTTTGGGAATGTTTAGCCACAGATGGCTGTTTGTCTCCACCTCTTTCTGTCTCCCTTCAGTTCAGGAGCAGTCTCCTCCCTGTTCTCCTAGCAGAGGCCATTTTACGACGGTCCTCACACTTAGCCTTTCCTGCTTTGCAGCTGTTCATTGTTTCCTTCCCCACTGCAGACCCCACCCCCACCCTATAATTATCATTTAGGTGTGATTTCCTGTTGGAGGGAGCTGGAGGGGGAGGTCTTGCTTCTGTGAGGAAAGCTGTTATTCCAGTTTGGTTGCTTTAGCCAGGCTTACATTTAAATGTTAATTCTGTTGCATTTTTCCTTAGCTTACAACAAACTTGTGGGATCAAATCACATGTAAATAATTCTTCAAGATTTTAAACCATAGAATCAAAACAATTACAAGATGGGTTACTCTCAATCACATGCCTCTTAGTTTGCAAACATTTGATTTTAGTTTATACATGTTTAAAGTTTTAATCCAGCAGGCCCCTGACAGATGTCATTCAGGCGGCCGAGGGTACTGCGCCCAGATTTTGACAGATCCACAGAGCCACTTTTGCTGTGGAAATCCCTTGATGCTTTCAGCTTTTCAGGACATTGTAAGTTAACAATGGTTTCTTGCACTAAGTGAATTGTAGCACCCAGTAAGAATTTTGGATGTTTGAGGGTTTTTTGTACCGACATTCTGCAGTTTTAGCAACAAAGAAAAAGCGATTTAAAGCAAGATTTGGGGTTTCCTTTAGCAAAGCACTGCTTTTCCTTCTGTACTCCATCTTCACATGTTGTGGAGCCCAGTGGCATGTTTCAGGATTGAGATCTCTGTTCCACCACTGACAATATGCACGGCAGCTTGGGCAGCCATCTTTTTGTGTTTTGCAAAGCGTGATTTTTAGAGGTTTTGGTGCGCACAAGGGTTTTGCAGCCATTTTGATGTTTCTGGCAGCATCAGTGATGCCGCATGG
Source organism: Ambystoma mexicanum (assembly GCF_040938575.1). Taxonomy (NCBI): domain Eukaryota; kingdom Metazoa; phylum Chordata; class Amphibia; order Caudata; family Ambystomatidae; genus Ambystoma; species Ambystoma mexicanum. The sequence continues at coordinate 802,159,218 of NC_090939.1, read as the reverse complement.
CAGAGCAAAAGTGGGTCAGACATTCCACAGAGCCCCCCTCATGACTTGAGTTTGACCACCCATCACGGGGAAGTTGGGAGATTGGGATGTTCTTTCTTTCTTTGGTCCAGGTGGAGAAAGTCACCTGCTTCTCCCATCAGTGCTGGATCGACTTGCTCTCCTCGCCAGTTCTGGATGGGAGTATGGAGCGATACGCTGGGCCCCTTGGGTCTTTCCTCCCGGTCCCTGAGTGGTCCTCCTTGGGACATAGAATCCTTGGTTTCAGTGCTATGATACAGAAGAGAGCATGGTTATGGAATTGTCCCCACTACTATTCATGTAGTGGGGCAGATGCATACATTGAATACAATTTGCAATATTCCCTGCCTGTATTTCCTAATGATTTTAACAGGTGGAATGGTTTTAACAGTTGGAATTTTACTAGGGATCCGGAATGTCCCCCTCCACGTTTCCGGTTGGCTCCTCTATTTGCCGCAAAGTATACTTGGGATGGCAACTCTTCAGCTGGTTTATGTGGACCCACTTGTCTTCCCCTTCTGCCAAACTGCCCTTGGGGATGCAGATATTGTAGGCGACTGGTGAGATTCTATCTACAATTTCAAAAGGACCCCGCCAACTAGGGAGGAATTTGCACTGTTTGGCTTGGTTCCTTTGAAAATTGTACAAGTACACCTAGTCTCCTACTGTCATGATTCCTGCCCCACTTGTCCCCAGCCCTCCAAGATCTCAGGCTGGAGCCAGGCCACGATCATCTACATGGCCCTCAAGGGCCTCTCCATCCCTCCAAAGACCCACTTGGAGTCAGACTTGGTGCTTGTGGCACCAGACTCACTCACTCTCACAGGATAACATTAGGGATTGGACTTGTAGTGCATTAATGGGGACAAGATGGATGCCCCCACATATTTCGGTTCCCTGAACTGCATGTGCAGTCTAGTCTTTTGGGTGTGGTTCAGCCCAGAGATACCAGGGATACCCAGACACTATTTAAGCCACGCCCAGGCTGAGAAACATGCTTTGTGTTTTCTGCACCTGCAGCGTGACACTCACCGTGTTCGGATCGGTCTCCAGTAGGCCTGCATCTTTCTTCTGCGCTCAGCTCCTGCAAGAACAAGAACACTGTTAGGAACATCCTTACCTTGCGGCGCTTCTGCCCATCATTCATCGCTCCTTCTGTTCTGCGGGCATCTTCGGCGGTGGCATTCCCACCCGGCACGCCGCTTCCTAAGGAAAAGGGAAAAGAACAGAAAAAAGGCATTCGTAAGCATTCAGCAACTCTTCGCTTATTTTTAAAGACTGTACGAGCTTCAAACGCTTACCTAAATACCAGCCGCTCTGGGGGAACACTGTCTCCAGAACTTCTCATCCATCTGCAAGAGGGAAAAGACACTCCAGGTTAGCGTGGAAACATCTAGAGGCGCTGCATACCGTGCTTACTCACCGCATTTCTTCTTCATAACCGGCATCCCCGCTGAAAACGTTGCGGCACCTAAAAGACACAGAAAAAGAACTCAGTTCAATACAAATACGAAAGGGTGGCATTGCGCATCGCGCTCTCACTCACCTTCAGCGCTACTCATCTCAGCAGCACGTCGCCATTCCTGGACGCTGGCCATCATCTAAGGAAGGAAAGGAACGAAGTTAGAGAACTGTTCAAAAGACTCATTATACTTCCCTGTCGGACTCTTGCCAGTGAAGTAACTAGGCAGCAACGAGCCCGCATCAATCAACGCGCCCCTGCACTGAAAGCAGGACAGAGAGCACACTTTCCAAGAAAACAAGGTGAGCTGTGGATTAAAGGGAAGGGTTGGACCCGAGGGAAGAAGGGGTTCAAGCACACAGAGACAATAGGGAGTTAAACTCTACCAATCCTGTGTTTCAGACCCAGTCTCCAGTCGAGTAGACTCCAGGGAAGGGTTCGAGGTCGTAAGAGGTCAGAACAGGCTGAGTGATGTCCCCATGGATACCAGGTGAGCGTTACAGAACACAAAGCCTCACATCAAAATCCACCTGGGCGTCATGGAAACGTCATAAACCGACCAGTTAGCCCACATGTTGGGGCAGATACGTTCCGAAGTACATGCAGCCAGGCAGGAGACCAACACCCTGAGGAGAGAGCTGATAGTAGCCAAAGAACGCACTGATGATTTAAGCCGGCAACTACTCCAGTCACAAGCAGGGCATGCACCATTGCCAGGAAGCATGCCCTCGATGCCAGTACCATCAGCCAATCCCTTTCAGATAACCCTTCCTGGAGCAGTTCCCTTGGCTCCCCCCAAACAATTTACGGGGATCCCAAGAGGTTTGCAACGTTCATGAACCAGTGCTGCCTGCATTGCCCTTGTAGACCAGGGGCCTTTCCAAATGACCAATCACCAGTCGCTTTTGTGCTATACTACCTGAGTGGTAGTGCCGCGGACTGGTCTGTACCCTTTGTGGCCCAAGACGATCCTTTGCTGCATGACTTCAGGGGCTTTCAGCAGGAGATGGAAAAGCTGTTCGCCCGTTGTACTCATGGGCAGGCATTAGACAACAAACTTCTGTCTCTACGCCAAGGGAATCAAGACCTATTAACATACATAGCCACGTTCAATAGACTCGTAGTTGAAGCAGAATGGCCAGTGGAGAAGAGAACCACGTTATTTTATTGGGGGTTGCGGGGGGAGCTCAAGGATGTTCTCGCACAAGTAGTGAACCCCCCGAAAGACTGCTCAGAATTCATTGACCTTGTTGTTCAACTGGATCATAGGTTGCAGGACCGAAGAGCAGATCGAACCAGACTGCACCCTTGCTCTATGTATGTGCCTTCAAAGGACAATATTGCCCACACAACGGAAGGTTCAGGAGAACCAATGCAAATTGGGGGGTCAGATCCCCCTTGACTAAAGCGGAAAGGGATAAAAGGAGACAGCAGCAGTTATGTCTGTACTGTGGAAGGTCAGGTCATTTCCTTAAAGAGTGCCCTGTGAAGCAACCAAGGAGGACGGTAGGGGCCACGGACAAGGAAGATACCATTAAGGAATCGGAAAACTCCCCAGCCCGGCAAGTGTAGGGGTCCACTTGTCGAGCGAAGAAAATGAACTACAGACCTCCCATTTTGCACTATCTGTGGTCTTGATTAATCACCAACAACCATCTCGGATGCACGTAGTAAGAGCGTACATTGACAGTGGAGCCGTTGGGAATTACATCAACCAGGATCTTGCGGCAAAGATGGGGCTTCCGTTACGCCTTAAATCAACCACCGACACTGTTACCACTGTCCATGGCACGAAAATAGCTTCTGTTCCAGTATCCCAATGCACTGCAGCTTTAACCCTTCTGTGCCAGGATGGACACCAAGAATCTATCATTTTCGACTTCATTAAGGCACCACAGTTCCGGTTCATTTTGGGAATGCCATGGTTGGTAGCTCACAATCCTTGAATCGATTGGCGAGCAAAAGAATTGGCCTTTCCCGAGACTTGCGCCCACGCATGTTATTGCCAAGAGAAACAACCAATAGACACCAGAACCTCCATGCTTGCGTCTGTGGCAATCGGCACCCTACCAAGTGAATACCAGGACTTTCAAGATGTCTTTCAGAAAGAACAGGCTAATACCTTGCCACCGCATAGACCATAGGATTGCCAAATTGACCTGATGCCCGGCGCACAAATCCCTTGTGGGCGAATTTACGCACTTACGGAACCAGAAAACCAGCACCTGAAGTCCTATCTTGACAAATACCTGGCCAACGGGTTCATCCATCCCTCGAAGTCTCCAGCAGCCAGTCTTCTATTTTTCGTACCGAAAAAGGAGGGGGACTTGAGAATGTGCATCTACTATCGCTCACTGAATCAGATTACTGTAAAAAAACGCTACCCCCTGCCACTGATCCCTGAATTGCTTGATCAAGTCAAAGATGCCCAAATCTACACAAAACTAGACCTGAGGGGGGGCATATCACCTTGTTCGCATAAAACAGGGGGACGAATGGAAAACCGCTTTTCGCACCAAATACGGCTTGTACGAATATCAAGTAATGCCCTTTGGCCTTTGCAACGAGCCTGCAGAATTTCAATACTTCATGAACAATGTCCTACGGGAATTGATTGATGTCTGTGCTCTAGTGTACATCGACGATATTCTAGTAAATTCCGCATCAAAGCAGGACCATGTTAAACACGTCCGATCTGTATTGGAGAAACTCCGTCAACACCAGCTCTACGTCAACCTCGAAAAGTGCTCATTCCACGTCTCCGAGGTGAAATTCCTGGGCTTTATTCTCAGCCCGAATGGAATCCGTATGGATGTACACAAGGTAGATGCTATCCTGAACTGGCCATCCCCAAATTCATTCAAGGGGGTTCAAAGTATGCTGGGTTTTGAAAACTTCTACTGCCGGTTCATCCCAGGATTTTCACAAATCGTGCATCCCATCATGACATTGCTAAGGAAAAGCAACAAAAAGTTCCAGTGTACAACAGAAGCCGAGGAAGCTTTCCAGGAACTCAAGCAAGATTCACATCTGCCCCAATCTTACACCACCCTCACCCTGATCTCCCATACCTGGTGGAAACAGACACCTCAAGCATGGTTATGGGAGCCATCCTCTCACAAAAAGACCCCAAAACGGGCCAGTTACACCCTGTTGCCTTCTGGCCGCGTAAATTCACACCACCCAAACTCAAATACTCTATCACAGACAAAGAACTCCTGGCCATTAAGTCAGCCTTTAAGGCATGGCGGCACTACCTCTTGGGCGCCAGACACACAATCACCGTAATAACTGACCACCGGACCCTCCAGTACCTAAAAACGGCAAAGGCCCAATCCTCACCACAACTACATTGGGCTCTTTTTTTTGCTGAATATGACTACGTGATTACATTTCGACCAGGGGTGAAAAACGGGAAGGCCGATGCCCTTTCCCGTATGGGGGTGGAAGAGCAAGGGTATCAGACCCCTGACCCAATAGCAATCATCACGAGTGACAAGCTCCTAGGAATCACAGCAACCATAACTCAGAAATAATAACATGAAGAAATCCAAAACCTGATGAGTCCGGAGCAATTACAAGCGTGGAGTGCACAAGGAGAACATTACATGATAAAAGATCAGTTGCCCTACTTCAGGAATCATTTATTCTTACCAAACCAAGAACTACAAGTGCAAGTCATGTCCGGTTATCATGATTCCTTGGTCGAGGGCCACCCCGAAATCGCTAAAACCCTAGCCAAGGTAAAACGAAATTATTGGTGGCCCACGTGGCGTAAAGACATTATCCAATTCATCCTATCTTGTGGAGTGTGTGCTCAAAACAAGTCATCCATGCAGAAACCAGCTGGGCTATTCCAACCATTGGAAATCCCACCAGCACCCTGGCACACGTTGTCCCTCTATTTTATTACTGACTTACCACCCAGTCAAGGGTTTAACACTATTCTTGTGGTCATGGACCTATTTTCAAAAATGGCACATTTCATTCCTCTTAAGGGGCTCCCAAATGCTTCCACTCTGGCAAAGGTATTTCTTGAAGGCATCGTACGGCTCCATGGGTTTCCTTCAGTTTTAGTCTCAGACCGAGGTACTCAATTTGTATCTAACTTCTGGAGAAAATGCTGCACTATGGCCCAGATCAACATCCGGCTATCCACCAGTCACCATCCCCAAATGGATGGTCAAACTGAGAGGACAAATCAGACGCTAGAGCAGTATCTGCGTTGCATGTTACACCAAGCTGAAGGAAGATGGTTTGACCTATTATGGATAGCTGAATATGCTTATAATAATTCCCTACACACCAGCACTGGGCAGACACCCTTTTATACCATGTATGGCAGGCACCCACGTACTTCTGAGTTGGACGTTCCTACAACCCTGGAAATGCCAGTAGTCAAAACCTTGCACACAACCATTTCTCTAACCTTTAAAAGTGCAGCTGAACACCTACTTCAAGCTAAGAATCGCCAAAAGAAGTTTGCTGATCAACACCGAGCAAAGGCCCCCAACTACCAAGTGGGAACCCAAACTTTCCGTTCAAGATCCCTGGGTCCATTCACTGTTTCTCCCAGATAAATCCTGTGGCGGTCAGACTAGCTTTGCCGTAAAACAAGCAGATTCGTCCTGTGTTCCACGTGTCTCTCCTTAAACCTGTTCAACCTGGGAACCGGGTAGCTACGCCACCGCAGCCAGCAGTAGTCGCCGGGAGCCAGAATTCGAAGTCAAGGACATCCTGGATTCAAAGTACGTCAGATCCAAATTATACTACTTAGTAGACTGGAAGGTGTATGGTCCACAAGACAGGACATCGGAGCCTTGTGAGTACATCCATGCACCTTGCTTGCTTAGACGATTTCATCAAAACCATCCAAACAAACCAGGACCAGACAGAAGAGCCACCTTGAGAGGGGCCTTGTGGGGGAGTGCTGTCATGATTCCTGCCCCTCATGTCCCCAGCCCTCCAAGATGTCAGACTGGAGCCAGGCCACAATCACCTACAGGGCCCTCAAGGGCCTCTCCATCCCTCCAAAGACCCACTTGGAGTCAGACTTGGCGCTTGTGGCACCAGACTCACTCACTCCCATAGGATAACATTGGGGATTGGACTTGTAGTGCATTGATGGGGACAAGATGGATGCCCCCACATATTTTGGTTCCCTGAACTACATGTGCAGTCTAGTCTTTTGGGTGTGGTTCAGTCCAGAGACACTTCGGATACCCAGAGACTATTTAAGCCACGCCCAGGCTGAGAAACATGCTTTGTTTTTTCTGAACCTGCAGCGTTACACCTACCGTGTTCGGATCGGTCTCCAGTAGGCCTGCATCTTTCTTCTGCGCTCAGCCCCTGCATGAACAAGAACACTGTTAGGAACAGCCTTACCTTGCGGCGCTTCTGCCCATCATTCATCGCTCCTTCTGTTCTGCGGGCATCTTCGGCTGTGTCATTCCCATCCCGGCACGCCGCTTCCTAAGGAAAAGGGAAAAGAACAGAAAAAAGGAATTCGTAAGCATTCAGCAAATCTTCGCTTATTTTTAAAGACTGTACGATCTTCAAACGCTTACCTGAATCCCAGCCGCTCTGGGGGAACTCTATCTCTGGAACTTCTCATCCATCTGCAAGAGAGAAAAGACACTCCAGGTTAGCGTGGAAACATCTAGAGGCACCGCATACCGCGCTTACTCAACGCATTTCTTCTTCATAACCGGCATCCACGCTGAAAACATCGCGGCACCTAAAAGACACAGAAAAAGAACTCAGTTCAATGCAAATACGAAAGGGTGGCATTGCGCATCGCGCTCTCACTCACATTCAGCGCTTCTCATCTCAGCAGCACGCTGCCATCCCCGGACGCCGGCCATCATCTAAGGAAGGAAAGGAACGAAGTTAGAGAACTGTTCAAAAGACTCATTATACTTACCTGTCTGACTCTTGCTAGTGAAGTAACTAGGCAGCAACGAGCCCGCATCAATCAAAGCGCCCGTGTGTGCGCTGAAAGCAGGACGGAGAGCACACTTTCCAAGAAAACAAGGTGAGCTGTGGATCAAAGGGAAGGTTTGGAACCCGGGGAAGATGGCGTTCAAGCACACAGAGACATCAGGGAGTTAAACTCTACCAATCCTGTGTTTCATGCCCAGTCTCCGGTTGAGTAGACTCCAGGCAAGGGTTTGAGGTCGTAAGAGGTCAGAACAGGCTGAGTGACGTCCCCGTGGATACCAGGTGAGTTTTACACCTACTTGGTATTCTTTTTTAGTTGTCTTGAGGTCATAGTGGGTCTTCATACTGTCTGCAGATCTTTCTAGATTCCGCTGAGCATAGGCAAAAGCATGTTGAAGATGTTTTCGCAGATTCTCAACATACTCATGAGTTGGGGAGGCATTTATCAAGATCTGCTCTTGGGTTCTGTAGAGCAGATGCTGGGGTAGCACCATCCTTCTTCCAGTCATCAGCTCAAACAGAGACATTTTTGTTGCAGAAGAAGGGGTAGATCTGATGGCCATCACGACAAGAGGTAATCAATCCCAACTTGGCCCAGAATCTGCCACAAACCTTTTAAATATGCTCACAACAGTCTTGTTGTATCTCTTAACTCCACCACTAGAGGCTATCCGGTAGGCGATGGTTAGTTTCCTGTTGACCCCAAGTATCTGACTCAGTCTTTTGGGGTAGTCCAAAACGCGAGAAGATGTGATTGATCATACGGGCAGCTGCTGTTTCTGCCTTGCAATTTGGGGCCGGGAGATATTCCACCCATTTATTAAACAAGCATGGTACGGTCAACATGTAATTGTTCCCCCTAGAGGAGGGAATCACGGGCCCGATGAAATCGACTTGTAAATCTGACCAATGCAGTGTCATCCCCCTCTTCTGGAGGGGAGCACGGTGTGTGAGTGATGTTGGTTGAAATTGTGCACACACAAGTCACCCCTTCAAGTATTGGTCAAGGTCCTGCCCCATGTGTGGCCAGTATGCAACCTCTCGCAAGATTTCTAATGTCGTATGAAACCCCAGATGACCGGCTGTGGCCGCATCATGGCCGTGATTTAGCATCAGGCTTCGGAATGAGGTGGGGGCCACCCACTGGTCATGGCCAGCTATGGATCTCCTTACCAACAAACTGTCTTGGATTCAGAACATTGTTGGACATTTCATCAACACTCTGTGGTCCTCTTTCCCAATGTAGTCGGTATCCGTTAGGGGAAAGTTCTCAGCATCCTCAATGTGTTGATAAAACTTACCAATTATTGGATACCCTTTTTGAGCCGTAATCAAATCAGCATCTGGGGTCTCCTTACCCCATTGTGCAGTTGAGAGTTCATTGTGAGCATTTGTCTGGGACCTAGTGATAGCAGTGACCTGGATTTCCCCCAACAGGGACTCGATCTCAAGTAGATCCTCTTGGATGGCTCTGGTTTTGGCCAGCTGATCAGCTAGGCCATTTCCAGTTTTGTCTGGACCCTCTACTTAAGAATGACCCTTGATCTTTTTCCAGTAGATGGTCATCACATTTGAGGTGACCGGATCATCAATATTTCCTATTTATTTCCCATTCATCACATTGAATTCCCCACCAAATTTCACTGCCTGATCTCTTGGTAAGTTATGTTTCTGAGGATCCATATCTCTGATTCTCCCCTCACTGGAGTCTCCCTGATCATAGAAGATGGCCCTAGCACTTGGGAACCTGTACATAGATGCCCGCCCATCCATTTTTGGGAGGCGCTGACCTATTAGCCCCATATTCCCCATTGGGTTTAAGTCTACCATCCCCGTGGGCCTTGGTTCATGTGAGCCAGTAAACATGGGGTTGGCAGAGTCCATGGAACTTAGGAGATTAAAGTCTCTGGTGCCAGGGTTCCTGAGGTTATGCTCAGGGGTTTCCTTCTCCCATCTGACCTCATCTCTCTCCGCCCCTTCTCCCAAATGGCATGCAAGAATCTGACCCTTTTGTTCCTCTATTAAGGCCTTACTGGTAGCTATTAGTTGTTCCTTCATGGCCATTTGTCTATGGAGCCTGCCATTTTTCTCGCATAGAGCCTCATTGTCTCTCTGTGCTTCCTGCCTGATTTGAGAGTAGTTGGCCAATTTTGCTGTAAAAGGCTCACCTCCTGAGTTCTGTCCTTACTGGCCTGGTCATTCGTTGCCACAGCATCTTCCACCCTCCTGGTGTGCTCCAACAGTTTTTCATAGTCCATTTTGAGTTCACCTAGTCCCTGAAGGGCCAGGTGATTTTCTTCCACCTTGGTTTTTAAATGGCTGACTTCCTGGCCTAAGGCATCCCTTTCCTGAATTAGAGTATCCCTCTGTGCAGCCAGGTCATCCCTTATAATGGCAGATAATTTCTGGCGCTCCTCTTCAAAATCTGTTTGAGTTTGGAGCTCCTTCACTATTAATTTATTATTTTCCTCCTTTATCTCATCAATCTGATTTTCCAGGGCGATTATCTGCCCTGTGCAGGCCCTATTATCATTTAATTGCTGTTGCAGCTTTTGTTGGCTCTGTAGTAGAGAATCCAACCTTTCTTGGCACTCTCTTTGCAGTGTCCATAATTTGGTGTCTTGCTCTACCCTCTCTTGCTGCAGGAGATCCAGATCTTCTTTTACTTTTGTCAGGTACTGTCTGGTTTCACTCTCTGATTCTTGCTCTTTTGTAGCATTTGTTCTGCAGAGTCCAGATCAGTTTGGGTCTTCCCCTACGGATTGTACGTGCCTTTTTACCAGATCTAGGTTTTCGGCATATTTTTCCTGTATTACTCCAATGTGGAGGTACAGGTATGCCGCTATTTTGGTAATTTTGCATTGCTCTTTTTACCCTTGGAGCCATATGCAGTTCATAGACCCTGGTGCTGCCATATATCTAATTCTGTGGCAGTGGCTTGTTGTTTGTTTTCCTGCAGCCAAACATTCTCATCCTGCTCCACCCATTCACCCCTGACAAACAATTTGCCATATTAATTTCCACTGGGGTCGCTATTCCGGAAATATTAATTTCCTTCTGACTTATCTCAGGGTTACCTTTACCTTTGCAAAACAGGCCCTACTCCTTTCAGTATTTCTCTTGACGGGTGTTTTTACAGTGTAGCGCAGTATAGTAGCCTAACACCGTGTATGTACCCCATCAGTTAGCACTCTGTGTTAGACTGTCACAAGTGGTATGTCTAATTCAGGATCTCGTGAAAAGCCCCCAAGCTGTAAGTGATTTCAATCCGGCACTCACCCAAGTCAACACCTGGCATGTAATGCACAACCGAAATCCTTATTTATTTGTGTCTAAAAGTTCTTTATTCTGAACGCTATACCACTCATATCAAGCCCCTGTCCTGGAACCCGCCCCCCCCCCGGTCACACTGAACCAGGAATCAGGCTGGTTTGCAAATTTAACATATTTATTTATGTATTTACAATTCAAACACACTATGTTTTAATGGTTACACAGTGATCACCAATGGGGTGATGTCAGACTAAATAAACACTTTCATACACAAGGAGTAATAGTGAGCAAAACAATTCAGCACAGAAATAATACTTTTGTGTGTGTTGCAGATCAGATTGCACTGTGGTTAAAGGTCCCCCCTGCACACCCCTCAATCCCCCAATAGGCAATGTAAAGAGATAGGAGGAGACAGCGGGTATTCAGGAATGACAGAATTCAAACAAAATACCAATCCCTTTTTCCCCTAAGCAAACAGAAGAGAAAACAGGATTGACAGTCAAGCTGTCTGAATGGCTTTTAAAGTTATCTTGAGAATAGATTGGGCAAAAACACTAATATGGTCAAAATTGCTGAAATTGTTACCTATTCTTATGGGAGCCGCTTCGGATGGTTGCACACAAACACAAGCAATGATTCAATACCAAGAAATAGTTTAAAATCCTAAAATTAAAGTCGGGAGCAATCAAAAGCTGTTTCACATGTGTGAGAATTTCTCAAAAATGTAATTCGCGGCAAACTTTTCACTGCGCGATAATCGCGATAATGAGAAAACTGTATGGATTTGGGATGCAGGTTTAGATGTGATTTAAAGCTGTGGATGTTAGCTACAAGCACAAGTTGAAATTTTGTTTATAGCACAATAACTGAGGAAGTCACAGACGTTTTAGTGGAGATCGGTTTTATCGAGATAGGCGCAATAATGGGAAAACGGCAATGCGCTTTTAAAATGACAAAAAGGATTTCTTACAGTAGTGGATAACTATGAAGACAATGAATACCACACAGTAACACAGCCACTTGATCAGGGTGACTGCCTGCAGTGGTCCTGCCTTCTTCAGATGAGAAAAGATCAGCACAGAGATAGTTTTAACAAAAGTAGCACAGGAGGAAGATAGGAGGGATAGGATAGAGAGTTCAGGCAATTCAAAAATATGTCTAACAATGCAGGTTCTGAAGACAAGATAGGATGGATTTACGATAGGGATTGACTAAGCAAGGTACATAGGCTAGTGTCACAGTTCTATCTACAGATATTCAGTAGATATGTTTCAAACAGAACCGTCAGGATTCTGGTCAGGGATTCTGGTCAGGACAGACAGACATCAGATTTCGCAGCATCAAGGCGCTCTGGACACCACACGGCACCAGACTGGATCTGATCTGCAATGCACTCTGGTCAGAGCACGGCACAGGACTGGATTGGATCTGCCCTTTTTGGTTCTGATGATAACTATTTCAGCAGGCAAGCAGTACAGCACAGCCCGGCTGTATTTTAGTTCCCCTAGGTTGGTGGGGTTGGTTCTGGATCTGGAAATTGAAGTCTAGCTGAAAGTGATTCAGGTATGCAATGGGTTCTGCTTTGCCAAGTTTCTGGAGTCTGGAGCAAGGAAGATGGAAAGTTCTGCAGCAAGGTGCTCCGCCAGCATTCGGATAGTGGGTGAATCTGTCTGTGTTTTTCTTCCCTCTGATGTCTCTATTTATGCTATGATGAAGGGGGTGTGTGTGCTGCTCTATCCTAAATTCGCCCCTTTGACAAGGATTGGTCAGAATCTCCTCTCTGCCTTGATAGGAGGAGAAAAACAGGGTGTCACCTTTATGGTGTTGGTTTATGAGGCTTAGAGTCCACCCCTAGCCTCTTGAACACAAAATCTACTTTTGACAAAACACATATTTACACCTGTGCAACCTCTATAACAACCACATATATATATAGATCACATATTTTTTACAGCAGCTACTCCTCCAAACCCTGTAGCTGTGGGATCTTGTGTCTGCTTTTCCCAGAATTTCGGCCTTTTCATCAGGAACACAATGTCCCATTTATCAGCAAATTTCTACAAGTGTGCGCGTATAACGTGGGCATACATGTATAAAGTTTCATTCTTCTAGCCAGCAGAAATACATTTGGTGTAAAATCACATTTTCTGCCATTTCCTTACAAAGGATGTCACATGATGTTGCCTCCTCTTATAATGTGCAGCCAACAATTAGATTTACAATTCTGTTATTTTTGTGTTTTTGAAAATTTTAATTGGCAAGTTATATGTATTTAAACAAAATGTTCTTTGTGAATGTTTAGCCACAGATGGCTGTTTGTCTCCACCTCTTTCTGTCTCCCTTCAGTTCAGGAGCAGTCTCCTCCCTGTTCTCTTGGCAGAGGCCATTTTACGACGGTCCTCACACTTAGCCTTTCCTGCTTTGCAGCTGTTCATTGTTTCCTTCCCCACTGCAGACCAGGTTCTTCCCCCACCCTATATGTATCACTTAGGTGTGATTTCCTGGTGGAGGGAGCTGGAGGGTGAGGCCTTGCCTCTGTGAGGAAAGCTGTTATTCCAGTTTGGTTGCTTTAGCAAGGCTTACATTTAAACGTTAATTCTGTTGCATTTTTCCTTAGCTTACAACAAACATGTGGGATCAAATCACATCTAAATACTTCTTCAAGATTTTAAACCATAGAATCAAAACAATTACAAGATGGGTTACTCCCAATCACAGGCCTCTTAGCTTGCAAACATTTGATTTTAGTTTATACATGTTTAAAGTTTTAATCCAGCAGGCCGCTGACAGATGTCATTCAGGCGGCCGAGGGTACTGCACCCAGATTCTGACAGATCCACAGAGCCACTTTTGCTGTGGAAATCCCTTGATGCTTTCAGCTTTTCAGGACATTGTAAGTTCACAATGGTTTCTTGCACTAAGTGAATTGTAGCACCCAGTAAGAATTTTGGATGTTTGAGGGTTTTTTGTACCGACATTCTGCAGTTTCAGCAACAAAGAAAAAGGGATTTAAAGCAAGATTTGGGGTTTCCTTTAGCAAAGCACTGCTTTTCCATCTGTACTCCATCTTCACATGTTGTGGAGCCCAGTGACATGTTTCAGGAGTGTGATCTCTGTTCCAACACTGACAATATGCATGGCAGCTTGGGCAGCCTTCTTTTTGTGTTTTGCAAAGCGCGATTTTCAGAGGTTTTGGGACGCACAAGGTTTTTGCGCCCATTTTGATGTTTTTGGCACCATCAGAACACAGTGATGCCGCATGGCAGAGCAAAAGTGGGTTAGACATCCCACAGAGTCCCCCCCTCATGACCTGAGTTTGACCGCCCGTCGCGGGGAAGTCGGGAGATTGGGATGTTCTTTCTTTCTTTGGTCCAGGTGGAGAAAGTCGCCTGCTTCTCCCATCAGTGGTGGATTGACATGCTCTCCTCACCAGTTCTGGATGGGAGGATGGAGCGATACTCTGGGCCCCCTGGGTCTTTCCTCCCGGTCCCCGAGTGGTCCTCCTTGGTACTTAGAATCCTTGATTTCAGTGCTATGAGACAGAACAGAGCATGGTTATGGATTTGTCCCCACTACTATTCATGAATAGTAGTGGGGCAGATGCATACATTGAATACAATTTAAAATATTCCCTGCCTGTATTTCCTAATGATTTTAACAGGTGGAATGGTTTTAACAGTTGTAATTTTTCTAGGGAGACGGAATGTCTCCCTCTGGGTTTCCAGTTGGTTCTCTATTTGCCGCAAAGTGTACTTGAGATGGCAACTCTCCAGCTGGTTTATGTGGACCCACTTGTCTTACCCTTCTGCCAAACTGCCCTTGGGGATGCAGATTTTGTAGGTGACTGGAGAGATTCTATCTACAATTTCAAAAGGACCCCACCAAATAGGGAGCAATTTGCGCTGTTGGGCTTGTTCCTTTGGAAATTGTACAAGTAGACCTGGTCTCCTAATTGGTATTCATTTTTAGTTGTCTTGAGGTCATAGTGGGTCTTCAAACTGTCTGCAGATATTTCTAGATTCCGCTGAGCATAGGCATAAGCATGTTGAAGATGCTTTCTCAGATTCTCAACATACTCATTAGTTGTGCAGGCATTTATCAAGGTATGCTCTTGGGTTCTGTAGAGCAGATGCTGCGGTAGCTCCATCCTTCGTCCAGTCATCAGCTCAAATGGAGACATTTTTGTTGCAGAAGAAGGGGTAGATCTGATGGCCATCGGGACAAGAGATAATCAATCCCAACTTGGCCCAGAATCTGCCACAAACTTCTTTAATATGCTCACAATAGTCTTGTTGTATCTCGCAACTCCACCACTAGAGGCTATCTGGTAGGCAATGTGTAGTTTCCTTTTGACCCCAAGTATCTCCGACATCTTTGTCATCACTTCGCTAGTGAAGTGGCTACGTCGCTCTTACTCAATCCTTTGGGTTAGTCCAAAACGTGAGAAGATGTGATTGATCATCAGGGCAGCTGCTGTTTCTGCCTTGCAATTTGGGGCCGAGAGACATTCCACCCATTTAGTAAATAAGCATGTTATGTTCAACATGTACTTGTTCCCCCTATAGGAGCGAATCAGGGGCCCGATGAAATTGACTTGTAAATCTGACCAATGCAGTGTCATCCCCCTCTTTTGGAGGGGAGCATTGTGTGTGAGTGATGTTGGCTGAAATTGTGCACACACAAGACACCCCTTCAAGTATTGGTCAAGGTCCTGCCCCATGTGTAACCAGTATGCATCCTCTCGCAAGATTTCTAATGTTGTATGAAACCCCAGATGACCGGCTGTGGCCGCATCATGGGCGAGACTTAGCACCAGGCTTCGGAATGAGGTGGAGACCACCCACTGGTCATTGCCAGCTATGGATCTCCTTACCAATAAACTGTCTTGGATTCAGAAAATGTTTGGACATTTCATCAACACTCTGTGGTCCTCTTTCCCAATGTAATCGTTATCTGTCAGGGGAAAGTTCTCAGGGTCCTCAATGTGTTGATAAAACTTACCAATTATTGGATCCCCTTTTTGAGCCGTAATCAAATCAGCATCTGGTGTCTCCTTACTCCATTGTGCAGTTGAGAGTTCATTGTGAGCATTTGTCTAGGACCAAGTGATAGCAGTGACGTGGATTTCCCCCAACAGTGAATAGATCTCAAGTAGATCCCCTTGGATGGCTCTGGTTTTGTTCAGCTGATCAGCTAGGTCATTTCCATTTTTGTCTGGTCCCTCTACTTTAGAATGACCCTTGATCTTTATCCAGCAGATGGTCATCCCATTTGAGATGACCAGATCATCAATATTTCGTATTAATTTCCCATGTTTCAATGGTTTGTTATTAGCACATAGCATGCCTCTGGTTTTCCAGTTTACCAGGCGCTCCACAAACCTGTTCCGTATATAATCAGAATCAGTGATTATGACCAGTTTGTGGAGTTGGTGTTGGACAGCAGTAAGGATGGCTTGATGCACAGCCATCAACTCTGCCACTTGACTACTTCGGGGAACACATTTTGTACCTAGTGGAGGGTAATGGGGCATCATTTACCCATGCATTCCCTACGCTGGCCACAAGTTCTTTTTCCCCATTGTTGTCAACATGGCAGGAGCACCCATCCACATAGACAGTGGGCATTCCCTCACACTGGTCTTCTTCATAGACTTTGTGTGGGGAATTAAGGTATGTCTCCATGTTGTCCATGATTTTAAAACTTTCGCCCTCGAAACAGTTTTCTCTGGCACAATCATGCAAGTCAGCCAGACCTTGCGTGAGGGGACACTTATTATTTTGGCCATATCTGTCACGATGCCTGCCCCCGGGAAAACAGGTTTGGCCCAGCTACCCCGGAAGCAGGCATCATGCCATTTAATGCAAGCCCATGAACCCCAATTAGGGGCTATTCGGGTGCAGTCCTGGCGCCTATGGCGCCAGGCTCATAAGTTCAGAATCAGTCCTGGTGCCACGGGTGCCAGGCTCATGGTCAAGGACTTACCTGAAGCAGACCATGCTGCTAACTTACCTGAGGCAGACCATGCTGCCAGTGACCAGAAGTCAAATGAGGCCTAGGAGGGACTATTTTTCCCTAGGAACTATTTTTTTACTCGGGTGGGGCCGCGGAAGGATACTTACCTGGAACTACTTCCAAGGCTATTTAAACCACGCCCTGACAGCAACCCATGCTTCGCGTTATCCTGCACCTGCAGCGTAACGCTGACCGTGCCTGCAGCAGCTTCCAGTCTTCAGCCACGCCCGCCTGGATGCCGGAGCTCCTGAAAACGTGAAAGAAAGCAGAGGGAAGGTTAGAACCAGAGTTTTTACCTGCAATCCTTACCTGAATCCTGAATCTTCTTGGCTCTGACCTAGAAGGAAGAAATCATCAGACGCGCGCCGCTTCGCATCCTGCAGCGCCACGCGGGAACTCACCTGAAGCAATCCTCCGCATTCCATCGCGCTTTTCAGCATCCAGCAGCCGCTCTCCAACACCTGTGGAAATAAAGACAATAAGGTGAGCAAGGGAGCATTCCCAGACAATAAAGGCAATCCCCAGGACTTACCTGATACCACAGGGGGTACTTACCTCATCTCGGGTCGGCGCGGCCTCCACAGCTTCTCCGCCGTACCCCGGCCCCAAAGAGGAAACAAAAGCAACACAAAAGCGCAAGTAGGGGAAACCGAATTCCGCTACAGACTTACCTGGTTACTGCCTGAGGCCGCAATCACCGGAACCTCCACCGATTCAGTGCCTGCAAAAGGAAAGGGTCACAGGCTAGACCAGGTCCTCATTATCGAACTGAACAGAATCCATAAACACTTACCTGCATCTTACTGGTTGCCACTTGGAACTCTTCTCAAGAACTATTAAGGCAACCTAGGGAATTTGGACAGAGTGAAGGCCAGACGTTTTTGAACTCTTTTTCAAACTATTTCCTTACGGAGTCAATACCGTTCTGCAACTCTCCAACATCCCACACCAGTGAAGTAACTGGTCATCTACGCGCCCCTGCGCTTGAGGCAGGATGGAGAGCTCATCTTTCCAAACTATCAGGTGAGAACATAGCAAGAGTTCGGAAGTAATTCGTGGGAAGAGATCGCAGGAGTGGGGGAAGGTGGGGTTGGGGCCCAGTCCCCGCAGGTGGCTAATTCCCTTTTCTCCATTACAGAAGAATATTCATACGGGCAAAACAAGCTAAGCTGGGTGGTCCGGTCCAGTCCATCATTTCGGCGCCCAGTGTGTCGCTGGAAGAGGTAACAAAAGCCCAGTTCAGACCGATGCCCCCGTGGACACCAGGTGAGCATAACAGAACGCGAAGCCTACCCACAAAAGGCCACCTGGGCGTTATGGAGACCACAGAGACGGATCAGTTAGCTCAATTATTAGGGGAGCTAGGAGCTGAAGTGCACTCCACCCGCCAGGAAACTAATGCCCTTAGAAGGGAACGGATAGTTTCAAAGGAACGGACAGATGATTTGGCCAGACAGTTATTGCAAAACCAGGTGGGGCAAACACCACTACCTGGACTCGGGGTTAGTCCAGCTCCTTTACCATCAAGTAACCCAGTACAAATACATTTGCCAGGAACTGTTCCATTGGCTCCGCCCGAACGTTTTGCCGGAGACCCTAAAATTTTTGCCGTATTCATGAATCAGTGCCGCTTACACTTTTTATGCAGACCTGCAGCATTCCCAAGTGATCAAGCCAAGGTAGCCTTTGTACTCTCCTATCTCAGCGGCAGTGCAGCAGATTGGTCCATTCCTCTAGTTAATCAGGATGACCCAATTCTTTGGGATTTCCAGGGGTTTCAAACAAGCATGGAAAGACTTTTTGCCCAACACTCCCAGGGTCAGGCCCTGGATAACGAACTTTTGTCCCTACGACAGGGGAATCAGGATCTTCTTTCTTACATTGCAACCTTTAATAGACTAATAGTAGAAACCGAATGGCCTGAAGTTAAACGAATCACATTGTTCCATTGAGGGCTTCGAGGAGAACTCAAAGATGTCTTGGCCCAAATTGTGAACCCGCCTCAAGATTGTGCGGAATACATCAACCTAGTGGTCCAACTAGATCACAGACTTCAAAATAGGAAGGCCGATTGAGCCAAGTTTGAGAACCGAGTGTTGGTCAAGACCCACGTCAGTTCCAAGGGAGCAGAAGCCTCAGAACCTATGCAAATCGGTGGGATGAGAGGACCATTGACTCAAAAAGAGAGAGAAAGGAGACGGCAAATGCAGCTATGCTTATATTGCGGGAATACTGGTCATTTTCTGCAGAACTGTCCTATAAAACCGCCTAAGAAGGTCGTGGGGGCAGCAGATAAAAACTCTGACTCGGGAAACGATCTCGCCCGGCAAGCGTAGAGGTCCGCTTGCCGAGCTTAAAGAAGGACACTCAGACCTCGCATTTCATCATTCCAATGGTCCTCGTAGATCCAGAACAGCCATCTCGGATGCATGCGGTAAAAGCATACGTTGATAGCGGAGCCATAGGAAACTACGTGGACCGTGAATTGGCTTCCAGGATGAACCTACCTCTCGCCCAAAAAACCACCTTAGATGTCATCACCACAGTTGATGGAACGGAAATTGCCTATGGTCCCGTAACTCACTCCACCACAGAGATGACATTGCTGGCGCAGGATGGGCACCGAGAGGCTTTGGTGTTTGATTTAATCAAGGCCCCGCAGTTCCAAGTAATACTGGGGATACCTTGGTTGGAAAAACATAATCCCTGCATTGATTGGCGAGAGAAGAGAATCACCTTCCCAGAATGTGCGCACACCTGTTACCCCAGGAAATCTCAGAACACAGCCCTGGCTTCTGTAACCCCAGCTGCCATGCAATTACCTGCGGAATATCAAGAGTTTCAAGATGTCTTCCAAAAAGAACAGGCAAACACCTTACCTCCGCACAGATCGTATGATTGCCAAATAGATCTCATCCCAGGCGCACAACCCCCTTGCAGCAGAATCTATGCCCTTACGGAGCCCGAAAACCTTCACCTACGCCAATACCTGGACCAGTACCTTGCTAATGGTTTTATTCGCCCGTCTAAGTCCCCTGCATCATCCGATTTGTTCTTTCGTGCCCAAAAAAGAAGGTGACCTCAGAACATGCATAGACTATCGCGCACTGAACCAGATAACCATTAAAAATCGGTACCTGTTGCCTTTGATCCCAGAATTACTGGACCAAGTGAAAGAAGCTTGCATTTATACTAAACTCGACCTCCGGGGGCATATCATTTGGTACGTGTCAAAGAGGGCGACGAATGGAAAACAGCTTTTCGCACTAAGTACGGACTATTTGAGTACCAGGTGATGCCTTTCGGACTGTGCACTGCACCAGCAGCCTTCCAGTTCTTCATGAACGATGTCCTTAGAGAACTCATTGATGTTTGCGTTGTCGTTTATTTTGATGACATCCTAGTATATTCTTCATCAGAATCTGATCATATCAAACACGTCCGAGCAGTTTTAGAAAAATTACGCCAGCACAAACTTTATGCCAAATTGGAAAAATGCGTTTTTCACACCACCAAAGTGGAATTCCTAGGATTTATCCTAATCCCGAGAGGAATCAGGATGGATACACGAAAGGTGGATGCAATTCTCAAATGGCCTTCGCCAAGTTCTGTCAAAGGAGTGCAAAGCATGCTTGGCTTTGCCAACTTTTACCGCAGGTTTATCCCAGACTTTTTGCATATTGTTCATCCCATTACGGCGCTCTTATGAAAAAAAAAACGCTTTATGTGGACAGACGAAGCGGAAAGCGCTTTTCAAGAGTTAAAGGCTAAATTCACATCTGCACCAGTCCTAAGGCACCCACGTCCTGAACTCCCGTACATTGTGGAGACTGATGCATCCAGCTTGGCAATGGGAGCCGTCCTCTCTCAAATGGACCCTGAAACTAACCAGATTCACCCAGTGGCCTTTTGGTCAAAAAAGGTCTCGATTCCTGAATTAAACTATGCCATTACTGATAAGGAGCTGTTAGCTATCAAGTCCGCCTTCAAGGCTTGGGGGCATTATCTACTCGGAGCCAGACATACCATTACAGTCATCAAAGATCACCAAAATTTACAATATCTAGGCCCAGTCTTCTCGCCAAATCCGTTGGGCACTATTCTTTGCCGAATTTGATTTTGTAATAACCTATCGGCCCGGTTGTAAGAATGGTAAAGCAGACGCCTTATCCCGAATAGGGATGGGAGAAGCAGAAGTGACCCTGGAACCCGTACCTATAATTCCTGAACAGCGAATTCTTGGCATAACATCTGTACAGACGCTGGAAGACATTCAAGGAATTATCCGACAACTCTTTGATCCTCTTGCCTTACAAGACTGGGCTAAGAAAGGCCCAGACTTCTCCGTCACCAATGAGCTACCATATTACAGAGGACGTCTATTTCTGCCACAAAAGGAACTACAAGAGCTAGTCGTCTCTCGTTACCATGATACGTTAATGGAGGGGCATCCTGATGTTACAAAAACGGAAGCTAAAATCAAGAAACAATTTTGGTGGCCCACCTGGCGAAAGGACATTAAGTCGTTTGTCCTATCTTGTGGCATTTGTGCTCAAAACAAGAGTCAAAAAAGAAGACCAGCTGGTCTATTACAACCTATGGACATCCCACCGATTCCTTGGCACACCTTGTCATTAGACTTTATCACGGACTTAACCCCGTGCTATGGTTTCAACACTATCCTAGTTATTGTGGATCTTTTTTCTAAAATGGCCCACTTTATTCCATTAAAAGGGATACCTTCAGCTGCAGCCCTGGCCAAGGAGTTCCTTGAAAACATTGTTCGCCTACACGGCTTGCCATCCGTGTTAATTTCCGACCGAGGGAGTCAATTCATCTCACACTGGAGAAAATGTTGCCAACTGGCACAAATAGATTTTAGGCTTTCAACTAGTCACCACCCTCAGACCGATGGTCAAACTGAGAGGACCAATCAGACTCTTGAACAGTACATGCGTTGTATGCTACATCAGTCTGAGAGCAATTGGAAAGACATCTTATGGATCGCTGAATATGCGTACAATAATTCAGAACACTCAGGAACTGGACACAGCCCCTTTTATACTATATATGGACATCATCCTCGAACCTCAGACTTGGATTCGCCCCAACATTTGGAGATGCCTGCAGTAGACCATCTCCACACCGTCATTACACAAACCTTCAAGGAAGCAACAGAACATTTACAGAGAGCTAAGGATAAATACAAGAAAAACGCTGATCAATTTAGGAGAGAAGCACCACAATACCAGATAGGAGACCAAGTATGGCTATCTACTAAACACATCCCACTCCCACACAAACCAAAGCCCAGAGGAAGAACGACTTTAGGACGGGCCTTGAGGGGGAGTGCTGTCACGATGCCTGCCCCCGGGAAACCAGGTTTGGCCCAGCTACCCCGGAAGCAGGCATCATGCCATTTAATGCAAGCCCATGAACCCCAATTAGGGGCTATTTGGGTGCAGTCCTGGCGCCTATGGCGCCAGGCTCATAAGTTCAGAATCAGTCCTGGCGCCATGGGCGCCAGGCTCATGGTCAAGGACTTACCTGAAGCAGACCATGCTGCTAACTTACCTGAGGCAGACCATGCTGCCAGTGACCAGAAGTCAAATGAGGCCTAGGAGGGACTATTTTTTCTTAGGGACAATTTTTTTTCTCGGGTGGGGCCGCGGAAGAATACTTACCTGGAACTACTTCCAAGGCTATTTAAACCACGCCCTGACAGCAACCCATGCTTCGCGTTATTCTGCACCTGCAGCGTAATGCTCACCGTGCCTGCAGCAGCTTCCAGTCTTCAGCCACGCCCGCCTGGATGCCGGAGCTCCTGAAAACCTGAAAGAAAGCAGAGGGAAGGTTAGAACCAGAGTTTTTACCTGCAATCCTTACCTGAA
Source organism: Ambystoma mexicanum (assembly GCF_040938575.1). Taxonomy (NCBI): domain Eukaryota; kingdom Metazoa; phylum Chordata; class Amphibia; order Caudata; family Ambystomatidae; genus Ambystoma; species Ambystoma mexicanum. Next base: position 802,136,619 of record NC_090939.1, on the reverse strand, counting down.
TCCTGAATCTTCTTGGCTCTGACCTAGAAGGAAGAAATCATCAGACGCACGCCGCTTCGCATCCTGCAGCGCCGCGCGGGAACTCACCTGAAGCAATCCTCCGCATTCCATCGCGCTTTTCAGCATCCAGCGGCCGCTCTCCAACACCTGTGGAAATAAAGACAATAAGGTGAGCAAGGGAGCATTCCCAGACAATAAAGGCAATCCCCAGGACTTACCTGATACCACAGGGGGTACTTACCTCTTCTCGGGTTGGCGCGGCCTCCACAGCTTCTCCGCCGTACCCGTGCCACAAAGGGGAAACAAAAGCAACACAAAAGCGCAAGTAGGGGAAACCGAATTCCGCTACAGACTTACCTGGTTACTGCCTGAGGCCGCAATCACCGGAACCTCCACCGAGTCAGCGCCTGCAAAAGGAAAGGGTCACAGGTTAGACCAGGTCCTCATTATTGAACTGAACAGAATCCATAAACACTTACCTGCATCTTACTGGTTGCCACTTGGATCTCTTCTCAATAACTATTAAGGCAACCTAGGGAATTTGGACAGAGTGAAGGCCAGACGTTTTTGAACTCTTTTTCAAACTATTTCCTTACGGAGTCAATACCGTTCTGCAACTCTCCAACATCCCACACCAGTGAAGTGGTCATCTACGCGCCCCTGCGCTCGAGGCAGGATGGAGAGCTCATCTTTCCAAACTATCAGGTGAGAACATAGCAAGAGTTCGGAAGTAATTTGTGGGAAGAGATCGCAGGAGTGGGGGAAGGTGGGGTTGGCGCCCAGTCCCCGCAGGTGGCTAATTCCCTTTTCTCCATTACAGAAGAATATTCATACCGGCAAAACAAGCTAAGCTGGGTGGTCCGGTCCAGTCCATCATTTCGGCGCCCGTGTGTCGCTGGAAGAGGTAACAAAAGCCCAGTTCAGACCGACGCCCCCGTGGACACCAGGTGAGCGTAACAATATCTGACCTCCACAGGAAAGCCTTGCATTGACAGAATCTAGGAAGTAATTCGGGAATTACTCACATTTCCGGCCGAATTCTGTTGCTTTGAAGATATTGCAACAGTTGTTGTGGAGTCTCCACTATGATGTGTTCCCCCTGGATTAACGGGTGGTAATTCTTCAATGCCCACACCGTTGCCAGGAGTGCCTTCTCACAATCGTTGAATTTTTCCTTCACAGAGGATAAAGTCTTACTCACATAGGAGATTACTTTATTGACCTTGTCATGCTTTTGATATAATACTGCAGTCAAGCATGTATTTGAAAAACCTGTCTCGAGGAAGAACTCCTTGTTTTTGACAGGTTAAGCTAGGCAAGGCGCTTGTGAAAGGCTTCTTTGAGTTGTCTTAAGGCCTCAGCTTGTTCTGGACCCCACTCCCACTTGATCCCCCTTCAAAAGACGGATGAGGGGTCTTGTGATCTCTGCGTAGTCCTCAATGAACGTTCTCCTGTAATTAGTTAGTCCAAGGAGGCTCCTTAGTTCCCGCAGAGTGGTGGGGTCTTTTATTTTCTGGAGTTCTTCCAATTACTTTTCCTGGGGACAGATACCCTGAAGAGTAATCTCATGCCGCAAGAAATTGACACAGGTTCTGCACCACTGTGCCTTTTGAAAGGAGAGTTTTGTTCCGGCAGCCCTCAACTGTGTCAGGACATAACGGATCTCCGCTAAGTGTTCCTCCACAGTTGAGCTTTTGACTAGAACATCATCTACATAGGCCAGGATACCCCTTTCACCCAGGTCGGGCATGGTCTTATGTAGAAAGATGTTAAATTCATTGCTGGAGTTGATGTATCCGAAGGGAGCCCGGGTCCACGTGTACTGCTGCCCCCCGAAGGTAAAGGCCAGTTTGTATTGGTCCTCCCTACTGACAGGTACAGTCCAGTACGCATTGGTCATGTCAATGGCAGTGAATACCATTGACCCCTGGATCTGGGCCAGCCCTTGGTCAATATAGGGAAGAGGCCATCAGGAAGTATGGACCCGTTTGTTGAGCTCCCTTAGGTCAGCACAGAGCCTCCACTGGCCTTTAGGTTTCAAAATCCCCACCGGATTATTGAAGGTGCTGTGGACTGGATGAATTATCCCACGGGACTCAAGGTTCTTAATTATTTCAGTAAGGGACTCCATTGATGCGAGAGGCAAGCGATATTGCTTCAAAAACAGTGGAGTCATGCCAGGGTCCGTGTTGGGACTGTTGTTGTGTGGATGTCAGTATGACTATAGTCATTTGGGTCCACCGCAAAGAGATCTTGAAAATCTAAGAAAACTTGTTTCAATTTTTGCTTTTGTTCCAGAGTCTCACAGGCATCAGCTAGGTTGACTCTCTCGTCAACCATCTGCCTGAAGCCTGGAAATGCTTCCAGTTTGGCTATCTCAGCGGCCTCCTCAAGCTGGGCGGAGCAGTCCCTGGTCAGAGTGCTGATTTGGACTAATGGCTTCAGGTGGGGAAGGCAGTCCTCGTGGACTTGAAATATCACCTCATCCCTCCTGAAGTCACAGGTCACATCTGCCTTACCATAAGGGCAGGAAGAGTATACCAGGAAATTCCGCCCATGCCGGGTAAAGATCCTGTCTGGTGTTGTGTCATTGTCGCTATCACTGTCAAAACAGTCCTTGGGGATTGGTCCTAACAGTTCATTACCTAAATCTATGGAAAAATGTTGGTCATCAACCGCCATTCCAATAATGGTGCCTGCGCCCAGGGTGATACTCATTAGGTCACTGTTATCCACCTCTATTGGAATGGTGTCATGTTCTATGTTGACTAGTGGTGTTCGGTTTACCCTCAACCCTTGCTGTTGGAAATGAGCATTGCGGTGGACATAGGTGTCAGTGATTTTCAGATCCTGTCCTCTTTTAATTTTTACTGCCAGTGAGAATTGTCAGGTCCGTTCTGGGATGGTGACTTCCTCTCCAATCTGAATTTCAACTGCATATGGCAGCAATTGTGCTGACCGAAATGCTTTCTCTGGGTCATCAAAGTCCATGGGATTACCCGCTAATCGGGACCAGGCTTTGAGGTTTATTAGGTCCAAACTAATGGCAAAGCGATTGAGAATGTCACTGCCTAAGTAAAATGCAGCAGGGACATCTCGCATGACCCAACACTTATGGACTATGCTCTTGTTGCCAATGGAAATATTGAGCATACACCTGCTAGGCAGGAGATGTTTGGAATTGGGTGTTTCCGGGTCCATTTCCCATTTGTCTACCAGTTCAAATGTGGGAATGGCTGGATCTTTTGGGAGTTTGCAGAACATGGCCTCGCTGATGAATCTCTTACCATTCATTGTTCACACATACTCGGGCGAGAACAGAGTCATTCCCATCATTTAACTGAATAGGGATGAACAGCTGCTCTCCAATTTTCTGAACATCAGCCAAGCTTTGAGCTGATTTCTCATCATTTTGGACTATAGGAATGGGATTTTCTGATTGTGACTTTGTGTTGAATTAGAGTGTTTTCTTCCAATGTGGAATGCCAGCAGGAAGGTTGATTTTCAGAAATAGAGAGGACTCCCCATCACCAGTTTGTTGTCCTACTACAATTACTGTCATGTCTGGGATTTGCTTATTCTGGAAGTGAAATTCAATTTGGTCAGGTTTTTGTTCAACCATGTGGCATGTGCCATTTAAACTACCATGGTTGACACTCTGTTTTAATTTTATTGGTTGGTTAGTCTGGGTGCAGAGGACCTTGGTTACACAAGCTATGAGGGGAGACAATCTATGCAGGATGTCATTCCCTAGTAAACAAGGTGTGCCCTCTGGAGTCACAACTATGACTGGGTGCTTCACCTTGTGTCGCCCAATTTTAATGTTTAAATCCGCAGTCCCCTCGATGGGAATTTCCTTCCCGTCGAAGTTCTGAAGTTGTCCAGGAAGAGGGGTAAGAGGGATTTGGTATTTCTCCCCCCTTCACGAATTCAGTTGATGAAAAGCCCTTTTTGACAGAAGGGTAGCTTAGGATCCAGTGTCCACCAGTGCCAAAATAGTGCATTGCCCCTGTATTTGGACCGGGGAATAAAATCTTCCCTCCTTTTCCTCAAGGGGGCAAAGATAATGCACATTTTTGGCCAACTGGTCGGTTAATTTCCTTGCTTTGGATACCGACAGAGAGGTGCTTTGGGCAGCATTCTGTTTGGAATCTTGGGAACCTGTAAGAAAAAGGTGACAGCTAGATATGGGGGAAGTTTTGGGTTCACCTGGTTCTGATTCTGGGCTGCCCCCTCCCCCCATTTTTGGAGCTAGTCACCAGGATGGGTTTGAACCAGGGGATTTTCATGCTGGTCATTCGGGGGTTTGATGATGGGTGGTTTTAACTTGGTCCCCACATGTACCCAGTCTGGATTTGGATCCTTTGGTACCCATTTTTCTTTGGGAGGAGTTCCCCCATTCCTGAAGGAGAAGATCCTTTTCCCAGAATCCTCTGAGGACCCCTCTCCTTCAAACTGGATGATGTGCACCTCCTCCTCAAAATGGGTCTGTTTAGGCTCTTTATTTCTCCTTCCCACCCTCTGCTCCTTGGGTTGCAGACTTTTTGGGGCAGGAGATTTTGGTTCCGGTTCCTGGGTTTCCAGGGGCTTTTCACAAGTGTGGAAGGAAGCTTCCTCCAAGGATTTACACCCCACTTCCCCTTGTGCCTCCTCCATGGGAATCGGTGGTTTGTTGGGGTTCTTCCCCCATCATTGTTCTGGAGCACCAGACCCTGGATTTGAGGAGTTCTGAGCCGCCATGCTCATCTGAGGGTTCTGTTGTAGCATGCGACCCAGATCCTGTGCCATGTTCTGGACCTGGTCTAGTTGGGACACCCGCTCTGGTTGGTATGGGGTCATCAGATCTACCATGGGTTGATCCCGGGAAGGGTAACTATCCCTTCTCGCAAAATACCCCTGGTTAGCAAAGTTTGGGTACCCCTCTACCCTTGGCCTCCCCTCTCCCGGACTGGACTGTCTGGGCTCAGGGAAGTGGGGAAAGAAAGAAGGGTTGTTTTGGGGGTTAAAGTTTGTTGGGTACCTGGGAAAGAAATTTGGTCCGGCATTTGGGGTTTTACTGCCCTCCTGGGGAATGTGAGGAGGGAAGTTTCCTGGGTTTCCTGCTGTCTGGTTGGATCCCCTCACCCCTTGGGCTGCAGGAGTCCACACATAGCCCAGGATGGGTCTATTTCAGTTGTAGTGTGGGCTGATGTAGTCAGGGGAGTTAGGGGTTCCATTTGTGGGGTTACCTCCCTGGTTCTCTGTTTGGGATTGGCCCGAGGGCCTTCTGGGTTTGGGGTTGGTCGGAGTTTGCACGGGAAGGTTCTTAGGCCCCCCCATCTCCAGATCTAAAATGGGGCAACCTTCACCTCTGCCACCTTAGCAGCAGCATCGGTGTTGGTTGTTTTGGGGCTTTTGCTACTATTTTTATTTTCCAATGGCTTCTGTACTTCATAGATGTGCGTTGCTTGTTCAACGACCCAGTCTAGTGATCTTTTCTCATGAAAGTCCCTCACTAGCTGGGTCATAATATACTTAGGGAGAGCATGAAAGAATGTGTTCACAAATTCCTTACTGTCAGTGCGCACCCTTCTAGTGGTCTGCGCAAAGTCACGTTTCAATTCCTGAACAAATTCTTGTGGGGCCTGGTCTTCCCCACATTGTAAGTTGTAGGCTGCCTTGCGAGCCTCTTGAGCGTTCCTATGAATGGAAAAATGTTTCAGGGTGGCCGTCCTATAGGCGGACCATCTGGAATGGTTCTGATCCTCCAGCCCCGCAATGAAGCTGGAGCACTCAGGAGAGAATGTCCACTTTAAATACTGAATACAGCTTTGGCTGTCCTTCAGATGGAAAGTTTCCATCATCTGCTCAAATAATTCAAGGTGCTCCCAAACCGAATATTTTACATTTTTCTGGTTTCGCGTGATGAAGCTCCTAATAGCTTTTATTTGTTTTAGGGGACCCTTGAGTAAAGCCCTCTTAACTTTGTTAGCCTTTTTAGTTCTTGTCACCCTGGTCTACTCATCCTCTGACTCAGAGGCACTGCTAACAGAGGTGGCTGTCTGGTCTTCTAGACTCTCCTGGTTTCTGCGAGCTTGGGAATGGCTGGCAGAATGTGGGGGCCTAGTTTCCTGGGTCCTGTGGTGCTCAGAAGAGTCTTCTGACTCTTCCTTGCTCCCCGGATCGGTTGAGTATCCCCCTCTGTCCTAGCTGGGAAGAGGTTTTTAGTATGCTCTTAGTGAGCCTAATCTCATGGAATTCCCCACTAAATTTCACTGCGTAAGTTATATTTCTGAGGATCCATCTCTCTGATTCTCCCCTCACTGGAGTCTCCTTGATCAGAGAAGATGGCCCTAGCACTTGGGAACCTGTACATAGATGCCTGCCCATCCATTTCTGGGAGGCGCTGACCTATTAGCCCCATATTCCCCATTGGGTTGAAGTCTACCATCCCCGTGGCCCTTGGTTCATGTGAGCCAGTGGAGATGGGGTTTGCAGAGTCCATGGAATTTAGGAGATTAAAGTCTCTGCTACCAGGGTTCCTGAGGTTATGCTCAGGCGTTTCCTTCTCCCATCTGACCTCATCTCTCTCCGCCTCTACTCCCAGTTGGCATGCAAGAATCTGACCCTTTTGTTCTTCTATTAAGGCCTTACTGGTCTCTATTAGTTGTTCCTGCATGGCTATCTGTCTATGGAGCCTGTCATTTTTCTCACAGAGAGCCTCATTGTCTCTCTGTGATTCCAGCCTGATTTGAGAGTATTTGGCCAATTTTTGCGGAAGGAGGTTCACCTCCTGAGTTCATTCTTTGCTAGAGCATCTTCCACCCTCCTGGTATGCTCCAACAGTTTTTCATAGTCCATTTTGTGTTCACCCAGTCCCTGAAGGGCCAGGTGATTTTCTTCCACCTTGGTTTTTAAATGGCTGATTTCCTGGTCTAAGGCGTCCTTTTCCAGAATTAGAGTACCCCTCTGTGCAGCCAAGTCGTCCCTTTGTTTTATAATGGCACATAATTTCTGGCGCTCCTCATCAAAATCTGTTTGAGTGTGGAGCTCCTTCACAATTAATGTATTATTTTCCTCCTTTATCTCATCAATCTGATTTTCCAGGGCGATTAGCTGCCCTGCGCAGGCCCTGTTATAATTTAATTGCTGTTCCAGCTTTTGTTGGCTCTGTAGTAGAGGATCCAACCTTTCTTGGCACTCCTTTTGCAGTGTCCATAATTTGGTGTCTTGCTGCAGGAGATCCAGATCTTCTTTTACTTTTGTCAGGTTTCACTCTCTGATTCTTGGCTCTTTTGTAGCCTTTGTTCTGCAGAGTCCAGATCGGTTTGGGTCTTCCCTAGGGATTGTACATGCCTTTTTGCCAGGTCTAGGTTTTCGGCATATTTTTCCTGTATTACTCCAATGTGGAGGTACAGGTATGCCACTATTTTGGTAATTTTGCCTTGCTCTTCTTTTACCCTTGGAGCCATATACAGTTCACTAAGTGCGTGGTGTAATGGACCGTGGTTATAAACGAAAGGGCACTCAAGGTGCAGTTAGCAGGGTGCAGCCCTAACAGACAAGTATTGTATCAAAATAAAAGTAAAGTTTACACCTTGGTCTTGGATTCCTAGACCAAGGTGTAAACTTTACTTTTATTTTTACATCCTTCCCCTTTTTGTGCCCATTCCTCCTCTGTGAGGACCCTCAGTGACCAAGGATTTTCAGGAGTTAAACAACCTTCATGTTGTTGCTTTTTCAAAAATGAATTCTCTTTTGATTTCTTTTACTGTCTCCCCCTGTTTGTAAGCGGCACATCATCACTTCCTAGGGATAGGGTTTTCTCTTTAAAACCTTAAGGGCAGGACAGGGTTAGACAGTTTTTCTTCACTATCCTACTGTCTTCCGACTGACCCTGCATCTCCTTGGCCACTGAATGCTAGTGTTTTTTGTCTTATACCTAATGGGTGTCTCCTACTGCCTAATCTTAATGACATAAAGTTGTGCGTTGCCCTCTTTTGTGATACAGTAATGGACCCTGGACCTGCCATATATCTAATTATGTGGCAGTGGCTTGTTGTTTGATTTCCTGCAGCCAAACATTCTTATTCTGCTCAACCCATTCACCCCTGACAAACAATTTGTGCAGTAGGTGTTCTTTTGCCATATTAATTTCCACTGGGTTCCCCATTCCGGAAATATTAATTTCCTTCTGACTTATCTCAAGGTTACTTTTACCTTTTCAAAACAGGCCCAACTCCTTTGAATATTTCTCTTGAGGGGTGTTTTTACAGTGTAGCACAGTATGGTAGCCCAACAGCGTGTATGTACCCCATAAGTTAGCACTCTGTGTTAGACTGTCACAAGTGGTATGCCTAATTCAAGATCTTGTGATGAGCCCCCAAGCTGTAAGTGATTTCAATCCGGCACTCACCCAAGTCAACGCCTGGCATGTAATGCACAACTGAAATCCTTATTTATTTTTGTCTAAAAGTTCTTTATTCTGAACGATATACCACTCATATCACGCCCCTCTCCTGGAACCCCGCCGGTCACACTGAACCAGGAATCAGGCTGGTTTGCAAAGTTAGAATATTTATTTATGTATTTACAATTCAATCACACTATGGTCCTCATTACACGGTAGGAGTTAACCATGGTGCTATTAGCGCCATGGCTACCCCCTATCGCCTTCTGGGTCCGGGTAGGCGGTATGGGGACTTACCAGGTCATTCCAACCCTAGAGGACCCGGTAAATCCCCATGCCAATTAACATTCCCCATTCCCATTGAGCCCCCATAGGGCTCAATGGGAATGGGGAAGGAGCAAATAACGGTACCGCTTTTAGCGGTACCGTTATTTGCTCAGAAGTCCCTCAGCTGGTCCCATCCTTAATGTTTGGTCTGACCACACGTTAAGGACAGGACCCGCTGAGGGACCTCGTAGTAGAGCGGTAAGGGATTACTGGCACCGGTGCCCTTACCGGTGCCGGTAATCCCTTATCGCATAAAGCGTAATGAGGCCCTATGTTTTGATGTGTACACAATGATCACCAATGGGGTGATGTAACACTAAATAATCTCTTTAATACACAAGGAGTAATGGTGAGCAAAACAATTCAGCACAGAAATAATACTTTTGTCTGTGTTGCAGATCAGATAGCACTGTGGTTAAAGGTTCCCCCTGCACACCCCTCAACCCCACAGTAGGCAATGTTAAGAGATAGGAGGAGAGAGCAGGTATTCAGGAATGGCAGAATTCAAACAAAATAACAATCCCTCTTTCCCCCAGCAAACCGAAGAGAAAACAGAATTGACAGTCAAGCTGTCTGAATGGCTTTTAAAGTTATCTTGAGAATGGATTGGGCAAAAACACTAATATGGTCAACATTGCTGAAATTGCTATCACTTCTTAAGGGAGCCGCTTTGGATGGCTGCACACAAACACAAGCAATGATTCAATACAAAGAAACAGTTTGAAATCCTAAAATTCAAGTCGGGAGCAATCAAAATCTGTTTTACATGTGTGAGAATTTCCCTAAAATGGAATTCGCAGCAAACTTTTCACTGTGCGATAATCACAAATACCACATAGTAACACAGCCACTTGATCAGGGTGACTGCCTGCAGTGGTCCCGCCTTCTTCAGATGAGAAAAGATCAGCACAGAGATAGTTTTAACAAAGCTAGCACAGGAGGAAGATAGGAGGGATAGGATAGAGAGTTCAGGCAATGCAAAAATATTTCTAACAATGCAGGTTCTGAAGACAAGATAGGATGTATTTAAGGTAGGGATTGACTAAGCAAGGTACATAGGCCAGTGACACAGTTCTATCTATAGATACTCACTAGATATGTTTCAAACAGAACCGTCAGGATTCTGGTCAGGGATTCTGCTCAGGACAGACAGACATCAGATTTCACAGCATCAAGGCGCTCTGGACACCACACGGCACCAGACTGGATCTGATCTGCAATGCACTCTGGTCACAGCACGGCACAGGACTGGATTGGATCTGCCCTTTTTGGTTCTGATGATAATTATTTCAGCAGGAAAGCAGTACAGCGCAGTCCGGCTGTATTTTAGTTCCCTAGGTTGGTGGGGTTGGTTCTGGTTCTGGAAATTGAGGCCTAGCTGAAAGTAATTCAGCTATGCAATGGGTTCTGCTTTGCCAAGTTTCTGGAGTCTGGAGCAAGGAAGATTGAAAGTTCTGCAGCAGGGTGCTCTGCCAGCATTCGGATAGTGGGTGAATCTGTCTGTGTTTTTCTGCCCTCTGCTGTCTCTATTTATGCGATGATGAAGGGGGTGTGTGTGCTGGTTTATCCTAAGCTCGCCCCTTTGACAGGGATTGGTCAGAATTTACTCTCTGCCTTGATAGGAGGAGAACAACGGGGTGTCACTTGAACACAAAATCTACTTTTGACATAATACATATTTACACCTGTGCAACCTCTATATTAACCACATATATAGATCACATATTTTGTACAGCAGCTACTCCTCCAAACCCGTAGCCGTGGGATCTTGTGTCTGCTTTTCCCAGAATTTCGCCCTTTTCATCAGGAACACAATGTCCCATTTATCAGCAAATTTCTACAAGTGTGCGCGTATAACGTGGGCATAAATGTATAACGTTTCATACTTCTAGCAGAAATACATTTGGTGTAAAATCTCATTTTCTGCCGTTTCCTTTCAAATTATGTCACACGGTGTTGTCGCCTCTTGAAATGTGCAGCCAAAAATTACATTTACAATTCTGTTATTTTTGTGTTTTTGACAATTTTAAGTGGCAAGTTATATGTATTCAAACAAAATGTTCTTTGTGAATGTTTAGCCACAGATGGCTGTTTGTCTCCACCTCTTTTTGTCTCCCTTCAGATCAGGAGCAGTCTCCTCCCTGTTCTCTTTGCAGAAGCCATTTTACGACGGTCCTCACACTTAGCCTTTCCTGCTTTGCAGCTGTTCATTGTTTCCTTCCCCACTGCAGACCAGGTTCTTCCCCCACCCTATATTTATCACTTGGGTGTGATTTCCTGGTGGAGGAAGCTGGAGGGGGAGTATTTCCCTCTGTGAGGAAAGCTGTTATTCCAGTTTGGTTGCTTTAGCCAGGCTTAAATTTTAATGTTAATTCTGTTGCATTTTGTCTTAGCTTACAACAAACTTGTGGGATCGAATCACATCTAAATACTTCTTCAAGATTTTAAACCATGGAATCAAAACAATTACAAGATGGGTGTCTCTCAATCACAGGCCTCTTAGCTTGCAAACATTTGATTTTAGTTTATACATGTTTAAAGTTTTAATCCAGCAGGCCCTTGACAGATGTCATTCAGGCGGCCGAGGGTACTGCGCCCAGATTTTGACAGATCCACAGAGCCACTTTTACTGTGGAAATCCCTTGATGCTTTCAGCTTTTCAGGACATTGTAGGTTCACAATGGATTCTTGCACTAAGTGAATTGTAGCACCCAGTAAGAATTTTGGATGTTTGAGAGTGTTTTGTACTGACATTCTGCAGTTTCAGCAACACAGAAAAAGTGATTTAAAGCAAGATTTGGGGTTTCCTTTAGCAAAGCACTACTTTCCTCTGTACTCCATCTTCACATGTTGTGGAGCCCAGTGACATGTTTCAGGAGTGAGATCGCTGTTCCACCACTGTCAATATGCATGGCAGCTTGGGCAGCCATCTTTTTGTGTTTTGCAAGGCGCGATTTTCAGAGGTTTTGGTGTGCACAAGGGTTTTGCGGCCATTTGATGTTTCTGGCACCATCAGAACACAGTGAAGCCGCATGGCAGAGCAAATGTGGGTTAGACATCCCACACCATACCATATACAATCGATGACTTGGACGATATGAAAATGACATTGATCAAGCAAGTCGACTGAGTGCAAGGCCAGAAATCACTGACATCACCACAGACATCACGACGTAGCCCTACCATACATAAAGAACATATGAATCCATTCATGAAGGTACACAAACATGCATCCGTTTAATGCATAGAGACATGAAGCACATGCTTATGACTCACGTAGGTAAGAGGACAGGTAATATACATATTGCTGTGTTCATTTCTCTCGTTAATGCTGAAACTACAAGATGCAAAGAGTCCATATATTTAGCTTGCAAATGCTTAACTGCTATTAACACGGAGAAGCCATAAGGCGTAACATAGAAGCTATAGGTCTATGAAAGGGATGATGAAGAGGAGACAAGCTTCGAGCACATGAAAGGTTGACACGATTGCCTGAACCAAAGACAAGCTGAACCAAGGCACTCAGCCAAGGACACGTGAAGATGGCAAACAGTTGCAGTTATCAAGACAATACGTCACCTGCAGAAAGTTAGGCTAAAATCCTCATAATTACAGGTTAGAGGGCTTCATTTTGTGGTCTGAACACACGTGACCCAGCTGAATGAGTCAATGCCCACTCAACAAAGGCAGACAAAGGGAGCTGTTCCCACCGAATAAGGAGAGAAGAAGCTATAAGTGTTGCAGCTGGATGTTCAACTGAATACACTTTTACAGGCCTAGGTGATCAGAGCGTGGCAACATTAAGAACATTTCACACCTCCAAGTTCATTCCCATTGCCTTGAAAATGTACACTCAGTCTGGTAACTGTCCAGGGTCCCAGGGATGGGAGGACACACTGTGAGCAATCCAGATTCGACTTTCATAGATGGATAATTTGTTGCAAGAGCCAATGGTCTCTCTGCGACCCTGCAACATTGTAGACTAGCATTAGCAGGGGTGGTAACAGGAGGGGCTCCTAGACATGATTCTCCAATCCTAGTACTAGCCTATAGGTTCTCTATATGTAACCAGCTCAAACTGACCAATGTAATCGGCTGATAGGTTTGTGGGATGAAACCTGATATTGTGACGTCATAGCTAAACAAAACCACGTGATGCAGGCTCAAATGTCGAGAGTTCTGGGGGATACATGTTTTCCGGTGTGATCCCTGTCTATTTTTGATTGCTAATAAAAGACAGAACTTTTCCCCATGGCTGAGTCTTCCATTCTTGTGGCGGGACGATTTGATGGGCCCAAGGGTTCTCTGCTGGTAATTGGGGTGAACGATAGAAACACCTGATGATCTTGAACTAGTCCTTAACAAGTTTGCAGCACAGGACGGTTCACTAGGTTTTCCCAGCGAATAGACCGCCTCATCCTGCCACATGCTTGAAGGGCTCTGTGGCGACCCACGGTAACAGACGTCTAATGCTGCACGCATGGATAAAGAAGAGGCTGACAGGAGCCACCTTGAAGGAATTCCTGCCCACTTCCCGTGGGACGCCAAGGAGACCAGACGGCAGAGTGACAGGTTGGGGGAGAGTCTGTGTCCGAGAGATATCAGCAGATCACAGAGTGTAAGAGTGTAAGTTTAGACTCAGCTATATGGCAAAAAGGGGGAAGGGAAGGTCTGCATGGTGTCGTTGTTGAAGTGTTTTGTCTAACATAAGGATATCTGTTGTTTAGGCGGTCAGTTGGGACAGTCAGCTTGGCTTACAGAAGAGAAAAAAAACTCTGAAAACAACAAAAAGACAAAAAATATATTGGGTTACCTGTGGAATTAGGTAGTCAGCTTATTTTACGGATGATGATTTAATTGTATACCTGGGTATGTTGGTTAGCAGAAGAGGCTACCTTACATTGCGGAAGGTGATTTCCTGGTTAAGTCTTGTCGAGACGTTTTATCTATAAGGCGATCACGCGCTTTTTGGAATTCCCTGATGGGAAAAGACAGGAAGGCGGCCATATACATGTTCTGTTGTCATTGACATTGTGTTTAGGGCAGTACAGAGGGGGACACGTGGGAAGGTTGGATTTCTTTTGTCAGCTCACTTCTCTGCAGTAGTGGTGACGTCACTGGTGAAGTTGATTCATAGGACTCAACGTGTATAGAATGGGTGAACATGTTGTGTGTAGGATGTCGATTGTTATAGAAAAGCAGTGTTGTGCCATTTGGGAAGAGCTTGGGAAGCTGAGGAGTGAAATTGTCATTTGAGTCTTTTGGGCAGAGAACGCAGAGAGAAGGGAGGAGCACGGAGGCTGCTGAGAAAGTTTTGTCATATTGTATTGATTGATGATGCGTTGAAATCCCGATTTGAGGTCAAGTAAGTATTGACAAAGTAATGTACCCAGGTTACAGAATTAGGGACACATCTCTTCAGAATTTGTGCAAGTCCCTACCCTACCAGATATCAAGACAAAATATGCAAGTAAAGCACTGAATGGAATCGTGATACAGAATGCAAATTGTCAAAGCTATGGCCCAAAGATCGCAGCTTTTCCAAATGTGTGCAGCAACAACTAATCACAGATTTGCAGAATACGTATAAAGGGGACAAACTGAGTAAACGATTGGAACTTTAGAAAATGTTCCAGGACAAGGATGCGGTTCGGTAGCATTGGATGCTTAGCTAACGGGAGACGGGAGATGAACAGCCCTCAGCTCTCCCTCCCCCTCCACCTCAGACAGTTCATGTAGACACTGCAACAGAACGTCAGGGATTTTACCCCATGAACAAATTAAAAGCAGCAATGAGATACACCAATCCCACTTTTGATACTCCGGCATACAGTGGCGAGGGCACACTTGACAGCGCAAGACAAGCGAGTAACACAGCATGAAATAACAGCAGCAAGCGTAAGCGAGTGCAGCAGCATAAAAATGAAGCTAAACAAGAACGACTTGGGGAAAGCAGGACTTAAGGCAGGCAAAGATCAGGTATACCAAACAAATAGGTATGCTGACAAATTTTGCTCAAACTAGATGGGAAAACAGTAAGTGGAACGGGTGTGAAGAGAAGGGAATATCCAGTGGTAATGAGACAGAGGAATATGCTAACAAATGGGTGGAGATAATGGAGGAAGTAGAAAGAAGGCAAAGGGACAAGAAGGAGGAAAGTGAAAGAGTATGAAAGGAAAAGGAGCAAGCAGAAGTGCAAGACAAAAAGGAAAGGAAGACAAGAAGACAGGGACTGTTAGAGGGCCTAGCAAAACATAGCAAAATGGAAAGCTGAAGAAGAGCAGATAAAGAGGCAGAGAAGGAAGTTAGAGGTTGAGGGGCTCATTAAAGAACACCGACACACGGAAAAGGAAGAGTGCAGGAGAGAGTGAGAAAGAAACAAGAGTAGAGAAAGGCACATTTCGAGGGGGACCAAAGTTTGGATGGGCCGGCCTCATTTAGGGGACGACATTGGGGAGGGTATACGAAGAAGGGTGGAGGATCTCTACCGAAACAGGGGAAATAGTGCAGGAGGCACACGGATGGGTAGACATGCCGGACCCTCAGTGAGGGTGGAGCGTGATGTTACAGACCCAACACAGGGCAAACGGTGGGAAGACGCAACCTTAAAGAGACTCAGTTTTGATGAGAACAGAGAAGGGTACAGTGACGATAGCTTGGGGACCCTAGGGTCGGACGGAGATTCACTGAGAAGTGAGGACAAGGAGAAGAAACGATATTTATGGCACCCTTGGGGAGGGAGACCAGACAGTAATACAGTGTGGGGAGACAAAGAAAGCATGGGTAGGAGAGAGGGGGACATCTCAGGACAGTTACCACTCTCTGAGGGTGGGACGGGAGAGGCAGGAATATTACTCTGTATGCACAGAGGGTCAGGGCCAGGCCAGGATGGACAAAGACTAACATGGCGAGGGCGTTCACCAATACTAAGGGACAACAATGACAAAGCTCCCATTTCTAGAAAAGGGTGGAGGCGACCTCATTATATACTATGGTAATAGATGGATACGGATAATTTAAGATGCAAACTGCCTTTGTTAACTGCTGCGGCTGGCAAGTTGATTTATAAGATCGAGAAAATGACAGCAGGGACAACATTGGCTGTAGGGAACATGAAGAGTTTACTTTCTGCTATTCTTTGCGAGGTAGCTGACACGGTGTGGAGGAGAGCAGGGTACCCTAGAGTGACTGCACAGGACACAGCACACAATGGTGCACCGTTCAATAATTGCAGAGTGGTGTGTGGCAAGCTCTAAGAGTACAGTACCCTGACACGTCGGACATAAGCGCAATTATGGTGCCCCAAAATGTGTGATGAAGAAGACCCACTCTAATACATATTGCAGCTTCAAAAGAAAAGGTGCCTTGAGATGAAGAAGATGTTGAACAAAACAGTGGGGTTATATTATCATATATTGTTCCAAGGGCTACAAGACAAGGTGCAAATCAGCCTAAGGAGCTAGTGTGGTTAGAGGCTAAACCGCGGTCAGAAATTCAGTTAACCAGACTGCACTATTGTAGACTAATGCAAGAGAATGCGCGCAAGAAGCATAAGGAAAGAAAGCAAGAGGAAGCAAACCTAATGCAGAAGAAATTGTCTAAGTACACAATGGAAGGGGTGATGTTGACAAGCAGAGAAGGGGTGGTCACTCATATAGCGTAGAACTGGCCACAAATGACAGGTAGAGGGTTTGCAGGACGAGGGGATAGGAACCAATGGCCACAATGACAGGGAGGGGTTCCCCGTGGAAGGGTGTTTGGACATCCAATGCAGCAAAATGCAGGCGGGTACCAAGGGGGACAACTGAGACAAATGGGGGCACCATTACAATGTTGGTTGTGTGGACAGGTTGGCCACATATCACAAGTGTGCAGATATAGAAGTGGGATGTCTCAAAAAGGGGGGATGCATCAACAACCCATGCACCAGACAGATCAGAATGACTATCATGCCCAGGACCACACGCAACATAGATGCACACACCACCACAGGCACATAACCAAGACATGCAGACACAGCAATATCAGTCCATGACATACACAGACACTGGGATTTATGCACCACCCACAACCACAACCAGCACAGCAGACACTGGTCCAAAAATATGTTGTGACTACGGCACATGTGGGCTCCATGACAACAGCTCCTGTGAGACATTTGGGAGGGGTGACCGTTGTACGGGGTAACCCATTCACAGGGACATGAATGTCACTATACCCACAATAGGACCCACAATAGGACAGCCCACAGACAGACCTGATGTGTTCAATCCTATCGACTACACCCAATCCGGCTGAGGAACCACGTATAGGGGTGACTATAGGTGACAAAATGTTCTCCTTTCTCGTAGATACAGGGGCGACTAGGTCCTGTATCAGAAAGGGGAGATTCCCAATGTTAGGTGTTGCCATGAATGCAAAGGGATTCTCTGGAGTCATAGATCTGGTTCCTTTTACTGACAAATTGCCGCTTTTTGTGGGAGAACACAACTTGAGCATGCCCCTCATATATTCTCGACAGACACCAGTGAACATAATGGGTAGACATATGATAAGCCGACTCAACATGAGCATTTCATTCACAGACCAAAGGATAGTGTGCTCAACACCAGGGATTCATTACATGAAGGTGAGAGAACTCATCCAGGGTTATTGTGGATTAACAATACAGAGGGGGGTGCCAGTAGACATTGATCTGTTTTCATATGGGATAGAGTATTAATCGCATGGCTTCGAGGGATACAGGAAAGCTGTTACAAATACAGAATTAATTCCTTTTCAGGCAAGAGGTTCCTTCAGATGAAAAGAAAGGAAAAGGGATCCCAATAGAACTCGAGGCAGTTATAGTGAGAAATGAGGGGAAAGTACTGCATGGAACTGATGATACAGGATGATCATGGAGAACTGTGATAGCAGTAGGGGAGGGATATAGTCTGGCTGATGTGACAGATGAGGAGCTATTTCAGGATGACCGGTCAGACAATGAGGTGATATTTGACATAGGTCTCACACATTGGATGGAAATATGTTACAGAGAAGTGCTGCAGAGAATGGCTATGGTGCGAAAACCACCACCACCATTTCTTGAGGAAGACCTAGTGCAGGTGTCCAGTGTCTTATGGACCATCAGTCCTTATGACGTGACTTTGCTAAAATGGTTAGGAGTGGTCAAGATAAAACTCAAACTAGGTGCTATCCTGCCCAGGGTAAGACAATACCCTCTATCCAGGGAAGCAGATGAGGGCAAATACGAGATGATGCCTGCACTGGTAAAGCAAGGCATTCTGGTACCCTCAGAATCACAGTGTAACACTGCAGTGTATCCTGTGAAGAAGGCAACAGAGGAATCATTGCATTTCATACAAGATCTATGCTCTTTAAACCAAATTGTTGAAGCAGAATTTCCATTAGTTCTGAATCCAGCGACAACCTTGTGCAGCATCCCAAAGGAAGCTGTTTACTTCACGGTGATAGATTTGAAGAACTCCTTATTTTCTATACCACTCCACGAAGAGTCACAGGACTTAGCATCCTTTTTATATAGAAACCGGACGTGGAAACACAAGGTTAGCACACGCGTACGGTTAGGCACCTTCCATCTTTAATAGGCTCCTTTCAAATGGACCTAGGCAACATACAGATGGTGAGCACAGTCATACACTATGTGGATGACATTTTAATTTGTAGCAAGGCAGAAGAACAGTGTTGACATGACTCAGTATATCTGCTCGCAGTATTGGAAGAAAAAGGTTATAAGGTGGACAAGGCAAAACTACAATACTGCCAAAAGGAAGTGCTATAAATAGGGCAGTTAATATGACAGGAAGGATAACTCCAGAAAGGGCAGATGCGATCCACAGAACGCCAATGCCAAAGACAGTGAGAGAAATGCAGCAATTTATGGGCCTTTGCAATTACTGCAGAGCTTGGGTATTTTACTATAGCACACACATGGGACCCTTATTGACCATGCTTAAGGAGTCACAGAAAGGGAATGGTGACTTGGAATGGACACATGAAATGGTAGAGGCTTTTGAGGAGCTGAAGGAAGCAATATGCACGGCTCCAGTACTCGGGATTCCAGACCATTAGGACAAATTCTATTCATAGTGACTGTGGTACTAACACAGAAGACCACTTTGGGGCACAATCCATTGGCACATTATAGTAGGTGACTAGACCCAGTAATGAGAGGACACTACTCTTGTGAACAGACTCTGACTGCTGCCGTATTTGCTGTAGAGAAGTCAGCGAGTATTAGCATGGGGTGCAGCACCACGCTTTAAATGGAGCATTCCCTCTTTGCAATCCTCGAGAAGCCTAAAAGTATGTTGACCACCCAGAGAGCTTCTGGGTATGAGGTGATTATGTTGAATCCAGTGATCAAGGTAGTAAGTTGCAGGACTGTCAACCCGGTGACATTTGTCTCCATACCAGTAGAAGAAGGGGACTATGTACACGACTGTACCAATTACATGGAGCAATTTGATGATATTATTAAGGTGTGGGAGAAGCCACTTGAGGGGGGAGAAGTTGTTTATGTTGACGGGTCATCGACAATTGAGCAGGCGATGGGAGAAAGGCATACAGGGACGGCAGTAATAAGACTAAAAATAGTTAGCATAGCGGAAGTACTAGCAAGCGCGAGATTGCCATTACATTTTTCAGTGCAGGTGGCAGAATTGGCAGCTCTCATATTGACTTTAGAAGCACACAGGGACCAGGAAATTACAGTGTATTCAGACTCGGCCTATGTGACATCTACAGTACACTCTGGCCTGTCACAGTGGCAGAGGAGGGTCGGTCTCCAGACATGATGATGGCACACCAGTGCAGCACACCCCCTATTGGGTAGAATCATAGACAAGCTTCTAATTCCATCAGTGGTAGTGGTCGTGAAGTTTCAGGTCCAGGTGGAGGACCTTGTCTCCTGGGGCAACAAAGCAGCAGACTCGGATGAAACGTAGACCGCATATATCCAAGAAATAGCAGACTTTGATACCCCATCAAACACAGAGAGGCCTGTGCGCTATATGGTTCTGAAGGAAGGCTACAAGACATTACCAGCAACTCAGATAATGGAATTCCAGGGAAGGGCTCCAAAGGAGGAGAACGAGTTATGGAAAAGAAGGGGATGTTCAATCTCTCCTTCAGATGCCATATGGCGACAAGAGTGCACAGGCAAGGTAGTACTCCCAACAGAATTGTTGCAGATTGCACGCAAACAACTGCATCACCCTACCCATATGGGTAAAGAGGTGCTTGCTGCTCACATTCGGGATGACTGTTCTTTTTCTAACTCGGCAGAACATGTGACCACATTCATAGATAATTGCCTGGCATATAAGAAGTATATTGCAGGACATACTTTATGTGTACTGAGAGTAGCCATATGATGCCCAAAAGGACCCTTGCAACAACTCCATATTGACTAGGTTGGCATGATCCAGTTGTGTAAGGGCTACTGCTACATGATAGTGGTTGTGTGCCCATTCTCCCAATGGATCGAGGCTGGCCCCCGTTCATACATCAAAGCCCTTAGGGCAGCCCAATTTCTTGTCCGGGAAGTATTCCCGCAATAGGGTGTTTGTGAGGTCATGTGGTCTGACAATGGAGCTCATTTTGTGAATTAGACTTTTCAGCATATCACGACCCTGCTGGGAAAACAGCACACATTCTCCTGTGCTTATCACCCACAAGTGAATGGAATGTGTGAGCGCCTTAAAGGCCTGCTCAAAGAAAAAATTGCCAAAATAAATGTAACTCTAAAGAAGGATTGGCTCTATTTTTTACCAATGGCCCTGTTCACACTGCGCAATCAACCCAGATCCAACCACTACTTAACGCCTCATGAGGTGGTAGAAGGACGGCGCTTGCAAATGTGGGAAAAATGCAAGTTAATCTCCGTAAAAAGGTGCAAACCTACCTGCTGCAGGATTAGTCCACTAAAAGGAGAGGGGGCTTCATTGTTAGTCACTCAGTTTTATGAACTAGGCTGAAGAATGCTTTAACTAATAGCATTTCAATAAAACGTGTAGGCAATAAAGTTTGAGGTACAGGTAAGTATATGGGGCTTAATGTTAGACTGAGGCACTGTAAACAGGCCTCAGAGCTTGCTTTTCACTAGAAACAAATTCACGTTTTACTAATTTGCTTAGTAGCCGCAGAGGTTGAAAGCACATTGCAAATTACAAGTTCCAAGGATCATACGGTAAGAAACAAACAGTCTTTGATACTTTCGAGGTCAGGAAGCAAAACTTATGGGTGCCGGGGAAAAGCAGTGAATGCACAATCATTTTTATAATTCGACATGTCAAGTTATGAAACTGGTCCACTGACGGTTTCAAAATGCCCCACAGCGGTTTCAAATTGCACCTTTGCACATGTGAGCCTGGGAAGGGGTTCAAAGAGTTCCTAAAATGCAACATTAAAACAGTAGCATGTCAGTGGTTCTAGACTCCTCCAGTGTCATGATTTCTGAAGGTTTTCTCTGGTGGGCTCTGTGGGCTTACCTTCCAGTAACCCACAAATAGTGTTGTATCCTTTGTTTCACTGGAGGAGAACCCTCCCACTGGAAGCAGGCCTTTCTCCACAGGCCTAGGTGAGATGGTTTATTTATATGTTGGCCCATACTAATCTCTCCCCTAGGGGTCTCCTCTACCAGCATGCTAGGTAGATCAGGAGCACTATAAGATCCAAGATTTTCTGGGAGTCCTTTTTCCATACCAGGAATAGGGACTCTACCAACTGCCTCAACATATGTTGAAGGTAGGACAGGGGGAATATTCTCTTTCCTCTGTCTATTCTTCTGACCCATCTGGCCATGGGTTTCCCCTTAGGCCTAGGCTTTCCCTTAGGCTTGGCTAATGGAGCCTGATTCTGAGACCAAGTGCTTGAAGGGTCTAGTGATTGTCTATCAGGACCTAAATCTTCAAGATCAAGCTCACCCAGAACTCTTCAAGTAACTACTCTCATAACAGTGACAGATCCCCTGACCAGTTCACTACTCACAGCTCTACTGACAGGTTCTACTGGAACATCGAGAGAGGGCATACCAGTCAACTGAGTATCCCCCACAGGACTTCTGGGAAGGCCATGTGGGTTTACCATGGAGGAAGCTACTTCATTAAGACAGTGCCCAGTGTTCCTAACACTAGAGGTACTTACACCTTCTACTTGAACACTATCCTCAGAAAATACATAACTAAGGGACAGGTCTGGGATGGCAGCAGAAGCTCCAGCACTACCATTTTCAAACAAATCTAGTCTATCTTCCGACTCTTCACCTGAGGGGAGGAAATATAAAGGGAAGGAAACCCCTGCAAACTCTTCTTCCTCATACTGATCGAAGGCCAACCTTACAGAGTGGACCCCCAAGGTTTTACCCTTACGCTTGGGGACCCCATCTTGTGGTCACTTGCTCCACAAGTGTAACAAGTTCCATTGGATCTTGACACATAGGGAGGCTTAGGCAAACCACTCTCATGCTTGAGGGGATTAGTCCCACTACCCTGACCTGACATTTGTGACTTCCCCTTATTAAACTTTTTGTGGGCCTTCTTGGACTTAGTTTTATCAGTACCCCCAGAACTTTCTGCTTCTACCTCTTTCCCTCCTCCTGCTTACCTGAAGCAGGCATGCCCATATGGGACATTCTATGTGATACCCATAAATCAGCAGCAATGACTAGTCTCTTTGTATTTAACTCCTTTGAGCCAGCCAAATGCTGCTTAAGGTCTGGGGAACAAGAGGCAATAATATGCTCAAGCATGACGAAATGAATCATGCCCTTAAAGGTGGTTACCTGATAACCTTCTACCCAGCCACACACATTTTTCAAAGAATCTGCAACAAAGGTCATGCATTCTTTCTTATTGCGCTCTCTAAACCTCCTCAAGTATTGGGCAGGAGACTTCACAAACTTTAACATGAGAGTTTGCTTACGTTTTGCAAAATCTTGCCAATCAGCTTTAGACATTTCCATAATGGCACGGCAGCCAGAATGAGGCAGTCTTCTGAGCAACCATGCAGTGCTATCCTCATCACCCACTCCTTGTACTTCACATGCGTACCCAAAAGTTATAAGCCAATCAATTTTATCATTCTTATCTACATATATACTTAGAAGATATTTTGGGAATCTGGATGTGAAGAGGACCCAGAACCATTTCCAGATCCTCTGGAAGAACCCTGTGAAGCTTGAATCTTGGCAAGCTTCATTTGGTGATCTCTGTCCTTCTGACTGTCAATTCTCTCAAACTCTAACCTGGCTATATTGAAATCAAGCTCTTTCTCCTTGATCCTGAACTTCTCCTTTTTCAGGTCAAACAATGCCTCAGCATCTGCTGTGATTGGAGACCAAAGTCCAGAAGCTTCACTTTCCTCCTCCACTTCCACACCATTCGAAACTGCAGTGCCAGCAACTCCATTACTGTTGCTGGGTCCATTCACAGCCACCAGTACCATTAGATAAGGAAGGTACACATTGGGCCTCATTATGAGTCCAGCAGTAGTCGTGAATACTGGCAAGGCTAACGCCAGAGTCATTTTTTCCAGTGCCCGGCAATGGGGACCTACCGGGGTATTACATCACCGTCAGTCCCAGTAATTCCCTATTGCCGGGCGCCGGAAAAAATTACTCCCCATTCCCATTTGCTGGTCTCAATGGGAATGGGGAGGAGGGTGCATCCGTCAAGTACTACAAGCGGGTGCCATTCCGCCCGCCAGGTCAGACCTGGCTGGTGGAAAGGCAGCTGCCCGCAGACCTCGCAGTTTGCCGGCCTGGTAACAGCGGTGTTGGTAGCTTACCGGCACTGTTGTTACCGGTCTGGCAAACTTGTAATGAGGCCCATTTGCTTTTCTCAAAATCAAGAATTTTCACAATTAATTCTGGTTTAGTGCCAGAGACTGTTAGGCCCCTGTCACTACACAACTTTTTCAAGTGATCCACTTTAGAAGACCTTAAAGTGTTAAAAGTAACTGTCTCCATGCTATCCATATCAGTAGCTGACTGGCAACTAGTAGTCAATCTAAAATCACAGTGTACTGTGTATGTATTATATGGACACACCACCAGTGCACTGCACTGAGGTACCCAATACTGATCCTTTTAAAAGAACACCCAGATATTAAGTTGAGAGGGTCATCCACTACTGTACACCAATTTGTTAGGACTGATTTTCTATACTCTGGCCTGGTGGACAGATGTATGGAAGGCCAACCTATATTGCGACAGGGAAAACTCTGGCAGCTGTAGCCAAATCAGTGCAAGGTAGCACTGACAAGAGGTCTATGCTAAGTCTCAAGAGGTGGTGAGCTTGTAAAGGGTCGACAATGAGTACACACAATGGGAATCACACATTACACTGAGACAGTATGTATAAAAATACAGTTATTTATTTATGGCCATATATCACTATGAAAAAGTACTACTAACAGGTAGAAGTATTACACAACACTAATATTGGTTTACAAATATACAGTCACTAGAGTATGGTATAATACAAATCAAACCCTTGTAAAGGAAAGTACAGATTAGTTTATTCACTACAGGTCCACAGAGAATGAACCCTAACTTCAAAGGTCCTTCCCTAGGTTGTCTGGGGCCTTATGCCCAAAAGTTCAGGAAACATTCTGACAAAATTTGTGATGCAGGCAAAAATGAAGGTAGGGTCTGTGGGGTCCAGTGAACAGTTCCAAGGGTTAGAGAAGAGTTTATTCTAACTAATAGAAGTGTCCCAGCTTTCAGAAGGCTTGCGCGAGCCAGCAATGACAAAGCCAATGTATAGCAAACATTTTATAAAAGTTAGGGCAACCTTTAAAGGGAGTTTAGGGGTAGGTAAGAACCACTGTAGCTCACCAGCTATACTCTGGTTCTTCACAGGACTTGGCAGGTTGATGGAAGAAGGTCTGAGGTTGCTTTTCCCGCCATCAGCCTCAGCCCTTGATTTGCAGGGGTTGCAGGCTCGAGCAGATCTCCAGTCGCTGTCTTTAGCTGCTGCAAGGACTCTCGGATGAAGAATGCAGAAAAACACAATGCAGGACCCCTCTCATGGCTGGACTTGACTCAGGTAAGCTGTTTTGGATGGTGATCACTGCAGCACGGCGACTCAAAGGGACTCACTTGTCACTGTTCGACTTTCCCTCCTATCCTGGGTCCCCTTGATGCTAGGACTCTGAAATTTTGTGGAGATAAGTCTTGTAGAACAAACTGAGGACCCCCAAGTTCCAGGCCTCAATGCTGAATGTCACGACATTGGCAGCAAGGTAGCCCAAACTTAAAGCTGGTCTTCCACAGGACTGTCCCGGGATACTTCCGACTGTTCTTCTTTCCAGGGTACTGGCTCCCTCGTAGGACTGCTGAAGATCAATAGCAAGGCTGGGCTCCTCCAGGAAAGCAGCAGAAGTTGGTCACCAGGCCTTCTTCAGGCGGGTCTCTAGTCTCTTCACAGGTCTAACAGCTGGACAGGATTCTTAGCTCCTTCAGGTTACTCCAGGATCTCTCCAGAGTGTGTGCATGGGTCCTCTTCTTATCCTAATAGCCAGGTAAGAGCTGAAACCCCCACTAGCCAATAGCAGAACTAGCCCCACACACACTCCAGCAGTGGTCCAATTAGGACCACTGTCGGGAAAACTCATGCATAACACTCAGACACACTGAAACCAGTTTGTGGATTGGGACCAGACAGTCCCAGCCCACATCATGCCAGCAAACACACATAGCCCATCCACTAGCCCGTCAAAACGCCTCTGCTTTCCCGGGCACTGGAAGTCCATATAAGGATTTTCCTGACCTCAAAGGCCAGGAAGAAGGCTAAAAAAACAAGATGGCCAAAGGACAAACGAAAAATCTTGTGGGTTGGACATGCTTGGACACAAGCCACATTTAGTAGCCAACCACAATAAACATGGTAAGCCTGAAATGAAAAGCACCAAAAAATGGTAAAAAGTCTCTGTAGCCACCAGCTTGTCCATTTAGCACACCTAGAGTAACCAAAAATCCTTTGAGTGTTATACTAGGCCAAAAACAAAACGTGGACCCCATTGTACTGCATTGTAAGATGCCTTGTACAATCATAAAAGTTACCACAAGTGATAAAAAGTCACAAAAGTAGCAACAAAGTAACTAGACTAAGGTAAACAATGTTTCCCATTACTGACAGCCTGAAGGACATGTCAGTTTCCCCATAACAGATGAGAAAAAGACTTAAGGCTCAAGGCTTCCCAGCAATGTAAAAAGTACAGGCCAGCATCAAAAATAAAAGCAAAAAGTTTGGGGGTCCATAAAAATGGAAGGAAAGGGGCAGTAAAGAGAAATCTTTCCTAACAACAGCATTCAAACCATCCGTGAGTCATACCAGTGTTTTCAGGCTGTGTTTTCGGATCTCCAATACAAAGAATTACTGTTGCATTGCCAAGATGACTGTGTTATCAAACTCCAACCGGACAAGCCGGGACCATTTGGATGCATGTATATTCTACCAGAGACTGAAAAAGATGTTCTTAAGGAGTATCTACAGACCACCCTCAGAAATGGCCTTATCACGCAATCTATATCCCCAGCAGCGGTGTCTTTGTTCTTCACTCTGAAGAAAATACTGCATAATTATTCCCCTTTATAGATTTCTGCTGACTCAATAAGATCATGGTGCCCGACCGATATCCTCTGCCACTCATACCAGACATTTTAGAGGCCATCAGGGTGGCATCTGTTTACAGCAAGCTAGATCTCAGGGGAGCTTATCATCTTGTTTGCATACGTCCTGGAGACAAATGGAAAACTGTTTTCTGTTCTTCTTTCAGTCATTATGAGTACCGAGTCATGTTGTTCGGTCTGTCCAATGCTCCTGCTGTATTTCAGCACTTTATGAATCATGTGTTTACAGGCCTCCTACTCCAATCTGTTATAGTCTACTAGGACAATATTTTTTGTATTTACTCAGACCATCTCAGATCATGAGCTACATGTGAAAATCTCAAAGACAATGATCTTTTTGTTAAGTTCAATAAGTGTGTATTTCACCAGCCAGAAGTCACCTGTCTAGATTATATATTATCTGCTCAGAGTACTCCAGTGTATACAATGTTTCAGCAGTACTAGAATGGGCAGTTCCTGTAGCCATTAGAGAATTGCAAGGTTTTTTGAGATTCTCCAATCTTTACAGGAAATGTATCTCAAATTTCCTCACGCAAATTGCTGCACCTGACCGCATTGCTCAAGAAGGGGGTTACATTGTTTTAACACCTGATCCTCAAAAAGTCAGATCGGAATAGGGGATTTATCGTGGTACTTGATGCCACACACAGTGCTTTGGGTGCTGTGGTTAAACAAAGAAGTCTGCTGGGTGAAGAATACCCAGTGGTGTATCTGTGGAAGACAATAGCTCCTTCTGAACTCAATTAGACCGTCTCGGAAAAGGAGTTGCTGGCTATCAAGAGGGCCTTCCAAGAATGGAGAAGGTATTTCATGACTTATTCAGGTGGCCAGCAAAGAGCCATCATTCTTGGATCCTGACCCGTGACAAGTGAGGCAGGATCACCTGGGTAGGTGGTACTCAGAGAGTGGGGAGGAGACACAGAAAGGTGAGACATGGTAACCCCCATTTCCTGACAATTATTTACCTCATAGTCCCTCTACCTTTATGGGATACTACAACTCCCATAACCCCCCTCATTTCCTAATCAGCCCAACTACTGAGACGAAGAAGAGGAAGAGGAAGACTGAGACTAGGAAGATTAAAACTAGTAACATTGAGTTTAGGGCCCTTTAGGAACGTGCATGCAATTAGCCTTGGTGCTAATTACGGCACCGTAATTTACGGTGCCGTAATTAGCGCCTTCCCCACTCCCATTATGCCCTATGGGGCAAAAATGGGAATGGGGAAGGGTAAATGGGGAATGGGGATTTACCGCCCCACTCACCTTGGAATGGGGCGGTAAATCCGCCATCCACCATGGTGTAAACAGAGTTTACACCATGGTGGTAAAGTATGGAACTTACCGCCTGGGTTGTCATGAGGCCCAATGTCCTTCGTTATATGGACCACCACAATTGATTGGCACACTTGTGCCATGTCCTGGAACATTAGGTTCATTTAGCAGCATGTACGCCCAGACCCAGGAGATGGGCCTGACTCTACCTCCCCACCCAATTAGCCCAGCATCTCTCAACACCCAAGCCTTCTGCCATGAAGTTTGTCTTTGAACTTGGCCTTGCAGAGTTTCCTTGTCTCTGAGAATACACAGAAGTGAGGGCACTCGCTATCATGTTCTAGGACTCCAAGTTCAAACTCTATTTTCATCCTTGGCGCATGTGACAGGAAACCACGATTTGGTCCATTTTGGAGCTTTTAAATGTCTTAAATTAATTAAACTTGGCACTCTGGATGTTCTAACTTTGCATCTTAACATCCTTTCCAGAATAGCTAGCCGACCTTGGCTACTTTAGTCTTGACTCAAGGCCAAACATCCTCGCAATGCAGCTCCACGATTCAGCTTATTCTTGCCGCAACATAGTTTTTCTTCTTCCCTCTTCATGGGTCCTGGCTTACTAAAATTCATGATACTGATGTCCAGCTTTTATACAATGGTAGCTTTGCCTGCATGCTATTCACTATATATAGCCACCTTCTATGATAACTCAGTCTACTTGTGTGTCAGCATCTGTACAATTATTGAACAGTTTATTCTCTGCAGCACTTTGTGCATGTGTAATCTTTTTTAAATTTAAAGGTTCACTTGATTCTTTACTTCGTCGTTAGTTTCTGTAGGATCCATACATCCTCTTCAGCCAGTATCCTGAGACATCATTCGTACTCGCTTATGACTTCACAGGCTTCTTTATTTGCTCTTTTTTATATTCCTTGAGGGAGTTCCTCCCTCAAATTGTTGTCCCTTTGGGGATACTGGTAGCGTTGTCTCAATGGGTATCTTCTTTCGAACATACGTTGCAGTATTGGCAAAGGGCTGGTGTCAAACACGGCACAATCTCAGGCTTCCAACATATGTGAGGGGGTGAGGTGGGGGGGTGGGGTTTCCTGCAGAGGCATGCAGCTGCTCCTCTAAAACATCTACTGACCTTGTCCCACTAATAAGGCCAGGCAAGGTCAGGCACTCAGTCACAATCACACACACCTGAAACTCATGGACCATTTTTCAAACTATAAAATGTGGAGCACAGAGAAGGCAGGGGCCAAGAATGAAGTCAAGCTGGATGGCGAGAAGGCGGAGCAGCTGAGAGAGTGCTGCAGAGAACTATGCCAGGGAGAACGGGAGAACGGGATGCTGAGATGCTGACAGGCTGTGTGGTGAGGCAGGAGAAAGCTTGTCAAGTGAGCCCTGTCTCTAAGAAGCCAATAGACTTCAGAGAAGGGAGCTGAGGGGCCAGCTAGACCCTTTCCTCCATGCACCAGCAAACTGCTTGTTTCCGCCCCTCGGCCGTGAAGCCGCTGGGAGTGTCTGAGGGGCAGGTGGGCAAGACACTGACCTCGACGAGCTGAAAGCAGAAGGGCACAAGAAAGAAATCACAGCTGGTGAGTTCAAAGAAAGGGAGAGCCTGGTTTGTGGTACGTGTGATTGTTGAAGGCTACAGTGTTACACGCATGGCTACACATTGAAGGATAAAGATGTTGAACTGAAAGCTTGAATGTATTTAGCTGGCGAGGAAGCCAATGACATTCTTTTAATACATTCTTTATTTTCATACATTTTCTGACACTTTGTTATTGTGAAACGTGGGGGCAAGTATCGCTTTCTGACACATACTTTTTCCTTTGTTTGACTGACTGACTTGGACCATTTTGTTTTACTTTACTGGTTGAGACTACTCTCATTATAGAAATAGGGCCAGTTAGGAAGTCTCCAAACACACTCAAACTTAATAAAGGTGTTGAAACTTGTACCTCTTGTGTCTGTGTCCTTACTAGTGATACCACGCCTGCATCTCTGGTGCCACTGAAAGTAAGAACTGACTATCAGAATAGAATGAGTTTGCAATATGTGGAAACCCAAAACAGTTGACAGGCTCACTGAGCCTTTTTCTTTTCTCCCTGAAACATCACCTTTACTGTACTCCAAGGGAGAACCAACTTTGTGGCTGATTCTTTGTCGTGGGAATCCAGAACTGTTCTTCCCAGGTTCCAATCTAAGAAAATGTTCCCTAAAGCCGTATTTTTGTATTTTGTGTCAGACTTTCTCTAGAATCTGAGGCAAAAGACTTGGGCAAATGAGCATTCCTGTTAGACCTTAGTGGAAAAATATAAACTCACGCAAGAAGGGGATCTATTCTTTTGTGGCCAAAGGGTTTGGATTCCTACAACAGCACTACAAAGACTGCCCTACGCATGTGTCATGATTCTGTGGTGGCTGAGCACTAAAGGGTGAAGAACACTTTAGAACTTATCCAGCGCCATTTCTGGTAGTAAGGTATCGCCACAGACGTCCGTGACTTCATATCTTCATGTATCATCTTTCAGCAATCCAAGATCCCTCGAAAACATCCATTGGGACAAATGGTTCAACCTATTTTACCATCCCAGCCTTGGCAGATGATATATACAGATGTTATTGTCAATCTGCCTCCATCTAACAGCCTCATGACCATAATGGTGACTATTGATTCCTTCACAAAGAAGGCAAATTTGTTAGCTTTGTACCAAATACCAACCGCTCTGTGGTTACCTTGCCTTTTTTATGTTCTATCTTTGCCCGTCATGGGCTTCCTTATTCCATACTCTCAAATCATGCACCATAGTACACGTCCACGTATTGGTGCATTGTATGCAAGACATTTGGGATTCACAAAGATCTCAGTTCCGGTTTCCATTACAGACTAACCTACAGACCAAAAGACTCAATCAAACTCTGGAGTGCTATTGCAGATGCGTTATTTCAGCTGATCAGTATAAGTGGACCAACCTCCTAACTCCCACAGAATTTGCCTATGACAATTCTCCAAAGGCTGCTTTGGGTGTCAGTCATTTTCGATGCACTTATGGATACAATCCCTCCTGCTGTCCTTCTATGGTTCTGTCTTCTACTAGGTTTCCTACAGTTACAGCAGTGATGTTGGATATCCAGGAAGGACACAAGACAGCCCTAGCAGCTCTTGATGCTATACATCTTCATACTAAGCAGAATGCAGATCTGTGATGTACACACACACCTGTCCTTCAGCTGGGCGACTTGGTATGGTTGGCCTCCTGATTTCTTTCTCGTCACTTGGTTCCCTCTAAGCTCTCTCAGAGATATTTCCGTCCCTTTAGGATTCTGGCTCCAAGGGGTCCTGATGCCTACAAGTTGCACTTATCTCCATCCTGATTCCATATTCTTCTAGTATTTCATATCTCTCAGCTAAAAACACGTGTCTGATCATTTCCAGAGGAATGCAAGACCTCAGTCCCCTCCATTAGACACAGATTCAGGACCTGAATACAAGGTATCCAGCATTTGTGACTCTTGTTACCTCAGGGGTAGAATACATTATCTTGTGTATTGGAAGGGGTACATACTTTCAGATTGTGGTTAGGAACCTGCTGCCCATGTCCACTCTCCAAAAATGGTACATCTTTTTCACCAGTTGCATCCTGTAAAACCTGGTCCTTCTCCTCCTGTGCACGGGCATACTGTCATGTCCCATCGCAGACAATGGTCTGTGTGGCATCAGGGGAAGTTGCTTCATTGGGCTGTTCTTTCTCCAGTCCCGGGTGTTCCCAACACATTTTCTTATTTCCTGTACAGCAGTCTAGTCAACCCCATGCTGCGAGCTGACATCTCCAGACGTTGGTTCACGAACGAAGAAACCAACAAATGCTGCAGCAACACGGTGCCTGGTGTGTCGCTACTACCATAGTTTCTGATGCTCTCTGATTCGCCCGTCTACTTGCTCCAGGCCTGCTTCTCTCTGTTCCACCTACCTAAGCCCACTGCGATGTGCCTTGGAAAAGGTTTATTTGCTTGATCCTGCTCCACCTAAGACCAAACCATCAGTCTATAGAGTTTTCGCCCCCATAGGGTTTCGCTGAGACTTCTCGTTTCCCTGCCTTTAACAAACTGGGAACAAGCGGTTTCGGGGCAATTCCTTACTGCCTACAGCTGCGATAGAGACAATTAATTCAGGTCAGTGTATTCTGACTTGCATGCTTGTAACACACTGGTTATGGCACCAAGCATAAAGTTCTGGAGATTGCAAGGGATGCAGAAGGTAGAGTTTGAATGATATCAGCTCTGCTGTTTGGGTGCAAGGTCACATTGGCCACAATCTATGCCCCTAATGTCATTTTCGAGGGTTCTTGTTAGGTTTGCTACTGACAAGATCATCATGGGGGGAGATTTTAACTGTGTGGTGGACCCGACCATGGACAAATCACTGGCAACCACAGCTAGCACCAGAAGACATTTGCAGGCATTCATCACTCCTCTGTGGGAACACTCCCTTGGTGTTTATTTCATCCTGTGGAGCAGGAATACACTTTTTTCTCAGCAGCTCATAACGGGTTCCTACCTGCCAGCACTCTCATTCCAGAGGTGTTGGGGGTAACCATCCTTCCCCAGGCTCTGTCTTACCATTCCCTGGTACACTTGGCCTTAGACAAGGTGTCCTTAGTTCAACGAGATAGACCATCCTGGTAGCTGATTGATTTGCTTCTCCTGGACAAAGCCACAAGGACCCAGATCTTGGACTCTCTAAATAACTATTTTTCAGAGATATATATTGGCAAAATAGATTTCTGGACAGTCTTGGATCCTTGGAAAAGTGGTTCTCACAGGGCTATTATAGCACAATCAGTGGCTTACTGTAAAGCTGAAGCTGCACAGCAGACCATGCTAATGGAAGAGATCAGGTAGAAAGAAACTGTGCATGCTTAAGAGGCATTGCGTTAAGCTCTCCATGAGCTCCGACTGGCATGAGGGTTTCTGGAGGCCCATCTCACTGAGTAGTCTGCCCGGTCTATTCTTTATACAAAGCAATATTAATATATCAGAAGTAATAAAACCAATAAATGTCTTGCTGCAAAATTGGAAAAGCCAGCATCCAGAAGTTCTTATGCTTTGTTGAGGGATGCAGTGGGTCAGCGAGTATTATCGGAGGAGGAGAAATTGGTCTCTATGGAAACTTTCTTCTGTAAGTCCTCGGCAGGACATCCTGGTGACCCCTTTCTGATTAATCAGTTTCTTGAGACTGCAAATCTGCCTAATATTCCCATGAGCTTCAGGAGGCCCTTGGGGCCCAGATTACAGACCAAGAGGTTCTGCAGGGTCTTCGTTCGTTCCCAGCCAGGAAGCGCCGGGACCCAATGGTTTCACTGATGAGTCATACAAAGCCTTTGTTCATGCTCTTCTTCCCCATCTTACGACACTGTTTTTTTGTGGATGGAAAAGGTAACAGATTCCATGGCAGAATCAGCCACAACATTGAACTTGAAGCCGGGTAGGGACCCCGAGGAGTGTTCTTCTCACCCGCCGATCATCCTGCTGAACTGAAACACTAAATATATAGTAAAATAATTGTGGCTTGCCTGCGTGTGGTGCTCCCAATACTGATCAGAAACGACCAAAAAGGATTTGTTAAAGACTGGGGGGCAGATGACAACATCAGGCGGGTGGTTGACTTGATTGCTCTGGCCCGCAGAGACCAGGCAAAGTTTATCACGCGCACTGTGCATTTGATAGAGGTTCTTGGGAGTATTTGCATTCGTTGTTAGGTGCCTTTGGTTTTGGTCCGAACTTTACTGGGTATGTCATGGCCAATTTTCAGAAGCCCACTATGAAGGTAAAGGCGAATGCCCACTGATCGCCTTTGATTCTCCTTGAGAACGGGGTTAGGCAGAGCTGACCCTTTTCCCCCCATGTGTTTGCCCTTGCCATGGAGTCTCTGGCTCAATGTATTCAGTTATATCCTCGTATTGAGGGAATCTCACATGGGGGAGCCATTCACAAACTTGCTCTTTACGCTGATGACATCTTTTGTTTTTTTACAAATATCTCTCTTCCCTGCCAGAACTGATGTCGACTCTGAGGGAGTTTGGCCTGGTCTCAGGAGTCTGTATTAATCATGCTAAATCTGTTGGCCTTAATAATTCTGAATCTCGCCAGATTATAGATTCTCTATGAAATCTATACCCCTTTCAATGCTCTGACTGGGAGATTAAATAAATAGATAAATTAGATACATGAACTCCAATTATGATGGCCCGATGAGGGCCAATGTTCCGGCTCTTCTGTAGGATGCCAACAACATGCTGAGGTGTTGGGATCTATAGGAGATCTTCTGGCTGGGTAGAGTTCACACCATCTAAATGTCAGTAATGCCCAGGTTGCTCTATGGCTTTCAGGCCTTCTCTCTTCAGATTCCAGAGAAGGATATTCTACACTTACAGAAGGTGTTAGGAAAGTGTATCTAGGTGCGGAAGCCTCCAAGAGTGCTGCAAAAGGTTCTTTTAAGATGTAAGAGTGCTGGGGGACTGAATGTCCTGTCTGCCCAGCAGCACTATTTTCATGCCACTCAGATGGCCTGATGTTGGATTGAGAGGTAAAAGGCAGGAACCTGAGGTGTAAAAAGACTGAGTAGGCTTGTGCCTCCTTTCGCTTGGCTGACCTCCCATTCTTGCCTAGGTCTGCCAGGCGAGTGCAGCAGGGCATTCTGGAGACCTCGCTCGGCTCCTTGCGACAGTAGGGCAAGGCTGGCTCTCAGAGGGGATTCAAGATAGGGTTGGGTCCCCTCCCCCCCAGTGTCCCAGAATCCAGACATTATGCCACAGAAGAATCCTAAAGCCTTCAAGCAGTGGGACTCCCCGGGGCCCTTGAGATTAGGCGATCTGTATTAAGAGGGACTCCCCCTTACATTTCTGGAATGTAAGGAACGCTTTTCTCTCTCCGAAAGGGACATTTTCGGTATGCCCAGTTGAGCCATTGGATTTCACATGGGAAGGTGAGTCTTGCTGGCAGTAGACCCCACATGGGATAGGAACTTGATTTGTGGGATGGGCAAGGAGGCAGCAAGATTTCTACTTGTTATAGTCTTCCGGAGAACTTCTAGGTGAGAAGAAACTCCTGTATATGCTTAGTTGGGAACGTGAGATGGGGATTGAAATACTGTGGTAATGATGCCAGCATAGCTGGTCCAAGGGTCATAATTGTTCAAGAAACACTATGTTGAAAGAAGCCACACTGAAGGTTTGCTTCCGCTGAACCCCAGAGACTGCAAAAATACATCATGAGCACAATGACCACTGTTGGCATGGACGCGGACAATTATGGGATCTTACTCATATTACTATGGCATTTATTGATCGTGGCCAGAGCTTTGAGAAGCAATGGAGTGCTTTACAGGAGTATACAACAATACAGATACATAACGGAGCACTTTTCAGAGGTATATCACAGTACAGAATTATAACGTAGTGCTTTTCAGTGGTAACAACAGAACAGATATACAGCAGGGGTAGGATCCAGAAGGGAGGGGTACAGCTGTACTGGGTGGCGGGGAGGCATGGGGTGGGCAGCATCTAGCTAGTTAGGTGGCACAAGTGGCAACATGATGGCCTAGGTGTTGAGGAGAAGAGAATATGTGGTGTTTCTGCCCGATTATTAAATCCTACTGGGAGCACATTAGAGTGCATATTAAAAAAAATCACTGGCCACCTCCTTCCATTGTGCCTGTTGACCCTAGTCCTGGGAGATGTCCAGATGATGATTCTTACCCTATGTCAGGGCCGAAAGCGAAGTTGGTAACACAACTGCTCCTGGTGGCCGGGGTGAATCTGGCTAGATTTTGGAAAAGCCCGGAAGGTCACCGCTTATTTGCGGATCAAGGTCTGTGCGATCTTGGGAATGTAGAGTATCACGTAATGAAGTACTTTTCTCTGGATTGAGTGGTCCTCCGTAACTTGTATTTGAAATAGTTTCGATGGTGGCATGTTTTCTGGCTTGTGTGAGGGCTCTGTGGTGTGAGACTCACGGCTGTATTGAGTTTTCTCAGAACTTGACATTTTACTACACATAAAATAATAACAGAAATACTAACTAAACCCACTCTACCAGGGGATTCCCTACCTATTCTAAGATCTATGGGTAAACCTCCTAGCATTCACAAATCTGACCCTCACCCTAAATAATATAAACATTCAAAACAACATAAATACAACATAAATAAAAGATTACCAAACACCCAGTGTCTTGGATGACTTCTCGTGGTCCTGTGTGGATCTTGCTCCCCCAAGAATATCCCAAAGTCAGTTTTCTCCAAGGAACAAAAAGTGTTAACCAAAGTCTTAAAAAGTTCCAAAAAAACACAATGTTCACACAACTACATCCACTGGCCAAAGTCTCTTCTTTATTTGGTGAAAGACTTCCTTCTTTACAGTTCCACAAAGAATGAACAGCACCAATGGAGTTTCTTGGATGACATTCTTCCATGACAGAATAGATGAAGTTGACAAAAGTTTCTTCTCCTGCTTTGACAACTTCTTCACTTTCAGATTCTGCTGTGTTTTATGCACACATTGTCAGGATGTTCTTGCTTGAGATGTACACCTTTCTCAGCAACTTTCTTCTGCAATGTAACTGTGAGAACAGGTTCCTTTGCCTCACAGTTAGCTTCGACAGTTTTGACAAATACTAATAGCCACAGTCGTCCTATTGCTACTACAACTTCTACTGCTCTGTAACATTCAGCAACTTCAGAGCACTGGTGTACAGTTCTTATATGCGTGGGATTTTACTTTCAGAGAGATCCCTCTATGCGCTTGGGTAATACTTGTTCTGGTTTCACCTTCTACTACCTCTACAATCTCCTGCTTCAGTCTTTGATGTGTTGCAAGATGTGTATCTTCAATTGAAATGAAAGTTAGACACACGCAATTCTGTTTTAGTATCGAACTGCCAGTTCATAGAGAGGCGCGTTCCCACATTTTGGTCAGCGATCAGCCTCCACGGTATTGGTAAACACTGTCTCATGCACACAATCCCTTTAACAACACTTACAACTATTCAGGAAAGTCAGTTTAGCTTTAATTAGGTTGCAAGCAGTGTTCTCCGTATTAACCAGAGCCACCTGACTGCTCAGCAACTAAGTATTACTGATGTTAGGGAAAGAAAGGCTTTCCATCACATGCCAGTGTTTCACTTAATTGCGTGTTACATTCCCATTGGTAAAAAGACTTGCCACTTCTACGGTGGGTGCCAAGTCAAACCTCTGGGCACCCCAGGCTCTGGCAAAGCGCCCGAGAGAGAGGATGCACCGCCAGGAAGAATCAGATATCCACAGAGCCGCTGCAGACCTCACTGGTTCCCCCAATGCTACCACAGGCTTAAGAAATGAAGCAGCTGTTCGGGAAACACTGGTACCTGCACAGAAGAGACAAACAGGTACACAGGTTACCCAAGACGTGCTTGAGGTCCAGGGAAGCAAGGGGATGAAAGCGTAAACTGGAATAAGAGTATTTGGGACTCTGATAACGAAGTGCGAGTCTGTAACGCACACCATTATGAGGAACCGAGAATAAGAGGGTCTGGGACCCTGACTTAAAAGCAACAAACAAGGCAGAGTTGTATGCTTGGCAGAGGAGTACACCAAGTGGATACAACAATACATTATGAGTCTGGAACCCGCACCCAAAGAGAGACAGACCACAAGAGGACAGTTGCTTGGCAGGAGAGTAAACCAAGCCATTCAGAATATTGTGTGTCTGGCACCCTTACCCAAAAGGGACAGTGCATGAGAGGACAGTTGCTTGGCAGGAGAGTAAACCAAGCTATTCAGAATATTGCAAGTCTGGGACTCGCACCCAAAGAGAGACAGTCCACGAGAGGACAGTTGCTTGGCAGGAGAGTAAACCAAGCCATTCAGAATATTGTGTGTCTGGGACCCTTACCCAAAAGGGACAGTGCATGAGAGGACAGTTGCTTGGCAGGAGAGTAAACCAAGCTATTCAGAATATTGCAAGTCTGGGACTCGCACCCAAAGAGAGACAGTCCACGAGAGGACAGTTGCTTGGCAGGAGAGTTTGATGAAGAATAATTGACTGTAAAAGAAATCCTATGCTTGATAGGGGAGCGTGCCAAGATGTTGGGATAAAGTACTGTGAATGTAAAATGCATATTCTTGCAAATGACCCAGTGATGTTTGCCTAAGAAAATACAGGACGGAAAGTCCCCAAAAGGAAAGAAAGTAGAAAAATTAAGACTCTAGGGGAAAGGATCTCAACCCTAGCCTTGGATTCCTGCATTTGTGAACATTTGTTTATTTCATCAGTTTTGACTACCCAAGAGACTGGTAACTTTTGTGCTGGTTGGAACTACAATGAACACTTAACTTTGGGAAGAGATCATTCTTGCACAGTGGATTTAAGTTATTTGTTTTATGGACAGAGGTAGGCTTTTGAGACATGATAGCAACAGACTTTTTAGTTTTGGAAATTCTGCCAATTTCATTAGTTTTCTTTGAGGTTGGGAAACCCCTCTTAGTTTTAGGGATAGAAAGGCGTTTTTCCAACTCTTTATTGAGCAATGAAAGTTTCTGCCCTAACATATGCCACCAATGTGTGTGAGACTTAATTCTGCACCCTTACACTCATTGGAAATAGGAGGAACATCTGGTGAGTTTTGAAGTTTATTTTCCCTTTCCCGCATTTACGGGAACTCTTTGGATTCCCTTTGCCCAACCAACCTTTTTGCCTGTATTGCATAGGGGGCGGGATGGCATTTTCTGCAGTGATTCAATGCGATGCCATGATTAGGCAGGCACATTAAACTGACATGTTGTCGCGGATACCAGCCATTGCTCTCCTTACCACGGTTTACGGCCATCAGCCTGCGCCAGACTGAGGCTGAGGGAGGGGCCTGAGGTTAGCAGAGCCAGCAATTCTGTTACATTTTGCTCTATGCATACTCTTCATTGTGTAGTGGCATCATCTAGCAGGAATGGATCAGAGGCCTTATATCCCCTTCTACAGTTGGTGGCATAGATCTTAAACTTGCTCCCAGTCTAGGGAGGGTGGCACAGGTCGTTGGAGGGATCATTATTCCAGGGCCCTTTCTCGTAGAAACCCCAGGAGGTCTGTGGCCACTCACAGGTCGGGACTCCCTTCTACAGAGTCAGCATAGTCGCTCACTATTTTTGCAGCAGAACATAGGGGTGAGAGAGTCAATTTGGCGATTGATGCTATTGGCTAGGCTATCTTTACAGACACCAGCTGCCATGTGCCACTCCCTGTCAGCTGTGTCTGGCACCCTATTTACCAGCACTCCGCACACAAGGACCTCACCAGTACGCATTATAAACATTGTTAATATTTATGTCTGCAGTAACTCTATAGATCATGAACCCATATGATTGAGACTTTTCCTACAGACTGTTAAGGAAAACAAAAATCCAGGGCATTACACCATGGATGTGCATTACACTCTCTAATGTATTAGGATTTACATCTTTTAAAGGTGCATAACTTTGTTCTTAGAATCTTTAATTCACCTACTCTATATGAATTAATATAGTGAAATAGGTGTATGATTTAAAAAAAAAATGTTTAACAATATGTTGTGCCACTTTTCTAGGTATTATGTAAAGTTATGTTTGACCAAATTTCCAAAATATTCATGTATGTGTAAACCTCTTTTTGGTCTTGTCCTACTTGATAAGTTTATGTTCTTTTAAGTAATGTGTGACCCACTCAACGGCATTGTCCCACATCACTAAGCTGCATTTGCGCAGAAACAACCACAAAAGGGTTGCGCTGACTCCTGTGAGCGTCATGGCTCAAAACTGTGTTTTGCAACAACAACAAAAATGGCTACACCATCCTGCCAAGCACACATCGGGCAGGATGGAACCAGGGGGCACATTAAAGGAGATTGCCAGTGGGTTCCCACATAAACAAAAGGAAGAAAGTGGAAAAAGCAGTGCTGCTTTGTTGCAAAACCCAAAATCTCCATTGAAAAGAAACTCTTTTTCCCCTTTTACACTAATTCCATCTGTGATTAATAAGCCCTACCAAGCCTGTGTGTTTCACTGTGCCTCAGCAAACCCAGACATGATTCTGAATTGACAAGCCCAGTCAAACCAACTAAAAAAAAAAATAATCAACCAGGAACCTTACTTTTACTCACACGGGAAACACAGTCATTTTCTTTGCAAAGGTATCCAAAACTGAGCTGTTAAGAGAGAGACTCTAACTAGCTGAGCCATGCCTGCTTCAATGTATCTGTGTTTCAGACTAACTCCAGCATTTCAAGAGAATATCTATAACTGTAGACAGTGCGTGAATCTGCTGGAGATGGAAAGTTGAATTTAAAAAGGAAGGCCAGCTGCACCACATGTAAAAAAATTGGCTTTTGCAAACTAAAGTAAAACAAATGCATGTGTGTTGGAACAGTACACTGGTGAATGAAAGCCTGCCAGTTTTTGGCAATATGAAGGGGTTTGTTGCTAGTGAGATTCTATAACATGGGTTATTTTATGGAACCGGCTTGCTTTAATTCTTGATCTAAGATCAGAAATTAAAGGTTAAAACAATGGGGGCTGGAGTTCTAAGTGGAAAAACAGGATTGCTGCTTGGAGGGGTGGCACCAAAAGGAGGGCTCTTCTCAGCAGATACTGACAACCCCCTGATAATTACAGGGTTGAACAAATTTTCGTCTCTGCTGGGACCCTGACAATGAAGCTCCCAGGGAAGGAAGCCAAGTATTGCTGATCTTACTCCAGGGCCCGCTGCACCACCCAAGCAGTGCTGATCCCATTCCCAGCAAGGCCTCCAATATTTATTTTTTTTAAACTCTAAATTTCCCATTAACCAGGGGAAAACTGTGGTACCTTTGGCATCCTGGTCCAGCTTGGTTTGCTGCCACTCACTGCATGCTGCTGCAATCCTGCTATCCTGATGACCTACATTATCCAGTGACCACATTTGCCAGTCCAGAAGTGCTACCCGGTAACCAGAACTGTTGACTGTCCAAAATCCAAAAACTAAAAAGTGGACTGTGAGTATCAATTGCCACCCCATTTAAACCCATAGCCTATCTTGTCTTTGTCCTCAACCCACTCTCTAACTCACCCTATCCTTATCCTGATACCTTGTTAAAACTGTCAGAATCATTCTTGCAACCCTGCCATTGATTTCTAGTGCTAGAGCCATCTCTTTAGTAATTTTGTCTTGTGAAATCCCAAGCTATTAATCCTATATCGAGTGATCGGACTGGTTCTGCTAGGGTGGGTGCTGAGGTGAGGGGGTTGAACTCACGAATCAACCCTGGAGCTTACTGTATCCCTCTTTGTTGGCCTAGCCTGAATACTCTAGTGTAGAGTAAAACAATTCTTGTCACAGCTGATTTTCTTTCCTTTTTCGTGCCTTCATTTACTCAAAGTGCACCTTTCTAGATCTTGCATAACTCATCCAATTTACCAACTAGAGACTTAATTTCACTTCCATATTATACCTGTGATATATATCTATCTCCCTACCTAAAAACTGCATTGTATACAATATTTCACCCGTTTCTTGAAGAAACCGTTTTTGGAAATGTACACAGAAAACAGAAATATTCCAAAGTGTCATTTTGATTGTAAACTGTTTTAAATCTTCCATTCATTTTTCGAACTGTATGCTCTTGCTAATTCATTGCTTGTGATTGTTAGTACCTTTACATTGTTGCTTTAGTGAAGAACTGGATTTGTTTCAAGGTTTTTGCACACATTCCTTATTTTGTTCATCCATTTCTGAGTGTCCTTTTTAACATTGCAAGGGTTTCAAATCCGTTTGTCACTCTTATTTGGGGAGGGAAGATCGGATTTGAATTCCGTTTCAGCTTCTTATTCCTGATCACCTGCTGCTTCCTTATATCCATTCAGAATTGATTATTTGTGGGTTGAGGGACCTTTGCCGGGGGAAATCCTAGCTTGAGTGTATCTGTCCTAAATCAAATGTTCTTCTATTCTGCTGTGCAGTGTATATGCTCCACTATAAGTCAAACTCAGTGCATTTCTCACATTCTCATTGTGACTATCACCCCATTGGTGATTGCTGGCCTATATTAAAAGTGTGTGATTTCTTTTGAATTTTAAATAAATAAATAAATATTGCATTTGACCAACCAGCCTGGTTCATGGTCCATTGTGACCTGGGGTATTTGAAAAGGTGGTGTGATATGAGTGGTATATCATCCCAACATTGAATCCACATAAATAACGAGAAAAGCACCTCAGTTAGGCGCTACATACTAGGCCGAGACCACGCTGTGCGTGTCGCCTGATTGAAATCCTTAACAAACCTGGGGGCTCGTAAGCCGGGATTTGGGTTTTGGTTGCCACCCGTGACAGTGTAACACAGCAGACTAACTTGCAAGGGAGTAATACTTTGTGTGGTTGGAATACTGGGTTACACTGTACAAGCACCTCCCAAAACAAATACTCTAAGTACCAGACCTGTGTATAAAATTAAAGCTAAATCAACCCCAAAATAGACCAAAAAAGCAATAGAATACAGCTTACCCATACATAAATAAAGAAAGAAAGAAAGAACATGTCCAAAATGACCGTAGTAGAAATTAATATGGCTAGGGAACACCTTCTACACACGTTCTTTGTCAGAGGTGAGTGGCCAGAGCAGGATGAAAAAGTCTGCCTACAAGAAATAACCCAACAGGTCACCGCCATGGACCTGGATATATGGCAGGACGGGTGGCCTATTACACCAAGCTCTGAGCAAGCTATATATGACCCCAAAAATTAAAGAGGAGCAAATCAAAATTGCCAGAATCACGGCCTACCTGTATCTCCACACGGGAGTGATGCGGGTAAAGCAGGACGAAAATGAAACTCTAGCGCAGAATCAATCTGAACTATTGAATAAGATCCAGATTGATTTAAGTTTAGCGGAACAAACATTACAAAAGAGCCAAGAGTTGGAGGTAGAATCTAGAGGATTTGGCTCTCCAGCAGCACGATAATGCAGATCAAGAGACCCAATTAGAGGTATTGAAAGAGGAGTATAAGGAAAAAGTTGACTCTCTGCAAGAGAGTCAACAGAAGTTAAATCAACAAATACATTTTAATAGAGCCTGCGCAGAGCAGATGGTTACCCTACAAGACCAGATAGACAAATTAAAAGAGGAAAATAATAAATGAATCATGAGAGACCTGGACTCTCAAACAGAATTTGATGAAGTGCGCCAGAAGTTCAATATCATCAGGCAACAAAGGGATGACCTGGCTGAACAGATAGGCACCGAAAATCAGGAGAAAGATGCCCTAAGCCAGGAAATCAGCAAATTAAAAATAGAGTTACAGGGGAGTGAATTAGCCCCCCAGAAACTCAATGAACTGAAAACAGAGTATGTGAATCTACTGGAGTACGCCAGATGGTAGAAGGTGCTCTGGAAGAGAACACCCAGACCAAAGATGCTAAAACTCAGGAGGTGAGTCTCCTCAGATCATACAGGAAGGGCAGAGAGACAATGAGGCTCTCTGTGAAACGAATGATGGGCTCAACAAACAAGTGGCAGTGCAAAAGCGGTTCATAGAGGCCAGTAAAACCTTGATAGCTGTACAAAAAGCTCAGATCTTTGCTTCTTATCTAGAAACAGGTGCTGAAAAGGAGAAACTAGCAAGGTTGGAGAAAGAGGGTGCTAGATTTAATCTTAACTGAAGCGACCCCGAACAGGTAGAGAGGGACAGGGTAAACCCTGATCATAGCATAAGGACCTATATGCTAAGGGACTCCAACCCATTTAATACTGTGAACACTGCCATCTTCATGTCTACCGGTTCACATGAGCCAGAAACCATGAGGCTGGCAGAATTCAAGAGACCAACCATGATGGAAATAACAGATCAGTGCCCTGTATAGATACCCAAACATTCAGGCTGATGTCTCTGATAAGGACGTTTCCTATGAGGGGAGGGTCAGGGACTTAGATCCAACAAAACATTACTTTCCAATGGACAAGTTGGTCCAATTTAATGAAAAACCTGATGAAATTAGGCCCAAAAATAGCATCCTGAAGATCTCTACCCAACGGGGGCATTGGGGAGAATACTCTGCCAACCCTGGGAGTAGGGAGGAGTCAGAAGACTACTCTCCTGTGCCCCACAGGAGTGGAGAAACTAGGCCCCACCATTCTGCGAGCCCCTCTCAATCTCACAGAATCCGGGAGGGCCTAGATTTATTTATTTATTTTATTTTACATTTTTAAAGTGCTCACATAGCCCGCGGGCATCGAGGTGCTGTTACAGGAATGGTTTGTTTTTTGGTTGCGTAATTGTTTTTTTTTTTTCTTAGTTGCATATTTATAACGCGCTTAAACACCCAGAGGTTTCTAAGCACGGACCCGCAGTGCTTAATTTGTGCCGGTGGTTTCCGGTCCCCAACACCGGCACTGTTTTGTCAGCACCGGCACTCCCTCTGCAGCTGCCTTTAATCATGGCTTGCTGCACAGGGGTGCACGGAGATAGAGGCATTCATCAAAGAAAGCTAACAATTAAAGTGTTAACTTTCTGTGATGAATGCACTCATTAGCTGAGGCTCTGCAGCCTGTGCTCCAGGAACCCGCCGGCGTGGTGCCAGTCAGGAGGCAGCCCAGCTCAGGCCGCGCTCTCCCTCTCAGAAACTAATTGTTGTGG
This sequence comes from Ambystoma mexicanum, assembly GCF_040938575.1. Lineage (NCBI taxonomy): Eukaryota > Metazoa > Chordata > Amphibia > Caudata > Ambystomatidae > Ambystoma > Ambystoma mexicanum. Next base: position 802,092,292 of record NC_090939.1, on the reverse strand, counting down.
GTGGTGGTGAGTCAAGTGAACTGCAAGCTTATGTTGCTTTGGGGGGGCGGGGCTATCTAATCACAATCACTACTCCCTCAAACCCCTCCTGTTCCTCAGACTAGGGGCATTTGTTGCTTGACTGGACAGGGAGCTCTGCTCTGGAATCCCCCTCATCCCGCTCCTCTAGTGGGAGGGCTGGTTCGCCTCAGCGCACACGGCACAGGCCCCTGCTAACGGCAGGTGAATCATGTGCATAATCTCCCCTCAGAAGAGGAAGGAAGGAATGGGCCAGTGCTGCTGACTGAGCTTTACACCGCCGGGCCTCTCGCAAGTAGGTGCTAACTAACTGCTGCCACCTCCCCGTCTCACCCGCATCTGCAGGCCAAGTGGCAGCGAAATGCGCAGAAAGGAGGCGGCTTTACTGGCAGACTTTTCTAGGGCACGCGTGGGACGCTGGCTCTGCCTTTCATCCTTCGAGGCGGAAGAGCCAGTGTCATTACGTGATCATGATACATGCACACAGGCGTTAAATAAGCGCCAAATTGGGTTTCATTTCATTCGGTTAGCGCCGGGGACGCATGTTAACATTGAGGTTGTGTTCATGCAGGCAATTCAGAAATAGCCTGGAACCCCGTGAGGATCTGTTTCCAGGGATTTTGTGCTGCAGATAGGCCTGTGGTGCTTGCATGCATTGGTCAGGAATGTAATATGTAAATTGGGTGTAGAGGTCTAGAGTTCCAATATGGGGTACTTTATGTGCAAGTCGCTTGGTTTGTATGTAAATCATGTGTCTGAACATTGAAGTCAGAATGTTAGTTGGGGAGAGGTTTATATTTATGAATTGGGATCGTCTATCCATTGTGGGTAAGATGTTCACTTGGTAAGTGTGGCCCTTCGGTGATGTTTTCGTAGGGGTGCCCATTGGGAAAAGTGTGAGGAGATCATAAAGAACGCTAACATAGACTGGTTTCTTTGGCAGTGGGTGGGAACTGAATGGTACGACGTTATTCTACTTTCCTAAACAATGAGCCATTGTGCTTACATTTTTCCATTTGGAGTACAGTCCCTGGACTGTGGGTGTCCTCCAGGTAATTCTCTAGTGTCAAAGATCACTGAAGATGATGCCATGGCAGCTTTGCTTCCTTACAGTTGCCTGCTCGGGACGTAAAACCCATTCCTGCTCCATCACACGGCACGGATCCCTCTGCGATGAGTTCTCCCTACCACAGAAGAGCTCTGCTGGGGGTTGTCTTCTGCATTTCAGCAGGAATTAGGGTTTCTGCCAGCACAGCAGGGCGTGGGTAATAGGGGTGGCAATGGTCTTTGGAATGTCCCTTAACAGGTGCTGATGGTGGGTAATAGGAAGCAGGATGGGTGTATACAGTTGTATGCCGTGGGGAACAATGACTGAAAGTAATGACGAACGTAGGAGGCGTTTTCATTTAATGTTTCTTAATAGTGCAACGTCTTGATTGGTGAAGAGACAGGATTCCAGGTAGGGGTTTGTAGTAGGGCCAAAGTGTGGGCAGGGGCATGGTTGATGAGTATAGAGGGACATTTCATACTTCTGCTGCTGCTGCTTTTATTTATTTTTTTACCCTTGACCACTGATCCTGCCTCAGAGCAGGAGAAAGAGGGACGACCAGGCTCGGGGTAGCATATAGGGCAATAGGCACATGGCCAAACCAAAAACGCAAAATTCTAGTCTGTGCCAGTTTTTTGGGTCAATGTGAGCCAGTTTGATGAGTTGATTGACCAAGCGGCTAGTAGTTTTTACCAGCGTTGCATATTTTTTAAAATTCCGAATTTGCATCACATTTGATCAAAAAACTCCACCTTGCGCACTATTCAAACTGTGTCACAAAAGGAATGAATTGCCGTTTGCAACTGCGGGCCACTTTTTCATCGGTGCCCGAGACAATTGTATGGCCCAGTCCGACCCTGGGGAAGACCTATAGAGCAGGCAGATTTGGATACTAACAGTAATAATGTCTTACAGAGTTTACTTACAAAAAACACAAATTGCATTATAAAGCCACATGACAGCATGTAAATACGTATAGCAACATGTTAAGCCAAAAGAATATGATTGTGGCTTTAATGGTAACTATAACTCCCAGAATGCAAGATAATTCCAAACTGAAATATCTAGTTAACCGCACAGTACTTTCAGTGATTTAAGGCATGAAATAAAAGTAGTTGTGTAATTATCAAAGATACATATGTGTGCTCCTTCCCACTATCCCGTGCCAGCAGTTACTGCAGTGCCAAAGATGTGACATGGAGCAGCAGCAGTGTCATGGGCTGGTGGTGGGCCAATTGAGCACTGAGCCGGCCGGCTGGTGCCGTGGCGCCGTCGGCATTAGTGAGCCAAGAGTTTTTGGGCCCCGGCACTTATTTTTTTACAAATTAAGCACTGCGGACCCGGGAGTCGAACCTGTGTTGCTTTGTGTCGTCTTGCTTCCAAGGGATGCACGTTGCTGCTGAGCGCCTTTGAATCTGAGAGCCAGTGAACTCGGGTGACTAAGCCGAAGAAGGCAAACAAACTCAAGCGAAGGACCCAATTAGGCAGATTAAGGACCTTAGGAGTGTCATATCCCCCTACCATAGAAATGCAAAATATTCTGTTTGGGAACATCTGGCGCTCTATGAGCTCTATGAGCAGATGATGGACACTTTTCATGTGAAAGACAACCAAAACTGTATAGAATATGTAAAATGGACATTCTCCCCTGAGTATGCCAGTTTCTTTGTTGGACTGGAGGACCAGAACCACTTTTCTGCTCACAGAAACCCCCAGGAGGCTTGCAAAGCGGCCTACAATCTACAGTGTGGCGAAGATTAGGCCCCACGAGAGTTTGTGCAGCAGCTCAAACGTGCCTTTGCACAGACAACTAGTAGGGTGCACACAGATAGCAGGGAGTTTGTAACCACCTTCTTTCATGCACTCCCCAAGTTATTAGGACTCAGCTGGTGAGGGACTTCCAAGAGAAAAGAACTCTGGACTGGGTCATAGAGCAGGCGACCCACAAAACCTGCAGAAAATAAAAATCTGAATAAAACCCCCAAACCAGTCAAAACACCCCTGCTCCGCTAAGGTGCCAGAGGTGAAGGTTGCCCCCATTTTAGACCTAGAGCTGGGGAAGCCTAAAAATACACCTGCACAAAGTCAGCAGAATCAAAGACCCAGAAGGCCTTCTGGCCAGTCACATACTGGTGGCAGGCAGGGAGGTAATCTCACTAATGGGACCCCTAACTCCCCTGATTATATCAGCACCAGATACAAGGGCAACAGACCAATCCTGGGGTATGTATGGACTCTCCCGGCCTAAGAAGTGGGATCCAACGAGGTAAGTGCTGCCCTGGGAAACTTCCCTCCTAACTTCCCTCAGGAGGGCAGGAATTCCCCAAATGCTGGGTTACGTTTCTTTCCCTGATACCCACAAAGCCCCAACCTGCAGGACAACACTCCTTTCATTCCAAACATTCAGGAACCTAGACAACCCAATCCAGGAGAGGGGAGGCCAAGGGTGGATGGTTACCAAAATTTGCCATATCCAGCATACTATGGGAGAAGGGATAGTTACCCTTCCCCTGATCCACCTAGGGTTGACCAGAGACCCCCATACCAGCTGGAACAGGTATCCCAACTGGAGCGCCAGGTCCAGAACCTAACCCAGGATCTGGGTCACATGTTGAGGGCTCAACAGAATCCTCAGACAAACATGGCGGCTCAGAACCCCACAAACCAAGGATCTGGCACCCCAGAACAATGACGGGCGAGAACCCTGACAGCTCACCGGTTCCAGAGGAGGAGGCACAGGGGAAGAGGGTGTAAAGCCTTGGAGGAAGCTTCCTTGCTCACTCGTGAAAAGCCCCTGAACACCCAGGAACCAGAACCAAAATCTCCTGCCCCCGAAAACCTGCCACCCAAGGAATAGAGGGGGGTAGGAGAAATAAAGAACTAAAAAAAAAACTGTTTGTGGAGGAGGTTAGTGTCCTCCAATTTGAAGGGGAAGAATCCTTAGAGGATCCTGAGAAAATATCTTCTCCTTCAGGGAAGGGGGGCCTCCTCCCAAAGAAAAACGGGTTCCACGAGATCTAGATGAAGACTAGGTGGGAGTGGGGACTGACTCTGAACCGCCCATCCTAGAACACCAGAATGAGCATCAAGAAGACATAATATTAAGAGAGGGTTCCCAAACTTCCCAAAGCAATTCTGGTGGCTGTCTCCAAAAAGGAGGGGGGCAGCCAAGAATCAGAAAAGGAGGAGCCCGAAACTCCTCAAATCTCTGAGTGCAAAGTTTTTCTTTCAGAGTCCCAAACTCCTACACAGAGTTATGCCCAAACTACCCCTGTGACGGAGTCCAAAATAAGGAAATTGACCACCCAACTTGCCCAAAATGCACATTCTCTTTGCCCCCTGGAGGAGAAGGAGGGTGGATTTTATGCCCCGGTCCACGTGCAGGGGAAATGTACATTTTCGGCACTGGTGGACACTGGATCCCAAGCCACTCTTCTGTCAAAAAGGACCTTTGATCAGATAAATTCAGGAAGGGGGGAGAGATATCAGATCCCTCTCACCCCTCTTCCTGGACAACTCCAGAAGTTCAATGGGAATGAAATTCCTGTCGAGTGGACTGCAGATTTGGAAATGAAAATTGGGCGACATAAGATGAAAAACCCTGTCATAGTCATGACTCCAGAGGGCACACCCTATCTACTAGGGAATGACGCCCTGCGAAGGGTGTCCCCCTTAATAGACTGTGTGAACAAGGTCCTCTGGACTCAGACTAACAGGCCAATAAAACTGAAACAGAGTGTCAACCATGTTAGTTTAAATGGCACCATCTGCATTGTCCACAAGGCTTTCTGGGGCCTGGGATCGAAATACCTTCAACGATCCCTCTGTAAATCCTTCCTTCTCGAGCCCTTCGCTCTTCTACATCTAATCCCCTCAGGGTTGGGTGTTTTTCAAAGAAATGAGCTGGGGGCAGATCTCTGTCTTCGGCTGGGTCCTCCCTTTGGAACAGCCTCTCGACCACCCTGAAACTTGAGGAGAGCCATCTCCGGTTCCGGAAGCACCTCAAGACCTTCCTCCCCGCTTCTGCCTTTGCCCCTCTTCTCCCCTGCTAATCTGTTTCTCTCGCTTGGAATCGTGCACCTGGCCACCATCTGCCCTTCGGACCCAGGTACCTGCGCACCCTTTCTCCCTCCTGAACTGCCTCCTACCACCCCTGGCACTGGGATCTGTATCTGTACCTATACAGTCCCCCACTCTTCCTCTGCACTTATCAGATATACCCAGTCTGACTAATCACGCACTTGCCACCTGTCTGGCTGCACTACCTTTTATCTTCATTTATTTATTTATTTATCCCACGTATTATCTATTCTGTTCTCTCTTCTGTCCGCACTTTCCACTTCTACCCCTCAATGCACTTTCCCCCTTTCTCTCTTTTCCTTGCACTTGCGCGTTCTTAATGTCACTGGGCCTAGTAAGATCGTATTTTTGTTCTCCCCTGTTCCCCTCCTTTTGCTTGGTTGCGCTCTGAAACACTTGTGTATGAGCACGATATAAATCAAATATCATTTCATATCATGCCACATGGTTGAACAAAACCTGATCATATTGAGTTCCATTTTCAGAAAAATCAAATACCGGACGTGACAGTAATTGCTATTGGACAACCAACTGCTGCCGTATGCAGTTGCAGTTCAAATTGGAGAGGAGGTCACCACCCCAGGACGGACACAACTATTCCCACTCGGTTTAAAAATTAAAAGAGGACAGAAACTGCAAAATCCTGATGCATATGTGCACCTCAATGCCCATCTCCAACAGCAGGGGTTGAGGCTAAACCCAACACCATTAGTCAACGAAGAATATAACACCATTCCAATATTTATGGATAACAACGACCTTAGGAGTATCACTCAGGGCTCAGGCACCATTATTGGAATGGCGGTTGATGACAGACATTTTTCTATGGATCTGATAGTACCAATCCCCAATGACTGTTTTGAAAGTGATAGTGACAATGACTGACCACCAGATAGGATCTTCACCCTGCAAGGGGGGAATCTCCTGGTGTACTCTTCTTGCCCTTACAGGGAGGAAGAGGTGACTTGTGACATCAAGCAGAATGAGGTGATCTTCCAGGTCCCCAATGACAGCCTCGCCTGCCTGAAACCCTCTGTCAGGTCAATACTCTCACCAGGTACCTCTCCACCCAGCTCGAGAAGGCTGCAGAGATAGCAAAACCGGAAGTCTTTCCAGGCTTCGGGCAAATGGTTGAAGATCGAGTCAACCTAGCTGATGCCTGTGAGATTCTGGAGCAAAAGCAAATGTTGAAACAAGTTTTCTTAGATTTTCAAGATCTCTTTGCGATGGACTCGTATGACTGTGGTCGCACTGAAATCCATACAACAATTCCCACGGACCCTGGAATGACTCCAGTGTTTGTGAAGCAATTCCGCTTGCCTCTCACATCCATGGAGTCCCTGGTGGAAATAATCAAAAACCTTGAGTCCAATGGGATAATTTGTCCAGTCCACAGCACCTTTAATAATCCGGTGCTGGGGATTTTGAAACCGAACGGCCAGTGGAAACTCTGTGCCAACCTTAGGGAGCTAAGTAAACATGTCCATATGTCCTGATGGCCCCTCCCCTACATTGACCAGGGGCAGGCCCAGATCAAGGGGTCAAAGGTATACACTGTCATTGACCTGACCAATGGGTACTGGACCGTGCCTGTCAGTAGAGAGGACCAATACAAGCTGGCCTTTACCTTCAAGTGGCAGCAGTACACCTGGACCCCCTTTGGATACATCAACTCCGGCAACAAATTCAACATCTTCCTACAGAAGGCCATGCCCGACTTGAGTGATAGGGGTAACCTGGCCCATGTGGATGATGTCCTGATAAAAAAGCTCGACTGTAGAGGAACACATAGAGAAAATCCGTTATGTTCTGACACAGTTGAGGGTTGCCGGAGCAAAACTCTCCTTCCAAAAGGCACAGTGGTGCCGGACCCGTGTCAACTTCTTGGGGCATGAGATAACTCCTGAGGGTCTCTGTCCCCAGGAGAAGAAAGTGGAAGCACTCCTAAAACTTAAAGACTTCACAACGCTGTGTGAGTTAAGAAGCATCTTTGGACTGACTAATTACAGTAGGAAGTTCATTGAGGATTACGCAGAGATCACAAGACCCCTAATATCTGTTGAACGGGGGGTCAAGTGGGAGTGGGGTCTAGAACAAGCGTGGCAGTAAAGCAACTCAAAAAAAGCCTCTCACAAGCACCTTGTCTAGCTTACCCTGTTAAAAACAAGGAGTTCTTCTTGGAGACAGGGTTCTCGAATACATGCTTAACAGCAGTATTATATCAAAAGCAGGACAATGTCAATAAAGTCATCTCCTATGCAAGCAAGACTTTATCCTCTGTGGAGGAAAAATTCAATTTTTCAAATACCAATCAATGATTGTGAGAAGGCACTCCTGGCAACGTTGTGGGCATTGAAGAATTACCACCCGTTCATTCAGGGGGAACACATCATAGTGGAGACTCCCCGCCAGCCTTTGTAATACCTCCAAAGTGACAGAATCCAGCCTGCAAATGTGAGTAATTCAAGAATTACTGCCTGGATTCTGTCAATGCAAAGCTTTCCTGTGGAGGTCAGATATGGCCAAAACAAGAACAGTCCCCTCGTGCAAGGTCTGGCTGACTTGCATGATTGTGCCAGAGAAAACTGTCTCGAGGACGAAAGTCACAAAATCCAGGACAACATGGAGGCGTACCTGAATTCCCTGCACAAAGTCTATGAAGAATACAAGTGCGAGGGAATACCCACAGTCTATGTGGACGGCTGCTCCTACCATGTTGATAACAACAGGGAAAAGGAACTGGTGGCCGGTGTTGGGAATGCCTGGCTGAATGATGCCCCACAACCCTCCGCTGGGTACAAAATTGGACCCCGCAGTAGTCAGGTGGCAGAGTTGATGGCAGTTCATCAAGCCATCCTCACTGCTTACCAACACCAACTCTACAAACTGGTCATAATCACTGATTCAGATTATGTCCAGAACGGGTTTGTGGAGCACCAGGTTAATTGGAAAACCAGAGGCATGCTATGTGCTAATAATAAACCGCTTAAACATGGCAAACTCATCCAAAATATTGATGATCTGGTCACCTCTAGTGGGATAACCATCTATTGGAAGAAGATCAAGGGTCATTCCAGAATAGAGGGGCCAGACAAAACTGGAAATGACCTAGCTGATCAGCTGGCCAAAACTGGAGCCATCCAGGGGGGGCTCCTCGAGATCGAGTCCCTGTTGGGGGAAATCCAGGTCACTGCTATCACTAGGTCCCAGACAAATGCTCACAATGAACTCCCAACTGCCCAATGGAGTAAGGAGACCCCAGATGCTGATTTAATCATGGCACAAAAAGGAGTTTCGATTATTGGTAAGTTTTTATTAACACATTGAGGACCCTTTGAACTTTCCCCTGACGGATACCGATTACATTGGGAAAGAGGTCGTCGGGGTGTTGATGGAATGTCAAAAAATGTTCCGAATCCAAGACGGTTTGTTGGTAAGGAGATCCATTTTTGGCTGTGACCAGTGGGTGGTCCCTACCTCATTCCGAAGCCTGATGCTGAGTCATGCCCATGATGCAGCCACAGCTGGTCATCGGGGGTTTCACACTACCTTAGAAATCTTGCAAGAGGTTTCATACTGTCCACACATAGGGCAGGACCTTGACCAATACTTGAAGGGGTGTCTTGTGTGTGCACAATTTCAGCCAACATCACTCACACACCGAGCTCCCCTCCAGAAGAGGGGTATGACACTGCCTTGCTCAGATTTACAAATAGATTTCATCGGGCCCGTGATTCGCTCCTCTAGGGCGAACAATTACATGTTAACCATAACATGCTTGTATACCAAATGGATGGATGTCTCCCGGCCCCAAATTGCAAGGCAGAAAAAGTAGCTGCCCTGATGATCAATTACATCTTCTCACGTTTTGGCCTACCCCAAAGGATTGAGTCAGACCGAGGTAGTCACTTCACCAGCAAAGTGATGACAAAGATGTGGGAGATACTTGGGGTAAAAAGTAAACTTCACATTGCCTACCAGAGATCCTCTAGTGGTGGAGTTGAGAGGTACAATAAAACCATTGTGAGCATTCTAAAAAGGTTTGTGGCAGATTCTGGGCCAAGTTGGGACATCCGATTACCGCTTGTCCTGATGGCCATCAGATCTACACCTTCTTTTGCAACTACAATGTCTCCATTTCACCTGATGACTGGACAAAGGATGGTGCTACCTCAGCATCTGCTCTATAGAACACAGGAGCAGACACTGATTAATACCTCCACTACTCATGAGTATGTTGAGAATCTAAGAAAACACCTTCAACATGCTTTTTTTACGCTCAACGGAATCAAGAAAGATCTGCAGAGGAGATGAAGACTCAGTATGATCTAAAAACAACCAAAAAGGAATACCTAGGATACAGGGTCTACTTGTATAATTTCCAAAGGAACCAGACCAAAGAGCGAACATTTTTGCCTAGCTGGCGAGGACCTTTTGAAATTGTAGACAAAATCTCACCTGTCGCCTAGAGAATCTGCATCCCCAAAGGCGAATTGACAGAAGAGAAATGGGTCCATATTAATCAGCTAAAGAGTTGCCGCCCTACGCACCCTTTGCAACAAATTGAGGAGCCCAGAGAGATACAAACAGAGGAGACATCGGAAATATGAGAATAAGGAAAAGAAGAACCAGAAGGGAGCCGATAGGATTTATAAATATGATTATGTAACAGGGAGTATTTTCTTCATTATCAATTGTGATCAATTGAATGCCTGCGTATCCCACTGCTGTCAACCCGATTGGAGGGCAGTTAGTGGGAAATTGTCGTAACCAGTTTGTGTTCTCTTTCATAGATTCGTACTGGGTGCAACTGTCTAAAGACCAAGGAGGACGTCCATGACAACCTGGAAGGGAGAAACCAAAGGAGATCTGGGAGTGTCGCTCCACACCATGAGAGGAAGACCCAAGAGGAAGCTGGGGTGTCATTCCACGTTCCAACCTGAGACATTGAGAGGAGCAGGATGCACCGCTCTCTGATGGAGGAAGGACTCATACCTGCCTGATCCTGTTGTGTCCCATGGAGAAATCCCACTTGCCCGACTCTCCATCGACTTGGAAGCCCAGGAGAAGTCGGGGGGGATTTGTGGGATATATTGACCCACTCAACGGTATTGCCCCACATCACTAAGCTGCATTTGTGCAGAAACAACCACAAAAGGGTTGTGCTGGTTCCTGTGAGCGCCATGGCTCAAAACTGCATTTTGCAACAAGAACAAAAATGGCTGCACCGTCCTGCCAAGCACACATCAGGCAGGATGGAACCAGGGGGCACATTAAAGGAGATTTACAGTGGGTTCCCACAAAAACAAAAGGAAGAAAGTGGAAAAAGCAGCATTGCTTTGATGCAAAAGCCAAAATCTCCATTGAAAATAAACCCTTGTTCACCATTAAAAAATGTGCCTTTGATGCTAATTCCCTCTGTTCCTTAAAGCCACTGTGATTAATAAGCCCTAACAAGCCCCGTGTCTTTCACTGTGCCTCAGCAAAACCAGGCATGATTCTGAATTGACAAGCCCAGTCAAACCAAGAAAAAAAATAAAAAATCAACCAGGAACCTTACTTTTACTCACACGTGAAACACAGTCATTTTCTTTGCAAAAGTATCCAAAACTCAGCTGTTAAGAGAGAGACTCTAACTAGCTGAGCCATGCCTGCTTCAATGTATCTGTGTTTCAGACTAACTCTAGCATTTCAAGAGAATAACTATAGCTGCAGACAGTGTGTGAATATGCTGGAGATGGAAAGTTGAATTTAAAAAGGAAGGCCATCTGCACCACGTGTAAAAAAATTGGCTTTTGCAAACTGAAGAAAAACAAATGCCTGTGTGTTGTAACAGTACAGTGGTGAATGAAAGCCTGCCAGTTTTTAGCAATATGAAGGGATTTCTTGCTGGTGAGATTCTATAACATGGGTTATTTTATGCAACCGGCTTGCTTTAGTTCTGGATCTAAGATCAGAAATTAAAGGTTAAAACTATGGGGGCTGGAGTTGCAAGTTGAAAAATAGGTTTTCTGCTTGGAGGGGTGGCACCAAAAGGAGGGCTCTATCTCAGTAGATACTGACAACCCCTTGATAATTACGGGGTTGGACAGACATTTCTCTCTGCTGGGACCCTGACAATGAAGATCCCAGGGAAGGAAGCCTGAGGTGTGAAGGGGCAATATAACTTCAATCAAGGGAGAAACCCTGTGTTCCAGGACCCCCAACTGGCCCATAGAGTCAGGGTTTACCCAGAAGCACTTTAAGACAAGATAGCAGCACCCTTGAGATGGATGAGGTGCAGATTAATACTCCAACACCAAATCAATAATGACAACTCGACGGTTTGGCAAAGGGAGTCTGTTTAATGACAAGTACAAAGAACGGGGAGTCTCATGAATATCAGCGGATGTGTCATCTTCTCTCTCACTTCACAACTCCAACGAACTTCACAAAAAACATAACTTTTATACTGAGAACTCGTCATCATTGACGTGTAACATTTAATAGTTGGCATGCAATTTTATTGGTTCAGGAAATGTAACTTTAATATAGGCACTATATCTGTATATGGTAACAGAGTAGAGGGATTGGGTAAACACTGTCAGGTTGGGCACCTACGCCCTACCTTCAAAATGGCTACTGTAGACGTCACTAAATGTATGACGTCCTACTGGTTCTACTAACTATAGGACCCTAGATTACTTGGTCCATTGTGATTGGGTTGGCACCAACACCACTAATACTTTTCCGCTTTACTTAGCAGCACGCAGAATGGTCGGCCAGGTGAAGGGTGCCCCCTAGCTCCACTGGCCTTCCTCCAATTATTGTTACAATAAATCATCACTTTAGTGGCTATGTGTCAATTATTTTACTGTGGTTGGCCTCGAGACTGCGTCTCCTGTCTGGAAAAGTTCAGATATCTTCACCTGGCCTGTTGCCATGCGTAGGAGTGAAGGTCTCACTTCTCCTTGCTCGGCTGGTCACGTGATTCAGACACCGTGAATTTGCCTTTTCTTCATTTAATTTGTGTATTTTATTTTCGTATCACCCACCACCTGCCTTTGGTTTCTTATCTTGACCTTTCAGAGCAGGATATACTGTTCTTTGCTCCAATTAATTGTAGCTACTGTTTGTCCATTTTGACTGGTACAACCTTGGTTTTCCGGGCACGAGTTGCCTCTGCTGAGTCTCGTTTCTGCCGCTTATTCTCGATTTTGACAAATTTGAAGCTCTCCTCGTGTGGCCTTTAGTAGCCTTTGATTAATTCGGCTTCTTGTGCAAAGTGGAAATATACTTATATAACATGCTTCGTTTAAGGTAGATATCTTGCTCACTATCATTCTACTAAGCATAGCAAGCCGCAAGATTTCCTCAGCTTTCTTGCGGTTCCAAGCATATGTACATGCTTAAACTGGTTGAATATCTTCATCATGCTCATGGCTTAAGCTTCTTACATTTGACATTGTCCTTTCACTTTAGGTACAGGATATCCGTAGCCCATGGCGTTTAGTCTCTTTATGTTATTCCCTGGTCGTCATATCTTCTGTATATGAGTCAATCCGGGTTCTTGTGACATCACCATTCGTCTTTCATTAAGACCTTTTTGGTTTCTTCAGGGACTGTACTTAGACGATCTTCATTTCATTTCATTTTTTGATATGGTTTTCTCAATGGGTACCTTACTGTCCATGGTTTCCTTGGGATCGGTACTTCAATAGGCATTGTTCTTCTGATAGGTACTGGACAGAGCCCCACTGTGGCTCTCTGCTGGTTTATTTGCTCATCATATGTCACATATTTCAGCGTGAACGTTCCTGGTACTTCAAGATGGATGGTTGGAGTGCGGGCTGCATTTGGGACCTCCTCTACAACCCCCTCCATGCTCTGAAGGAAATGACAGTTGGCAGCAGTTGAAGTTAAAGAAAAAAAAATGACCCAGAGACAAAAGGAACTGCCATTTGTTCACAAAGACTATTTCAGGAATAAACTTTAAAGACTCTTAAATCTGCAGCAAGACTTTGAAAAATTGTAAAAACGTTGCAGTTTAAAAGTGATTTTTTTGGTGCTTTCTTTTGAGACATGATAGAACTCATTGACACCTTGGGGACAGAAAGGGCAAAGTATTGACAGAAACGTATCAATGTTGCAAACATACATTTTTATACATACATCCCTTGGGAGAATGTGCATCTGTATATATAGTTAGGGAATTTTAGGCCGAATTTTTCATGCTCAAAATTACCAAAATGTGTCAGAAGGGCGAAACAAAGACCCACAGACTGTAGGATTGGACGGATATGTGCTGCGCAAAATATGTAACCTGTGTATATAATTTGCCAAGAGATTGCAATGGTGTAAATGTATATTTTTGGCAAAATCGGATTTTAAGTAAATGTGGGAGTTTTTGGACATTGTAAAACTCACCTCATAAATCTGACATCATTCACTTGGAAATCCAACCCGTTGAGAGCAAGGTGGAGATAAGCACCCCTGTCCAATCCAAGTAGTTTAGGGGCGTGCTTAGTTAACCCTGCCCAGCCTATACTTTGATGATGTCTTTATGCACTATAAATAAGGGTCCCTGACAAGACTCTAGACACAGACACTCTTCCTGATTTCCTGCGCTGCATTCCTGTTCCCGTCATCTTCCAAATCCAGATTCCAACTACAAGGCCAAGCATTGCTGGTCTTACTCCAGGGCCCAGTGCAGCACCCAAGCAGTGCTGATCCCATTCCCAGAAAGGCGTCCAATATAAAAGAAAAACACAAAATTTCCCATTAACCAGGGGAAAACTGTGGTACCTCTGGCATCCTGGTCCAGCTTGTCTTGCTGCCACTCACTGCGTGCTGCTGCAATCCTGCTACCCTGATGAACCTATATTATCCAGTGACCAGAATTGCCAGTCCATAAGTGCAACCCGGTAACCAGAACTGCCCAGCTGTTTGCCAGGTGCCCTGCCGTGTAGTGACCAGAACTGTTGACTGTCCAAAATCCAAAAACTAAAAAGTGGACTGTGAATATCAATTGCCACCCCATCTAAACACATAGCCTATCTTGTCTTTGTCCTCATCCGACTCTCTACATCACCCTATCCTTATCCTGATACCTTGTTAAAACTGTCAGAATCCTTCTTGCAACCCTTCCATTGATTTCTAGTGCTAGCGCCATTTCTTTAGCAATTTTGTCTCGTGAAATCCCAAGCTATTAATCCTATTTCGAGTGATCAGATTGATTCCGCCAGGGTGGGTGCTGGCGCGAGGGGGTTGAACTCGTGTATCAACCCTGGAGCTTACTGTATCCCTCTTTGGTGGCCTAACGTGAATACTCTAGTGTAGAGTAAAACTATTCTTGTCACAATTGATTTTATTTCCTTTTTCGCACCTTCATTTACTCAAAGTGCACCTTTCTAGATCTTGCATAACTCATCCAATTTACCAGATAGAGATTTAATTTCACTTCCATATTATACCTGTCATATATATATCTATCTCCCTACCTACAATATTTCACCCGTTTTTCAAAGAAACCGTTTTAGTAAATTTACACGGAAAACGTAAATATTTGCTAAGTTTCCAACGTGTCCTTTTGATTGTAAACTGTTTTAAATCTTCCATTCATTTTTTGAACTGTATGCACTTGCTAATCCATTGCTTGTGATTGTTAGTACCTTTACATTGTTGCTTTAGTGAAGAACTGGATTTGTTTCAAGGTTTTTGCACACATTCCTTATTTTGTTTCTTCCATTTCTGAGTGTCCTTTTTAACATTGCAAGGGTTTTTAAATCCGTTTTTCACTCTTATTTGGGGAGTGAAGATCTGATTTGAATTCTGTTTCAGCTTCTTATTCCTGATCACCTACTACTTCCTTATATCCATTCAGAATTGATTATTTGTGGGTTGAGGGAACTTTTGCTGGGGGAAATCCTAACTTGAGTGCTATCTGTCCTAAATGAAAAGTGCTTCTATTCTGCTGTGCAGTGTATATGCTGCTCTAAAAGTCAAACTCAGTGCATTGCTCACATTCTCATTATAACTATCACCCCATTGGTAATTGCTGCCCTATATTAAAAGTGTGTGATTTCTTTTGAATTTTAAATAAATAAATAAATATTGCATTTGACCAAGCAGCCTGGTTCATGGTCCATTGTGACTCGGGGTATTTAAAAAGGGTGTGTGATATGAGTGGTATATCATCCCAAAATTGAATCCACAGAAATAAGGAGAAAAGTACCTTGGTTAGGCGCTGCATACTAGGCCGAGACCACGGTGTACGTGTCGCCTGATCGAAATCCTTAACAGTAAGGAGTACTTTTTAAATGTTTGAAGAAATGTATTATTGTTGGTAAGGCAGGAAAATGTTTACATTTTGTTGTTCTGCTGTTAAGGAAAACAAGACACAGTGATGAAAAGTGATTTGCACAGGGTAACATAATGTGTGAATTGTGGGAGGTGAGGATTTAAGCACTAGCTTCCCGGTTCCGCAGTTTTAAACTTAGACAGCAGAGGAGACATCTTCTTATCTGGTTCCATCTTCAGTAATGGAAGCAGCAAAATGCTTATTGAAGGGCTAAACTTGTACACTCCTCAATAAATCCGGTTTTCAAAGCACCAAGTCACATGACAAAGCAGCCTGACAAAATGTAACAGAAGCCGTAATTGAAACATATGTTCAAAAATCAAGTATGCATCACTTTGTCACAAAATAAGAATAGTGTTGCGCCTGTAATCTGGTACAGTGGCATGCAGGTTAGGCACATATCTCAGGTACAGGCATTCAATCTGCTGACCTACCTTTCCATATTTGTGCCTGTCTCATTTACAATACTTTCCTTACCCACCACCCTCTGCTGTCATTCCTTTGCACCGCATCCTTGATGTCCCTTCAGCCTCTACAATACAATTAACTTTCAGACTTCCTTTCCCCTTTTGCACCATTCCTCAACCCTTTATTCAATCGCCTTCCCTCGCACCTCTTTTACTTCCCCACATTGCTCAGTAACCAATTATGTGTCACCCCCCCCCCTTTTATTGCCCTGGCTCAAATGTAGACAACAGACCACCTTGATTCGCTAATTAGCCTCTGCCAGCCATGACGAAAAGCTGTGGTTGGGATCTTGATGGTAAATGTGACAATCGGGTCTGCCCTTCGACAATGTAGAGCAAAAGACTCCGATTTATTGTGCTCCCAAGATGCACCTTCTTGAAAGTTGGTTGCATATTTCAGTTAATGGAACCAGAGGGAATGGATCAAATACTACTGGCAGTATTCCATGGGAATACAGATGGCAGCATTTTAAACAGATTTCCTGCAGAATATGTGCCTGTTTTTTACCTCCACCTAAAATAGCCAATTATTTTTTAAATAAATAATTCCCATTCCAGATGGGAAGTTCAGGCACTTTCATTCAACAGTGATTTTTTTTTTTTTTTACCAAGGGCCACGGTAAGGGGGTGAAAAGGTGGCCCTCTCTCGTCTCCTTACCCACGTTTTGCATAAAAGGGCCAGAATGGACCATATTGTGCATCAAAGTGTACAGTAGTGGTATGAAACACCAATCTACATAATCCATTTGCACCTTAACTTTGAAGGTGGAAATGGCTGACATTTGTTTTTTTTTAAAGCACCTTTTAATGTTACCACCTGCAGGTGGTACTTCTAAAATACCTCCGAATGTATTCCAAAAATATAATCTCTGCCTGCAGTAAACTCTAAACTTTCGCCAGCGCTATTTCATGAAAAAAATCCACCCAACTCTCAATGACCCCCCTTTTAGTGTACTAATAATTACTAATTGAATGTTACATCTTTCTATGAGTTTTTGGCATCTTCCCCCAATAGTGAGTACCACAAATAATCCAACAGCCATTTCTATAAGCCCCATATAGTAACATCCACCAGTGCTATTCAGGGTGCTATTAACATCATTATCATCAAGAATCTTGTCATTTAAATGCCTACATTGCCGCTGGGCGATGTGAACATGTTCGTTTGTCTAGGCTCTTTTTGCTCTCACTTTGGTGGGCCATGTGTGGGTCTCACTCAGGCCCATCTGCAACACTGCTGCAATTAAGGGTTTTACCCTATCTAAACAGGAGCCAAGCAGGCCTGAGAGCAATCGGTTCCTTCAAGCCTGCCTAGTTTCTGAAGAATTTTAGCTTTTTCAATTTTTTGTTTTTACATTTTGAAGCTCTAGCCCAGGGATTAACAGCCAAGCCAGCCTGGTGGGCAATTTCCACCTTGTCCCGATTTCCCAGTACACCCATGAGCCGGGATCGTCCCCAAAGGAGGATGGGCGTTGGGTTTGGGGTCCACCTGGGAGCAGGGACTGTCCTTAGAACGGGATGGATAGTAATGGGCTTTTGAGCAGGTACGACTGTCAGGGAAGGGATGGATCTTAGGCATAGGATGCTCCTCAGGGAGTTGTTGGGTTGCGGGAAGGGATGCGCCTCACAAACGGATGAGTCTTGCATAAGGATGAGTCTTGCTTAAGGATGAGTCTTGCATAGGAATGGGCCTCATTTCGGGATGAGTATTGAGAGGGCATGGGCCTTGAGTGTGAGGATTGTCCTTGGGTTAGGTGCTGTGACAGTCCTAAGAAGAATGCTTCTGTAGGTTGTCGTTGAGGTGGGGAGGACAAGGATGTTATTTAGGGGTTGCCAGAGGTCGCAACTGCGACCTCTCAGGTCTCACTTGTGACCTCTGTAGTCTCCCTTGCGACCTCTAAAAAAAAAGCAAAAAAAACGTTGTCTTTTTAAAAAAAGATATTTTTTTTTGTAATGCAAGCTCCTGGGCTGTGGCCAGCACCATGTGGCTCTTTACTTCTAGAGTGACTGGCTTTCTTGTTAAGGCCCCTTAAAAAAAAGAAGAAAAATAAGAACAGGAGTGCCAAAAGTCTAACACTTTCAGCACTGACCCTAAATAAGAAAGAATAGGAATACCAAATAATATGTAATTCTGGAATTCTATACAATAATTGCTAGACTCATTAAAGGTTTATTTCAGGCACACTTCAGGGGGTGAGTCACTGATTTAGTCTGTTCTTAAACGCCTCAACTCAGCCTTTCATCCTTCTGGTGTCGATAAATGAGTACCAACACAGGTTGGGTGATATTGGGTGTATATTTTTTCTATATAAAGCGCTTAAGCGTAAGTGCTATATAATAACACATCATTATCATTTGGTCATGGACGTCTGCTTGCATTCATAGTAATTTGGTAATATGGGCCTATAAACACTGATCTTAACAATACATAGGGCCATCCATTCTTGTATGAAATGTACATCACATTATAGTGATATCGTAGCCATATTTTTCGTAGTGTACAATCCTGTTTTGTCAATGGGTGAAAGGTCATGTACCACTTCGGGGGCGGGTCAAATGACATCACTTCCTGTGATGTCATCAGGGGGTCAAGGGTCACGTGATGTCACTTCCGCTACCCCTGGCATTTTGGTGAAATGATGTGGGGGGGGGGGTCAGCACGGGGGAGAGTGTCTGTTGTGTACAATGTAATGCTGTCCCCATGATATGATTATATAATAATCGGATAGTTCTGGTGTCATAACTAGGTGCTCATACCAATATTCGCAAGGGTACATGTCTGTTACGTATTTGGTGTTCTAAAGTGCAACTATGAATCGTTATAGTTTAAACCTGGTAGCACAGAGATAATGAGGGCAAACAGACAATTACGTTCATGGCGTGCATTATAAAAATGGCCATCGATATTATTGTTGTTATTACATGGCATCTTCTAATCACTCTCGTAAATGGATAGTTATCATGTCAGCCCCCGCCCCCTGGAACGCTTGTGGTAAGGTCAGTTATTTTCGACTGGACACACCCTGAAAGAGAGAGCGCCAACAAAGCTCCTAAGCCAGGGGCCTAAAATAGAAAGTCAGTTCGAGACCCGAGACTGCTGGCTGCCGAGCACGGGCACGCAGAAGAACAAGGAGCCCAGCCTTCGGGACCCGGAGAGAGAAACTGCGGCAAAGACGAGGCGCTGTCATTTAAGGATTGCCGGTTTTGTTTGTTCCAGTTGAAGAAAGAAGCTCAAATCGACAATGAAACTCAGCGTGGGCATTTTTTTTGGAGGGCTGTTCGGCGCTCTGGGGATTTTGATCTTTTTGGTGGCTTTCGGAACAGATTATTGGCTTCTTGCAACAGAAGTTGAGAAGTGCTCGAAAAATCAGAGCGCAGCTGGGGTTAGTATTGACAGTGTGTTTCAGCAGAATGATGGCATTGCGCGAGTCTTCCGACCCCCAGCTGACCAGTTCTAATGCAGTTAGGATCTGAAAGGACACGCCAGAGCAAATAAGGGTGAACCTGCAGACAGCACATTGACAACCCCTATGGGGAAAGCTGCACCTGACAGACAGCACTCTCCTATGCTCCCCAGACATCCTCATGGGAAAACTGCAACGGACAAATAACACTCCCTACACCTCCGACACAACCAAAGGGGGAACTTGCAACTGACAGACAGCACTCTTCTACGCTCCCCAGACACCCTCATGGGGAAAACTGCAACCAACAAATAACACTCCCTACACCTCCGACACACCCAAAGGGGAAACCTGCAACCGACAGACATCACTATCCTAAACTCCCCAGAAACACACTATGGGGAAACCTGCCCCTGATAGGCAGCACTCTCCTACTCTCCCCGGATGTCCTATATGGGTATAGCTGCAACCAACAAAAAACAGTCTGCTACTGCCCCAGCACACCTCCACATGGGGAAGTCTGCAGCCGACAAATGACCCTTCCCCCACCGACAGCACTCTCCTACTGTCCCCAGATACCCACTATGAGGAAACCTGCATCTGACAGACAGCACTCGCCTCAGACACCCTCATGGGCAAAACTGCTATCGACAGACAGCACTTTCCTACTCTTCCAGACATCCTCATGGGGATAACTGCAACGCAAACAGCACTTTCCTACTCTCCCAGACATCCTCATGGAGAAAACTGCAACGCAGACAGCACTTTGCCACTCTCCCAAACATCCTAATGGGGAAAACTGCAACAGCAGACAGCACTTTCCTACTCTTTCCAGATATCCCCTGTGGGCTGCCTGCAAACTAACGACATCATTCTGCTACTGTCCCGTGCTAAGTAACAGAACATAGAGCACCCAGCGTATTGTTTAAACCCTGATTTACCCGCCTACTTATTTTGTCATGTAAATCTGGATGGAAGTCAGTTTGTTTGCTCTCAGCATGTATTTGTAAAAATGAAAATAGGAGAATGTGTTTCTGGTCAGGCCCCCCCTACTACGTGGCATGCCTTGGCCAATGGCTGTTCAGACTGAAAGTATTCTAGCTGCTGTAATAACAGGTGCGACCCCAGATATGGTGAAGGTTATCACCACACATCTGCTATTCTTCAGTTTTTTCCTGATCAAGCGTGTATCAGCTTTTCCTGGAGGACGCCTATATGATATGTTATTTATAACGTGCATAATACCCAGGGGTGTCTAAGCGCAGACCCCGGGCTCAAACCTGTGGTGCCCTGTGTCGTCTTGCTTCTAAGCACGTTGCCCCTGAGCTATCCTGCAGTAACAGTTAACTTAGATTAAGAGTTACGAATCTGAGTGGTACCCCCCCATCCTTCCATGTTCTGTTGATTATCGCTGAACTCAATATAGCAATCTAAGCAGAAACACCATTACTTTTTTGTATAGGAAAACAAATGTGGATACATACCAATGAAATGGCCCAAAAATGATGTACATTCACATATATCAAGGTCGACAAATTGAAATTAAACCGTGAGCATTACTTATGATTCAGGGATCTTCCAAATGTAGCCAAAAACCAAGGCAACACCCGGTGTTTGTTTTTGTCTTTTACCTGCAAAGAGGGGCTGAGAACAACATAAAAAACCTTAAAAAACTGATTGGGAAAACAAAAAAACAACAAAAAAAGTCTCAGTGGCCAAAATAAATTGCCATGTTTTGGAAAACAGGAATATATAGTAAAGTTAAAGTGAGCCCAATATAATTGATTGGTTGTTTTCTTTTTCTTTGCATTAAACTTAACGAACTGACCAAGCCTGTCAATTAAGCGGTGAGTAGGTGTTTGCAATTGTCTTTGCATTTATGTTGGTTTTTGTTGTTTCGTGTCTTATTTGAAGACTTCCTTGGTGTTGAATGCTCCCCACAGGCTGCTTTAATACACATATGAACTCGTTCAGGAAGTATTGGAAGCCATAGAGGGAAAATCGTTTCCCACTTGTTTCCAAAGAGTACGAGCCACAGAAATGAGGTCGTGCAGTAATGCCTTTGCACTTAACATGCACACGAGAGGGCAGAGAAAAAGAGACCCACAAAGGTCTTTGTTTTAGGATCTCAAATTTCAAATTGCATACTGTGAATTTAGCTTCAACTGGTTCCATTATCAAAGAACTGAAGGCATTTCACTTGCTGGTCAGATTGCTTTTAGGTGTGCATGTAGTCCTTGAAAGGAGGTAGGAAGGTTAGGCTTTCTCCGGACAACACCATGGGCCTCGTTATGAGTATGCCAGTCCAGTAACATTGGTGCCGGTAAGCCACCGGCACCGTTGTTACCGGACCGGCACACTCCGAGTTCCGCGGGCGGGTGCCGTTCCGCCCGCCAGGTTGGCACCCGCCTGCAGAATTTGATGGAAGCACCGGCACTGTTGCACACTATTGCAGTGCTTCCGTCCTCCCCATTCCGATTGATTCCTATGGGATGGGAATGGGGAGTCATTTTTTCTGGCGCCTGGCTTTCGTGAATTACCGGGAACACCAGGGATGTAATGCCCCAGTAATTCCCCATTGCAAGGCGCTGGAAAAAAATGAAACTCTGGCGGAAGCTGTGCGGTTTTTACCAGCAAGGCTACCAACGGGGTAGTAATGAGGCCCCCTGTCATGATAATAATTTATAATTAGTATAGAACTGTGACCAAAGCCCTGTACATAAAACCTTTACATAAAATGATCACCCAACTTAAGTTGGTACTCATTTATTGGCCTTGAAAGGATGAAAGGCTAGGTTTGTCTTGCAGGTATTCAAGGACCTTCCTAATTAGCACCCAAGGTGGGGGAGCAGCCAATCAGGTTCTGTGGATCGTGGGCTGAAACTGCTGATTTTAGCTCACGGAACCCACAGGCTGCCTCCTCCAAAACGCCATCTTTCCACCAACCCTTTTTTTTACATTCCCAACCCCCCTCCCCAGCCCAACTTACGTGGCTGTGTCGCGGCGAGGTCTGTTGTCGCCAATGCTTCTCTGTCTCACTTAGCCGGCTGCAAAAGAAATGGAAGAGGGGCTCCGTATGGAGCCCCGCCTTCCATCCCCGTGGTGGCCATCTTGGAACTGTAATTTCTATGAATGAACGGGACGCCAAGAGGCGTCCCGTTCATTCATAGAAAAGACCCTTCTATCAGCACCCCGGGTTATCACTTTGGTAACCTGGGGTGCTAATGGCATTAGTAGCATGTTCCAATGGCTACACCATGGAGTAACGTCCTGGTGCCCCCCAGTGTAGCCCATGGGATGGGTTACTAATCCCATATTGTCAAAACTTTTTTATGTAAGTATCCTGCTTCCATAAAGAGCCTTGTAGCACCTGGCCCAATTAGCGCCTGGCTAGACGGGTTGCATTTCATTGCTTGCTCTTGAAGGAAACTACATTAATATGACACCAGGGTGGTGACTAACAGTAATTTATTTTGTTGTTTATGTTTATGTTTCGCGTTTACTGTAGTAAAACAAAAACATTTACATGTGCCACTGCAATCCATCCCATTATCGGAGGCTGGAAGGAATGTTGGTCAAGGTAGAAAAAAATGACAGCTCTCCCTTGCCCAAGCAGGGGACTGGGCAGGGAAGAGAACCTCAAAATATGAGACAAGAAAACGTTGAAGGTAACTGCCATTGTGGAGCAAGAGATAAAACAGGTGGAAGTTGAATAAGCTTTTCCCTATGGGGTGGAGGAAGCCCCAGGGCTCCAAAGATTGCCACAGCTAGACTGCATTTGCCAAGGGTGTTCTGGCTAATCCATGAGCCTCGGGCGTATATTTGATTACCTATTTTATGAATATACTTGTTTATGTTGACATGTATTTATTTTATTGTATGCAGAGGTAGTGGTAGAAATAAGTGTTCATGTTGGAGTAGGGATATAGTTGTAAGTGTTGGGTAGTAATTTACTTATAGGGGTTTAAATAAAGTTATTAAAGATCAAGCACCCTTTCGCGATGGGGTATGTGAACGTGGTGACCTGCCAGAGGCCGCCTAGGGGAAGGGAAAGACCAACAAGGCCATCCTCTGGCCCCTACCCCTAGGTGGGCAGTGACAGATACGTAGAAGCGGTCTGCCCCATCAGTTTATCTTGAGTTTCTCACCATGCTCCCATTCAGTTCGCGTGAGCTGGCCGTGTGAATCCCTAAGTGTGCATGCCAGGATAGGAAGGGGAAAAAGGGGATTTCATTAATGGACAGTTTTTTCATTTTATAAGTAGGGATGGGCCAAATGGTTGAAATTCGTTCTGCGTGAAGATTTGTGAATTCCAGGCAAAACTCACCCAATTCACCAATATCTTGGCTGTTTAAATCTTTCTCTAACCTTAAATTTAGTTTTTGGAAATTGTATTTTTCATGGGGGGAAAAATATGAAATTTCGGATGTTTTCCCTCTTTCCATTTTGTTTTGTCTGAAATGTTGGGCCTCATTACGACCCTGGCGCTAAGGAGTTAACGGCGCCGTAAAAGGCTGAGGCGCCGTTAACCCCTTAGCACCTAATTACGAGGTCCCTTTGCGGCTCCCGACCTTAACGGCTGGTGTGGACCAGCCGTTAAAGTAGGGACCCGCAAAGGGACTTTGGAGGTAATTACGGTACCGCAATTTGCGGTACCGTAATTACCGCCTTCCCCATTCCATTTGAGCCCTATGGGGCAAAAATGGGAATGGGGAAGGGCCAATGGTGCATGGGGAATTACCGCCCCGCCAACCTTGGAATGGGGTGGTAATTCCCCATTGCACCATGGCGGACTCGTTACAATACCGGCAGCAACCATGGTGCTAATAGCGCCATTGGTTACCACCGGTGTTGTAATGAGGGCCCTTGTGTTTTAAGCCCCCCTCCCAAAAACAGTTTGTGAAAAAATGACATTTCTGAGCAAAATATAATCTGCTGTAAAAAGGTTGTGGAACAGGGGAAAAAACTCAATGCTGGCGAAATGGAAACCAATTTTGTTTTGCTCTCTGTAATTTTGCCCACCCCTAGTTGTAAGTTTGTTTATGTTTAAAATTAAAAGATCATCCAATTCCACACAGCTATCTGTGGTCAACATGAGGCGTTGACATCGATGAAAGGTAGGAACTCAGGGGGTTGCCAATCTCATGTTGTAGGAAAGGTAACAATTGTTTTTATTTGCATGTTGCCTTGCGCCCCTCTGCTTGCAGCTGGTCTGTGGGGAGGGTGGAGGTAAGTGGTCCCTCCCTGGCCTGGGGTAAGGAGTGTGCACATGCCACCAGACCAGGGCCACAATTCAACAAGGATACAGCCTAATTATTATTATTAATATTATTATTATTATGGTAATAATTGAGCATCGACCTAGCTTCGAGAATCAACAGAGTCTTTACAGAGGTATACAACAATACAGATGCATAACGGATCACTTTATAGAGGTAACAACAGAACAGATATACAGAGGTTATGATACAGAGGGACACAGAGGAGGGGTACAGCTGTACCGGGTGGCGGGAAGGAAAGGGCCAGGCGGCATCTAGCGAGTCAGGTGGCGCGAGGGGAGACATGATGGCCTAGGTGTTGAGGAGGAGAGACTCCTTGAAGAGGTGGGTCTTGAGTTCTTTTCTGAATTGAAGGAGCCAGTCTGATGTCTAACACCAGCAGTGAGAAGCTTTTTCCAGGTTCTTACAATGTGTGCAAACAGATGTGTTGAGGCATGGGAAGATGAAGTGTATTTGCTCAGAATAACATTATTTAATTAAATGGTGGTGGGAGGGGGGGATAGCTTGGACTAACTTAAGTGTCCTAGTTCTACAAGTGACAGCATAATTATCAGACCAGATCCCCCCCCCAATCCCTTTTATAACTTGCAGCCAAAGTCTTGGACGTAAAAGGCACTGTTAATAAAAATATATGATTCTTATAGTGTGGCTCGCCCTATTCCATTGACACTGAGGTGCGCTCCCAACTACAGACAGGAATTAAAGAAAACATGCCCCTGCTGGAAGTCTATGTAGTGTAACCCTTTTGGGCTGGTAACATGCCATGTCCCACCCCGTCCTTGGTGCAGACCGCAGGGGCGTTGCTAGGGGGGGCTAAGGGGGCTATAGCCCCTGATCTTCTGGTTGTAGCCCCGGATAGCATCTCAGGAGCTACAGCCAAAAGACTAGCTAGCCCCCAGTCCCAACAGTTCCGACATCAGCATAGCCCCGGGTCTTTTCCAAACCTAGCAACTCCCCTGGCAAACCGTATTGGCTCCTTGCCAAGTAACAGACATCCGTGTGGAACATACGGGAAGAAAGCTGAGCGTCTGCAGCAAGGACGGCTCCGATTAGGTGCTCTGTGCTGTGTTATACGCACCTGTGATGGCCTTTCCTTGCTATGTCCTGAATGCATCATTGTTTCTCTTTAAATGTAGGAGGACACACATGATATGGTCACCCTGCACCATGAAGGCTTGTTCTGGAGGTGCTGGTTTGAAGGGGAGTCCGGGAACGGTGCAAGCGGCGGCATGCTAAAGTTCTGGTTCAGTAAGTGAAGGGTACTCTCCCTTTTGTTAGGGTAGGGGAAACTCTTGCTATGTTTATACAGCTGCTACTGTGGTCTTATTATTATTTTTGCTGTTATTGTTATACTGGTCTTTACAGATAAAATTGACTATTTTATAATATATAGCAGACAGTTGGCACTTGTTGAGATTTCCTGTTGTATCAATACGAGAAGTCAATGCTTTCTGGATTCAAACAGGTAAACTGAATTATAAACACGTATTTCTGTTGGGCGCAGAGCTCACGGTACTGTTCATCCAGCAGCTACTGTAAGGATCTTGTAGTGGGGCGGGGATGAGATATCTAGCTATGATACCAAGATTAGCATTAACTTTGATGCATGGAATTAAATATCCTAATTGTGATAAGTCAACGGTCTGGTTCTATTGAACATATGATGCAAGATGATCGCAGTGCGCAGTGTTCCATCCCTCACTGTCTGCAAAAAGTGGCTGTAACATTATCTCACAGACAGTTGAACTGTCCAAAACCAATAATACTGCCTTTTGAAACATAACTGTACGTTCCTAGCTTCATTGTCCACAAGGCTTTCTAGGGCCTGGGACCGCTCTACGGCCAACTTTCTCTTCCAAAACCTCTTCCTTCTCCAGCCCTCTGCTCATTCACCTCCAACTCTCTGAGCGTCAGACGCTTCTCCAAGCAGAGAGTTGAGGGCACATCTATCTCCAAGGCTGGGGCCTACCTCTGGAATAGCCTCCCTGCATCTCTCCAACTTGAGCAGAACCACCTGCAATTCTGGAAGCAACTCAAGACCTTCCTGTTTGCTTCTGCTTTCTCCCATCCTATCCCCTGCTCATGCACCTGACTGCTCTGCGCACTGGCCACCTGGTTACCCTCTGAACTTGGGCCCAGGCTCCTGTGTGTCGAGTTGCCCTCGCACTGCCCCTGGGCTACCCAGCACTTAAGGGTCTGTATCTGCAACCATACAGTCCCTTCTCCCTGCATTTATGAGCCAACCGCTGGCTGCACTTGTGAGTTAACTGCACTCCCCCCTTCCCCTGCCCCCTGGCACTTCTCAGCTTCCCTCTTCCCCGTACGTGCATGATCTCGATGACACAAGGCCTAGTAAGATCGTTATTTTGTCCTCCCTTTGTTCACACCTCCTTGTCTTGTCTCACCTAGAAACACATGTGCACAGGCGCATTATATAAATGCCACATCATATCCTATCACTGCACCCATTGTCTATTTAAAGAAGAGAATGCCGGACCATTTTGGTATTCTATAGAATCACAGCCCACCCTCAAGTTCATCAAGCCCATTTTAAGGATAGGATAATTCATTGGGGACTTCTCTGCTTACATATAGTCCATGCTCTGAGGCCATTGGCTTTATATCACGCAGAAGTCCATGGGGACTTATTATATGCCTATAATGCTCTGTTGTTGTACAGTAATGTTATATAGGGCACAGTAGATGTCCCTATTGTGTTCCAGGTGACATCACAATAGCATGACATGATACTCTAGAAGACGGTAATGACCGTCTCATAGGTTGATATTGATATCATTTTATTTCTATCGCGCTCGCGTACACAAGTGTTTCAGAGCGCGACAAGGCAAGGGAGGGGAACAGGGGAGAACAAAACAGCGATCTTACTAGGCCCAGTGACATTGAGAACGAGCAAGTGCATGGGAGAGGGGGAGGGGAAAAGTGCATGGAAAGGGGGAGAAGTGGAAAGTGCGAAGCAGAGGAGAAACAGATAAATAATAATAATAAATAAATAATAAAGGCAACAAACAGTGGTAGTGCAGCCAGCAATTTGCAAGTGCTAGGCTTAAGACAGCAGACAGGGTAGGTCTGATAAGTGCAGGAAGAAAAAGGGGGGACTGTATGGGTACAGGTACAGAAACAGTGCAAGGGGTGGCCCGTAGGCAGTAAGGGAGGGTGGCAGAATGAGCTGGTACCTGGGCACGAAGGACATAGGGAGGCCAGGTGCACAGTGCCAAGAGAGAACAGATCAGCAGGGGAGAGGGGGAGCAAAGGCAGACGCAAAGAGGAAGGCCTTGAGGTGCTTCTGGAACCGGAGATGGTTCTCCTCAAGTTTTAGAGTGGCAGGGAGGCTGTTCCAGAGGGAGGCCCCAGCCGAAGACAGAGATCTACACCCAGCTTGTTTCTTTGAAAAACGACTGCCCCTGAGGGAATTAGAGATAGACAGAGTGAAGAGCTCGAGAGGGGAGGTATTTGCGGAGGGATAGCTGAAGGTATTTTGGACCCAGAAAGCCTTGTGGACAATGCATATGGTTTTGAATTTAATCCTTGCATCCACTGGGAGCTAATGGAGAGATTTCAGATCTGGAGAGATACGATCCCAGGGCTTGAGGCCAAGGACAAGTCTCACAGTGCTGTTCTGGATTAGTTGCATTGGGCGGAGAGTAAAGGCAGGTAGATTTAGAAAGAGGCTGTTACAATAGTCCAACCTAGAGAGAACCAGAGTTTGGGATACCATGAGCTTCTGGGGGAAGGAGAGGAAAGGCAGAGTACCTCTGAGGAGGTGCAGTAGGAAGTTTGACTTTTTAGAGACCTCAGAGATGTGGGCAGAGAAGGAAAAGGTGGAGTCAAAGGTGACCCCGAGGTTCTTAGCCTCGCAGGTGGGGGTAGGTGGCGGGCCAAGGGAAGCCGGCCAGAGAGTGAGGGGAAAGGATGGTGAAGGTGTGCCGATGAGGAGGATCTCAGTCTTGCTGACATTCAGACAAAGATCATTGGCGGCACACCCATCTTGAATGGCAGTTAGGCAATCAGAGATGAGAGAGGGAGAGGAGGTGGCTGAGGGCAGCCTAAAAATGAGTTGAGTGTTGTCAGCCTAGCACTGGAAATTTGAGCAGTAAATGGCAATGCAGTGGGTGAGAGTTGCCAGATATTGGTTGAAAAGCCAGGGCGAGAGGTTAGACCCCTGGGGAACACCACAGGTAGAGAGGAAGATAGATGATAGGAAGGACCCAAGTTGGACCTGGGAGGGTCGATGAGAGACGAAAGAGGTCTGCCAGGACAGAGCCTGATCAGTGATGCTCAGGTTTTCTCGGAGACGGTTGAGCAGGATGATATGGTTGACCGTGTCAAAGGCAGAAGAGAGATCGAGGAGGATGAGGACAGAGGGAAGGTTAGAGTCAAGGTTGGAGAGCAGATCTTCACGATGTTCAGGAGAGCAGTTTCTGTGCTTCTGGCAGCTTTGAAGCCAGACTTGTGGTCATGGAGACAGCCAACAGAATTTGAATGAAGCTTAAGCTGAGAGATGGCCAACTTTTCCAGGAGTTTGCCCAGAAAGGGAGCAATGGAAATTGGGTGATAGTTAGCTGGACAAGAAGGATCAGCTATGGGTGTCTTGAGAAGAGGATGCACAAGGGAGTGCTTCAGAGGGGAGGGGAAGGATCCTGATGCAAAGGAGTGGTTGCAAAAATTAGCAAGGGCCGGAGCCAGGGTTGTTGTTGTAAGACATATAAATGCCCACATTAACACAGGTTGAAGCTGCGTAAGCTGCAACACTTTAACAAAACTTTAACCAGTGTCACAGAAACATAAGGAAACCATAGTTGGCTTTGTATGTCCATTGGCCAATGTAGGCAGACCACGTGTCTGTTTATAGCAATAAGAAGCATTTTCCCATGTTTGCGCTAAATCCTGGTGTCGCATTACATAAATTGCTCATGTGCTGGTACATTTTTCACCAATTCTGGATGAATATACACTGACATTGGGGGTCATTATGAGTATGGTGGTTTGGAAATAAGGTGCCGGTAACAACATGTACTGGCACCTTTTCTGAACCGGCATACTCCGAGACTGCTGGTAGACCTGCAGGCCTGACCTGCCGGTAGTTCATACCCCTACCAGTAGTGAATTCACTGAATCACCGGAACCATTAAAAGCGGTGCCAGTGATTCAGTGGTTCCTATGGGAATGGGAATTTACCGTTACTCTGCATCCCGTAATATCCTGGTGATACAGGGATTTCAGGCAGCGCAAACAAACAGTAAGCTGTTTGCTGGTAAGCTCCGTTACTACCAGCGGCTTACTGACAAAATTGCAATGACCCCCATCTTTTCACTGGTCATTTGGTGCAAATGCCAGCCTTGCAGTGATCTGTTGGTGAAAATGTTATTGCAATACATCCATGTACTAGGGCAAAATTGTCTGTTGCTGCAACAGTGTATGCAATCTTACTTTGAGTATTGGGACAGAGGACACATGATTGAGTGTTTGTCAGCTGACTGTTGAAGGGTGAGGCCTTGATTGAGGTCACGAGGCCGCTTTCTTTAGTCGATTGAAAAAAATAAGTGGTGAGAGCTGGTGAAAGAATGGAGAGTCATATGGTAGTGAAGGATGGTAAGGTGGCCTGCAGAACAGGAGTTACCAGCTGTTCTGTATAATTGAAACTGCGACCAAAAGCTTGTATAAAGAAAAAGGAAAACGCAGTTACCGTACTTATTCAGCCAGAATAAACAGCTGTTCAGGGGAGGCATGTCTGGCAAGTGATATGAATCACTCCAGTTCTGCCACACGTGCGTCTACTAAAATTAGCAAGAGGCTTTTAAACTTTGTAAAGGCGTCCAGTGTGGACAACTGCCTTCCTGAAAAAAAGAGCACTTACGAAATACATCTGCGCTTATGCAAATGTTGTCCCTTTTAAATGAGAAAAACCGGAAGGGTCTGCATGATTCCGAAACAGTTTCTAACTCTTAGAAAAATTATATTTCATAATTCACTTCCAGCACTCCCCATGAACCGAGGATTTCGGTAAAAATGAATCTTGCTTGTTGCGTCCCATTTTCTCCTTGCCCCTAATTCACCAGTTCCTGCACCTTTTCAATTCATGTTAAACACTGTTTTGTTGGGTCGTACAGAATGGCATAATTAAGTATTCGCCACAATACGGAATAGCCGATGACGTGTTCCTCTGGATACGCAGCCAATAGGTGTTCATTGTTATGGATTCAAACACAATAAACACTTTCTAGCAGCATCTGTTATCAACATTCAGGCAACATCAAACACTGTAGTCACAAGCACTGTTTAAAAACACAGTTATAGCTAACATCAATACACTAAAATAATCTTAAGGGTAATATGGTTAATTATTATCAAACTCAAACAGGTACACATAAACGTAATTTATCTAAATTGATTTTTTTCCTAACGTCAAACAAAGCCAAATTAGACAATGGAGTTTGGAACCTCCTGAATTTCATGTTATGGTTGTCCCTGTAGGATAATTGCACACACAAAGATGTCACACACTTTATAGCGAAGGGGATTGTTACAGATCAAGAACTAGGGGCCTCATTTAGCGTTTGGTGTTGCGGTGATAAAGTGGTACTGTACTGCCAAATTTAGGGTTTCAAAATGAAACTCTCAAAAAACCACATCTCTTGTTCAGACACCAGGCCGATGAACTGGGCACATTGCTTTCCAACCAACTCCCAGTGTCCTGCTGAGTTTCCCAAGGCTTCCTCCTCTCAATGATCCTTTTTAACCTTTACATGGAGCCTCTTGTCACACTCCTTAAAGATCACAATATAGCCAGCCACCAAAATACAGATGATACTCAGTTGTACATTAGAGTAAAAATCCCACAGGACATCAGTCATCTACACGTTTACCTAGTCATCATCCAGTCCTATTGTACTCTGGAGACCCCCGGCCGGCCCATAGAACCGAGGTTTGCTCCAAAGTACTTTAAGATGAGATAGCTGCACCCTTGAGATGGATGGGGGTGCAGATTTATTACTCCAACACCAATCAATAAGGACTACTCAATGGTTTGGCAAAGGGAGTCCGTTTAATGACAAGTACAAAAAACGGGGAGTCATGGAAATCAGCAGTGATACGATCGTCCTTCTCGCTTCAACTCCAACAAACTTCATACAAGTAGTAACATTTATACTCAAAACTCGTCATAATTGACGTGTAACACTCAAAAGTTAAAATGCAATTCTATTGGTTAGGAAAAGGTAACTTTAATATAGGTACTATATCTGTATATGGTAACGGAGTGAGGGCATTGTGTAAACACTGTCAGGTGGACTCTAAGCCCTTTCTTAAAAAATGACTACTGTAAACGTCACTAAAAGTACGACATCCCATTGGTTCTACTAACTATAGGATCCTAGATTATTTGGTCCATTGTGATTGGGTTGGCACCAACCCCATGCATACATTTCCACTTTGCTTAGCAGCACGCAGAACGGTCAGCTAGGTGCAGGGTGCCCCTCAGCTACCCGGCCTTTCTCCAATCAAGGTTACAATCAATCATCGCTTCAGCAACTATGTGTCAATTATTTTACTGTGGTTGGCCTCGAAACTGCATCTTCTGTCTGGAAAAGTTCTGGTAGCTCTGCCTGGGTGGATGCCAAGCGTAGGTGTGAACCCATGCTTCTCCTCGCTCTGCTGGTCATGTGCTTCCCACACCATGAATTTGTCTAGTTTCTCTCAATTTGTGTATTTGATTCTTATTCAGCTTGCCACCTGCCTACGCCTCCTTATCTCAACCTTTCAGAGACAGGATATTCTGTTCTTAAGTTTCAATTATATGTAGCTACTGTTCGCTCCTTCTTTTGGTATGACCTTGGCTCTCCTGGCACGAGTTGCATCTGCCAAGTTTCGATTCAGCCGTCTCTTCTCGTTTTGCTAGAATATGAATCTCTGCTCATTCAGCCTTTAATAACCTGGGTTGATTCTGCTTCGTTTGCAAAGTGGAATTGCACTTATAATGCTGTGCTTCGTTTGAGGTAGATGTTTGTATAATGGCGCTTACCGCACTATTCTTCTACTT
The DNA here is from genome assembly GCF_040938575.1 of Ambystoma mexicanum. Taxonomy (NCBI): domain Eukaryota; kingdom Metazoa; phylum Chordata; class Amphibia; order Caudata; family Ambystomatidae; genus Ambystoma; species Ambystoma mexicanum. Next base: position 802,059,601 of record NC_090939.1, on the reverse strand, counting down.
AGCATTGCAAGCCGTACTGTTATTTTAGCTTTCTTGCAGTTCCAAGCATATGTACCCGTGTTAGTTGGTTGAATATCTTCATCGTGCTTACAGCTTAAGCTTCTTTGTATTTCAACATCGTTCTCCTCTTTTAGGTTCACAATATCCTTATTCATGGCTTTCGTCTCTGTGTGTTATTCTCCAGTTGTCATTTCTTCTATTTGTACGTCAGTCCGGGTCCTCGTGACGTCACCATTCGTCTTCTATTAAGACCTTTTTGGTTTCTTCCGGGACTGCACTTAGGCAATCTTCATTTCGTCCCATTTGCTGGTAAGGTTTCCGTAATGGATACCTTACTGTCCATGGTTTTCTTGGTATCGGTACTTCAATAGGTGTTGCTCTCTTACTAGGTACTGAGCAGAGCCCTACTGCGGCTCTCTGCTGATTTATCTGCTCATCATACATCACATATTTTGGTGTGAACTTTCCTGGCACCTCAAAATGGGCGATTGGAGTGCAGGCTCTACTTGGGACCTCCTCTACACTCCCCCCTCTGGGTGATTCATTGAACACTTTCACCTCTGCTTTTGGATTCAACTTACTCGATTCTTCTGTATTTATCTTCACTCCATCGCCTGGGTTCATTCCATCTTCATCTTCTGGGTCTATACATGACTTGATTCCTAAAGCCAGGTGAGTGTCGATGCCCCGGGACCGCTTTGGGCTCGTTTTGCTAATATATTAGCAGCTTCAGCTGCCCGAGTGCAGCCTGGTCCCCTCTCCCCCTCCCGAGCAGTCCCCGTGATTTCCATACCTCCTCCCGCCTCCTAACCCACCCACCCCCTGTGATTGGCTACTGCCCACAGCGACTGTATGCCTAGTCACCGGCCGCCTTGCCACCTTGCCACTTGATTCCTAAAGCCAGGTGAGTGTCGATGCCCCAGGACCGCTTTGGGCCCGTTTTGCTAATATATTAGCAACTTCAGCTGCCTGAGTGCAGCCTGGTCCCCTCTCCCCCTCCCGAGCAGTCCCCGTGATTTCCACACCTCCTCCCGCCTCCCGACCCACCCACCCCCCTGTGATTGGCTACTGCCCACAGCGAGTGTAGGCCTTGTCACCAGCCGCCTCGCCACCTCGCCACTTGATTCCTAGAGCCAGGTGAGTGTCGATGCCCCAGGACCACTTTGGGCCCGTTTTGCTAATATATTAGCAACTTCAGCTGCCCAAGTGCAACCTGGTCCCCTCTCCCCCTCCCGAGCAGTTCTCGTGATTTCCATACCTCCTCCCACCTCCCGACCCACCCACTCCCCCGTGATTGGCCACCTGACAAACAAACCTTACCTCCCCAGGGAAGGCCCTGTGGCTAAGGGCCTGAAGGCAAAGGGCGGCTCCAACAGAGGCGGCACCAAAAAGATGTGTCTGCGGGTGTCAGCAGGGGAAGCAGATGAAGCCAAAAGACACCAACAAAACTGTAAGTGTGGTATGGGTGGGGTGTAGAGCAAGCACTCTACTCCAGAAAGCTCTTACCACTCTATCTTACCTTTCCATCACATACATTGCTATAGAATTACAACATGCAAACTTAGAGAGATTTTGATCACCAATCTAAAGCTTTCCCTTACTGGAATGTAAATATTTCATTGAATGATGCACTAACACACTAGCCAATGTTAGCATGTACCACACTTAGATGCAATTCTTAACCTTAGTTGGTGCCACATCTAGACAGATATTCTGAATCTTAGCATGTACCACACTTAGATGGAATCCTTAACCTTGGCTTGCATTGCATCTAGATAGAAATGTGAATGCTAGCATGTACCACACTTAGATGGAATTCTTAACCTGAGCTTGTGTCGCTTCTGGGTACAAATGTGAATGTTAGCATGTACTACACTTTAATGGAATCCCTAACCTTGGCTTGCGTTGCATCTAGATAGAAATGTGAATGCTAGCATGTACCACACTTAGATGGAATTCTTAACCTGAGCTTGCGTCGCATCTGGATAGAAATGTGAATGTACCACACTTAGATGGAATCCTTAATCTTAGCTCGCGTCGCATCTAGATAGAAATGTGAATGTTAGCATGTACCACACTTAAATGGAATCCTTAATGTTGGCTTGCGTCGCATCTGGATAGAAATGTGAATGTTAGCATGTACCACACTTAGATGGAATTCTTAACCTTAGCTTGCGTCGCATCTTGATAGAAATGTGAATGTGAACATGTACCACACTTAGATGCAATTCTTAACCTTAGTTGGCGCCGCATCTAGACAGATATTTAGAATCTTAGCATGTACCACACTAAGATGAAATTATTTGGGCATCTAGATAGAAATGTCAATGTTAGCATTTACCGCACTTGGACGGAATTCTTGACCTTGGCTTGTGCCGCATCTAGATGGAAGTGTGAGTGTTGGCGTGTGCCATGCTTAGATGAGACTGTGAATGGTGACAAGTGCAAGTCGCGATCACTGACCTGCCTCACATCTACACAGAATACTGCAATTAGCAAGCACCACACTCCGATGGTATGGTGAATGATGGAAAGCATCACACCTAGACATAACTTGCAAGGACAGCAATGCCAACTAACCAATCCACTAACAATTTCATCCCTCTGCATACACCTCTCAAACGCTAACCAAATACAACCACAAGCCTAAAATGCAGCAATCCACACAAACTTCACTACACTGCAACAACAAAACAAACCACACATAGACTTGCACAACAGCACACGACGACTACTGACAGTAAAGCACCCTAGGCCCAGCCAACGGACCCACCGGGCAGTGGCTGCCAACAGCACATCACTGCTATCTTGCACTTTTCCAGCTTGTTCCCACTAACTCACCCCCCACCCCTCCCTCTTTCAGAGACGCCAGAGCGCCAGGGGACCACTCCCGTGGTGATAGTGCACGGTACAAATATCCTTTAACATTAACATTAACATTATGGTTTGAAGAAGTGTCTCTTTGGAGTCCTTATTTTTATTACTCCTTTCAGGCTTCCTGCTGTCCTTACATGTTCGTCTTTATTCCATGTCATTAGTTGACATTGTCCATTTGGGCTACAGTAAACTGATCTTCCCACATAATTTCTGTGCTTCCTGGGATAGAGAAACTTCATTCCTTCTGGCGCGTGAATACTGGTCTTCACAAAGTTTCTTATTTCTTCAACAGTCAGGTCTTTGGGCTTCCATCCTGGCTTGACATCAATCATGATCTTCATCCCTATGACTTTCTTTGCAGTCTTCTGGCACTGAGAGATTATTATCTTAATAACGCAAAATCCTAGCAATATCATCTCTAGCAGGGTTCCCAAGAACTTGAATCCATCTGCCATCCATTGTGGGACCCACGGGAATAGTGATCCAAACCAGCTGTCATTGCATCATCAACCTCATCAGTTTCATTGATCATCTGGTTCCGTAGGTTTGTCAGCTTAATTATTGCTTCTGTTAGGGTTCCATTCTCCTCATCGTGAGATGGTATAAATGTGCACAAACTCCTCCATCCATAGCTGTGATCAAGTCAAGGACATATCTGTTCTGAAGAGTCCTGTCAGGTACGTTGTCTTGCGCGGAGGTAGCACGTACACCTGCCTCCCCGTTGGGTCTTGGCGCCTGAGATATTCAACACTCAGGCATCCGCGACCCGCCGGGGAAAGAGGGTTAGGGTCCGCTGGTTTGGATGGGTAGGGGGTATTAGGTAAACCGGGTTGAGGGAAAGGGAGAGGTTTTGGATAGGGTTGGGGTAGTTCAGGGAAAATAAGGTTCAGCCCTCCTGGGCTATCCGTGGACTCTCAGATACTGCCAGATTCATGCACCTTGCACTTCCTCGTGCTTACCAATTCCAACACCCAGATTACTTCTCTAGGCTTGGATGCATTAGACAATACCATATCACATTCATACATTCATACATGCATAGATTCTTAGATTTGACCATAGCGTATTACTCAGAGAGCTCTCATAGATTCAGATACACTGGTAAATGCCCCCAAAACATTAACACAAGAGCATTTGATTACACAAAGGTTTAAGCACTTAGCTTCAGAAGTACGGGATTCTGTCATGGATCGATCACTCCAATGTTCCTTAACGAGGCCACGTAGCCGGTGTTCTGCCACTACAAGAAATGAGACACCTATGAGCTTGGTGCTTAACAGCGTTAGACATAGCATGCGGCGTGCAACCTTAAGAATCAAGGGTTAATGGTGCCGGTTCGCTACAACATAGAATCCAGCATGCGGCTCTGCCAAGCAAGGGTTGACGATGCCGGGTGCCTCGGTTCACTACAGTATTGGAGTCCGGCATGCGAGTCTGCCAACCAAGGGTTAATGGTGCCGGTGCCGGAGCCCAATCCGCGGTGTTTCAAGGCCCCGAGTCGGAGCGGTTCAGTAGCACCAAAACTCCCCACATGCCCTCGTTCCCAACCAATGAGTAAAGCACTTATCTCAAGCAAGCAGCGGGGCCTGCAGTGTTCGCAGGCGGGGAATGGCCCCGCTGACAGCAGCCTGCAGGAGCCCACGGAGACACGTCTTCTTCGGCGAAGAGTCTGTAGCGCAAGCGGGGATCCGTGCGGGTTCCGCGCGCATGCGCGATTGATCGGGCGTGGTCCCAAAGCTCCCAGAGGCTCGCGGTCGCGCGGGGCCTCTGGGAAATGTAGTCTTCTGTTTCTTTTCTGGTGTTTGTGGACTTCTATGCCAGGAGGGCTGGTCCCAAGTCATTTGCCTGCACCTTGGACACAGGAGGGCCCTGAAATAAAGGCATTTACGTCTGTTAGGCAGTTTGGCAACAGTATATGCCCCAGCTACTCGCACAGGAGTGGGGTTCTTGACAAGTCATCAGTCGGATGGCTCTTAGCTCTTCCTTGATCGCATTGAATCCTTTTATGGTCATGTTGATTGTCTACAGTAATTCCCATCTGGTTATCTGCAAACATTTAGTATTTACTCAAACTTGGATTCTTGGCATAAAAACTGTTGTGAACACTGATGAGGTGAGGCTGAACAGCCTGTGTTCATATGGGATTACATGAAAGGCTTCTTCTGATTTAGCAGAGAAGTAATTCTCTCTCTTCATCCGAGTTATCAGTTCCACAGATCTCTTCTTCCTCAGGTGAGCATCTGCTTTCGGGAAACTGTCAATATTCAGGTCACTTTTCAGGATCACTAATGCTGGAACGTGGACGTGAGATGGTATAAATGTGCACAAACTCCTCCATCCATAGCTGTGATCAAGTCAAGGACATATCTGTTCTGAAGAGTCATCAGTCGGATGGCTCTTAGCTCTTCCTTGATCGCATTGAATCCTTTTATGGTCATGTTGATTGTCTACAGTAATTCCCATCTGGTTATCTGCAAACATTTAGTATTTACTCAAACTTGGATTCTTGGCATAAAAACTGTTGTGAACACTGATGAGGTGAGGCTGAACAGCCTGTGTTCATATGGGATTACATGAAAGGCTTCTTCTGATTTAGCAGAGAAGTAATTCTCTCTCTTCATCCGAGTTATCAGTTCCACAGATCTCTTCTTCCTCAGGTGAGCATCTGCTTTCGGGAAACTGTCAATATTCAGGTCACTTTTCAGGATCACTAATGCTGGAACGTGGACGTTCACTATTGTGCATATACCTCCCGAGTCTCTTTGCAGTCTGATGTGTGTCCAAAACTTGTCCACAGTTCTTATTCTCTCCCATCTTCCTGGTGCCATTATTCCTGAAACAGAATTTTTGGCTTTCTAGTGGCACTATCTGCAAGGGTCCTCCTCTGGACCCATGTCAATAGTTTTGCAAGTTTTGTCCACAATGGCTTGCATCCGTTTCGCACTATGTTGATGGTGGGCTCATAGTGACCGAAGACCATCTATGCTCGACATATCACTATGCCTTTCTCACATCTGTCTGGTGAAAGCACTGTTCCCCAAATTTGCATTTGGCCTCAATTCTTCCATCTCCAAGCTTCTTCTGGAGTTTTTCTTGGATATTTAGCTTCTGGTTTGCTTCTCTTCTTATTTCTGCTCCTTTAACTCCAGGCTTCACATACCTGATCACAATGTGTTTCGTCTTTCCATTGTTTCTTGTCTTTATGTCCTGGACATAGTCGTCTTCATTGGGATCAGTTGCTTCAGTTGCCAATTTCAATGAGACATCACTAGCCATTAACTGGCCTCTGGTTGCACATTGCTACGTGTGACAGACAGTGTGCTGTCTTGACATCGATTTCTACAGCTACGAAGATCTTGGATTTCCCCATGCTGTATGGTAGGAGTGCACAAACAAAGCATTCCCCTTCTGAATACCTTCTTCCAACTTCTTTCATATCCTGGTACCAAATGTTGTTTCCCAGATGTGCGGTGCTGTCCAGGTAGTTGTTTAGTTAATTGTAATCTCCATGCATGCTTCTCTTGATTCTTAGTGTTTTCCTGTAGTTGGCTATAACTACATCCCTAATTGCATCTGTATGGCTCTTTCTTGCTAGAGGATTCTCAGGTATCCCGCTCCATGGTGCAGGCTTCCTCATCTGCGCCATTTGAGTGGATAAGAGTCTGACAGCTCTTTCCCTCTCTTCATACATCCTTTTCTGTCGGGCTAGAAATGTTCATATCCATTCTGGCACTGGTCTAATATATGGTTGTACTGTGGAACTGGCACTTGTCCCCTGTGTTGGAACATATATGTTTGGCAATACAGACTCTGCAGTTTTATTCTTCAGTTCCTCTTGCATTTTCCTTGCTTTGGCTATGAACGGCCATAATGAGTCTACTATTAGTTGTGCTTGTGAGATCTTCCTTGAGTTTGTCTTTTTCTCCATCAGTATTTTCTCAGGGGTGTTTATCATTATCATTTCTGTTGGTTTCTTCTCTGATTCCACTTGTCTTTCCACAATGTCTGTTGTGGAGTTTCTTATGGCAAGCAGTCTCTTATTTTCTACTGTTTTGACTTTTGGTTCTGCAGTCATTGACACTAGGCCTGTTTCGTGTGCATTCAGTGTTTGCATGCGTGTGGTTGTCAGTAACCTTACTTAATTCACTCTTTGTCAATCCTGTCTCCAGCTTTTCTTTTTGGTTGTTACCACAAGTATGTGTGTGTCGTTGCTAATCACATCCATTTCAAGTTCATTCATTCCTCCATCAGATCTTCTAGGGACTGGAATGACTATGTAAGGTATGCGTGCTTTTGTGGGTTTCAGGCGTGCATCATTAGGTGGGTGCACTGGAATTGGAACGCTTTGTGCACCAATAAAAAATGCATTTCTGATCATTAATGACAGTAAAACAATGATGAATATGACACATAAATGCATTATGCCCTGTAAGTCAGGCGGCAGCATTTACTTCCAGAGAAACGTGGGTGTCTCTCCTCCTACAGGAGAACCAGATTGCTGCTCTGGATCCCCATCTCGATCATTAGCCAAATGTCAATTTTTATTGTATTTCTTTAAACAACAGTGTCTTTCAGGTTTTATGTTTAAGAGTGTTAGGTACTCCACAAGTGACCCCCCTCTTGCGGGCGACGGATTGTCTCTTATTTCAGGATACAATTCTTTTGCTAGACTATGGAAAAAATCTAATTAAATAATAATTCAGTAAGTACTTTTACTGTGCATGTTCAAAGTAAGTAAGCTCCCAGTCCACTCCTCGGATTTGCTTCAGTCCTGAGGACATATTATATGCTGATCAGTATGAAGAAATAATGACAAAATAACAGCAACAGCAATAAGTGAAGTCCTTGACACTGCTTCCTCGATCTGTCCCTCGGCGGAAGGCTTTTAGAATCTCCTCAGATAGCTTTGCTGATGGTTAGAGAGCTCTTTTTGCAGTACGATTCCATGTGAGAGCATGCCCGTCTGTGCAACATTAGTTGGATCTCTGATGAATGTGAGAACGTCAACATCGATTAGTCTCCCCACTAGTTCTGGAAAGTCAGTGACTAAACCAAAAAGGACATTGTGAGCTAACCTGCTGTCTTCTAGTGACAGGGACATCCGTCCTGTCTTGCTGAGTTTTTCAGGATTGTATGCTTTCTCTTCAATGTAAACAATGTCTGCTCTGTACGGTCACATGGAGTGCGAATATGATCACAATTTTATTTAAAAGTTGGCTTAAATATTCTGTATTTGCTGGGTCTCGAAGAAACGTGAGTGTGTCTGTTGATCTTCCAACAAGAGTTGGGCAATCTTCAATTATGCGAAAGAACAATGTGTTTCCGTCTGTTTTTCCGTCTGTGTTTCCGTCTGTGTTTGTGATATTTTGGCCTTTCTCACTGTACTCAGGAAGTAGGAGAAATTGTTCGGCAATGACAGTAAGCAGTCTTCTTATTGTCTTTTCATTTTCTGAATCTTGAAGAAAGTCAGTGACATTGGTGAGCTTCCCTACCAATGAAGGGTATGATCTTAGCCCTAGATCAAAATAGGTGACCATATCCTTGGCGATGTCACTGCTGCGGGACACCATAATTGATTCCGAATAGGGTCTCGGTGTGGAATGAGTCGGGATACTGTATTTGCTTGCAATGTAAGTGTCCTCAGACAAAATTTGGCATATTCTTTTCTCATCAAGGCTTAAGTGTGTCTCAGTCCAAAGTTCAAAGTTCACAGGTTATGTTGTGGCTTATGCATGCAATTTTTCTTCTTCATCCTGCAACCAGGATGCACAGAGTGTCTGTTTTTTATGTCCTTATCCCCTTTTTTGCTTAGAGGAAGTGTCCAATTTAAGCCACAACTTGCAAAATGTTCTTTGTCTTTGTCTGGCTGGTCATGCGTCCTTCTTCCTCATCATTGATCTGGTCTGCACATGCTGTGGTTCTTCCCCGTCGCTCGTCAACTCCTCTCGTTGGGGTTCAGGCAGGGGGCCTTCTCCGATGTAGGGTTTGATATCGCTGAGTAAAATCGAAGCTCTCCTGCCTTGTAGTTTCACTGCGAATGGGATAGAATCCTCTACCCTGAAGGGACTGTTAAACCTTGGCTCATCCCACTTTTTCCTTGTATGGTTCCTCACAAGGACGGTGTCTCCAGGGAAGACGGATGGAACATGTAAACCCTGAACTTGGTCTGTTGTAGTATCTCCTTCTTTGTTCTGTGCTGCTCTGCACATTTTTCGTTGTTGCTGCAGCTGGCCTGAAATTACAGTAAGGCAAGATGTCATGCAGTTCAGATAGGTTTGCATTTCAGACACTACAATTTCTCCTGTTGACTGGGCATCACATCCAGCTCTATCTCGGGGTGTCAAGGGAGTTCTCATTCTTCTTCCTCTGGCTATCTCATGTGGCGTAAAATGATGGTCAGAACCGGGTTGGTTCCGAAGGGCATACAGTGCCAAAGGAAGGCAGTGCAACCATCCCTTTCTTAGAGTCAGCTTCAACTTGGCTATCCTTTCCTTTAATAAGCTGTTGAGCTTCTCACAGATCCCGTTACCTTGCGGATGATACGCAGACGAGAACTTGTGCTTTATACCAAGCAGCAAGCTAATCTGTTCAAATGTCTTGTTTACAAAATGAGCTCCGTTATCTGATCTCATGACTTCACACACCCACCACTTGGGGAACACCTCTCTCACTAAAAATATAGCTGCACAGGTAGAGTCTGGGTGTGTACATGGACCTGCCTCAATTCATCTAGAGAATGGACACACCACAACAGTTAAGTATCTGTACTCGTTACATACTTGAATCATGTCGACGTAATCGACATGCAAGTGCTGAAAAGGCCCATTTGGCCTTGGGATGACTCCTCTCATTACTTTTAATGTGTGCCCAGCCGTGAATTGCTGGCAGATTATACAGTTCACTATAAAGAATGCAACATGCTCAGCTAAATTCGGTATGAACCAGTCTTCAGCGAGTGTTGCTGCTAGATTCTGTTTTGTCATGTGTGCTGGATAATGTAACTGCTCCAGCACTGTTAATAATAGGGCAACAGGCATTACTGGTTTACCAGTGCTGTCTTGTCGCCACAAGCTGTCAGAGGGGTTTAAAGAGCACCCTCGACGTCTCCAAATATTCTTCTCTTCCTGTGGTGCCTCCCCTTGGAGTTCAATTAGCTGTGTTTGCCCCAAATGACTGTAACTTTCAGGTGCAGTTCGTGTAACCATCATTCACTTGTTGGCATGGATAACTTCCACTTCCATGATCGTTTCACTTTTGGATGCCTTATACTTGGCTTCCGTGTCTGCTGCTAGATTTCCACGTGAGATAAAATCTGTCCCATTCGCGTGGGCGGCGCATTTCACGACTGATATACCCACTGGGAGCTGTAGTGCCTTAATGAGTCTGTCCAATAAGGCTGCGTGCTGCACTGGCATGCCGTCAGCTTAGAGGTAGCCCCTCCTTTTCCAGCACGTTAAGCCTGCGTGCACTGTTGACGTCATATAGGCAGAGTCACTGTACACCGTTACTTCCTGGTCTGCATGATTCTCAATGGCGAGTATCAACGCCAATAATTCTGTAGCCTGTGCTGAATATTGAGATGGTATTCGCACACTAATAAGTACTCGAAATTCTCCATTTGCTGTGTGTTTCACCACGCAACGCCAATATATCTTTGTCTGTCACTTTGATCGATCCTCGAAGACCCATCAATGAAGCAATCTCTCCTCCTGCCAAGGCATTTTCTTTCACCCTGGAGATTTCATCATAGAAATCTTCATAATTTGCACAGTCATGTGTTGGCTCTCCTTCAGTGACTGGCTCTGCTATAAACATAGCTGGGTTCACTATCTTACATCGGACTACCTTAATTTATGGATTTTATATGATCACTTCATAAGCAGAAGCTCTCTGAGATATCAATGTGCCCTTTGGTTTCTATAAAATGGCAAATAGTGAGTGCTCGACGTACAACGTCATGGAGCATCCCATCACAATGGTTGTAGCCTTTTCTATGGCGAATGCTGTGGCAGCTCAATTTTGTTTGCACGGAAAATTACCTCTGATTACTGGGTCCAAATTTCCACTATAGTATGCCAGGGGCTTGTACCCCAACGTGGTTCTCTATGTGAGTACTGCCGTCGTAACGCTGCCATTCGTGTGTGAAAACAGGTAAAATTCCTCTACATAATTGGGGATCCCTAGAACTGGTGCTGTGCAAATAGCTCTTTTGAGTACAGTAAATCCTTTCTCCATGGTCTCAGACCATACAATCTTTTCTTTCGTCACTTGGGCCTTCTTTAGGGCCTGAAGTAAAGGTTTAGTGTAAGAGCTATGGTCGAAGACCCATGTCCTAACATAGTTGCATAGGCCTAGAAAGCTCTGCATCTGTTTTATCGTGTATGGCTTAGCCGTGTTAAGTATGGCTTCAGCCCTTTCTGGGGTCAGTCTCTTTCCCTCATGTGAGATTAGCTGGCCTATGTACAGCACTTCCTGTTGACAATATTGTAACTTCTCCTTGTCAACCTTATATCCTTTCACAGCCAGTATAGTCAATAGCTGAACAGAATCGTACCGGCATTGCTCTTCTGTGGTGCTGCAAATTAAGATGTCATCCACACACTTTTTAGTGCAATATAGCTCAAGTCCATCTGCAGGACTCTGTTAAAAATAGATGTAGACTCACTATACCCCTGGGGTAGTCTCGTGCTTTTCAGGTGCATCTGTCTGAATGTGAATGACGTCAGATCTTGTGAGTCACGTGCAACGGGATTGAGAAAATACATTTTTTAAATCAATCACCGTGAAATATTTTGCCTCAATAGGTATATTAATAGAATTGTAGACGGGTTAGGGACTAGAGGGAACTCGGCCTCAACAATATTATTTATTGGCCTCAGATCTTGAATTAGCCTCCCTTTGATTATTTGATTGGATAAACCGCGGTATTGCATGACGACTCTGAAGTCACTAAAATGCCCTGTTCCATCATTGCAGAAATTGTCTTAAAAATCCCCTCCTCTGCCTCTCTGGACATGAGATATTGCCGGGCTTTTGGTAGAATTGCTTCTGGTTTCAGTTTAATCTTCACCTCTCCAACCGCCTTCAAGAGGCCTACGTCATAGGGTCCTGTAGTCCATACTGAGACAGGCACTTGGGCCATGTCTTCATCAAAATATTCAGTACGGTTTCCTGCCAACATCATTCTCTGAGGTACTTTTCTTTTGATAATTTTTACCCAAAAGGTGAGACTCCCTTCAACCATTGTCTCTCCCATATCGGCGTGTTCTTCAAACAGATCGTCATCGGTGACGTCAGTCAATCGATATTCTTCTTCAATGGCAATTACTGCTCACCATTGTCGGCCCTCGTCATCATAACCCCAAAACAAGGCCACCCTCCCTCGTACTGCAGCTGTGTGTATCATCAAGGGAAACACTTGTCCATTTTCCTCATGCATCGGTATTCTTGGCCTGAATAGGAATTCATCAGGGGTTCTCATGATTCTGTCTGCAAGGCCTGGCAATCCTGCCATAAGCACACGCACACCATATGCAAATATTTCTGGCTCTAATGGTATAGCCCTCATGGCTGTGTGTCCTGCGTATGCCCTGATCATTTCGCATACATTTGAATAGTGCATTCCTGGAGATGAACATATTATGCCATCCTCCGTGAATGAGATTGTCATGTTTAACTTTGTCATTAAATCTCAACCCAAAATGTTTACTGGGGTCTGACGTGAATATAGTAAAGGCACATTCATCTCACATTCTCCTATGGAAGTGCATTTGTGAAGAGCACATGACTTGTAGCTCCTGTAAAACTCTGAGTACCGGACAAGGAAAACTTGCCTTCACGTATGCACGAGCGTGTTGCACCTGTGTCAACTAGGAAGGAATATTCTTTATCCCCTATAATGACATCCACCTTAGGTTCCCTGTGAGGGTCTCGTGTCACTGAAATGATGGAACACATCAGGGTTCCCAGTGAGCTGTCCTAGTCCATATACAAATTTGACCCACTGTGTGCTGGTGGATTACCCCCATTCCCATTATTACTTACCATTCCAGGGTTTGTGGTCTGACCTGTGCCCATCGTCTGCGATAGTTGCAACGGTGCATGTTGGGATTGTCCTTGTGGAATATTCCTCATGCTCTAAGGTTGCACGCCTTGTTGCGCTCCTGGCGCTTGGTGTTGCACCATGTGATTCTGTGCAATACCCTGCTGTAAAACTGCAGGTGGATTTGCCATGCCTGCTCCTGTTCCTTGTCTGTTCTGCATCATGCCTTGGTTTCTGCATGTGCGAGCTGAGTGCCCTGTCATTCCACACAACCAACATACTGGCGGTGGTCGGATCATTTGCCCGTTTGACATATCTTGAGTACCATTTTGCATATTTTGAAAACCTCCTTGATTATTTTGGAAACCTCCCTGATTACTCTGCCATCCTCTTCCCCTAAATCCTCTTCCCCTGGGGTAAAACCCTGTATTGCCCTGATTATTCTGCTGTGGATTAGTCACCTGTTGCATGCTTGATTCAGCTGTGCTAGTTATAATGGCTCCCTCAAGAGCATATTTTGACAATTTCTTCTGAATTTTGCTTCCTCACTCTTATGTAATCTGCAATAGTGTGCGATGGTCAGCCGTATTTCAGCCCAAGGCTTGGCCTCAATTCCCACCAATTTCTTGATCCGTTTCTGCACCGGCTCTGGCAACCCTTGGCACAATATGTGGTAGAACACAGGTATAGATTTCATCCAATATTCATGAGTCTCGAGCACCCATGTGTCTTGAAAATTCTGTATATAAATTAACAGATCATCAAACTCCTTCATTTTTCGTGTCATTATAGCTCCCATATCGGAAGTATCTGGATATAACACTCGTAACACTTTCCATACTGTGGCTCTACAATTGTTAAATCGAGCTCCGTCTTGCGAGGTATTAATTGTGGTTACACCAGGGTAGCCTGCTCATGCCCACACATCGTCTGCTATCTCACCAAGTATGGTGATTAGGAGACCTTTGATGTCCCCTATGGCTAGAATGTTTCCTCCTGTCATTTTTTCTAACTCGTGTATCCATTTTCCAGCTCCCGATGTCAGCATTGGAAGATTGTTTTTCAAATGTTCTCAATCCATGTGTGGCCATGGAATATATTGTGGTCTTAATCCCCCTTTCTTGAGTAACGGAAATTGGGATGTGTAGTTCTCTCTCTCTTCCCTCATGGTTCTTCTATCTATGGCAAGGTTAATATTCCCGCATCGTCGCCTGCCTGGTAGGGACCTAAGTCTGTCCACGTAGGGTGGTGAAGACACCCCCCTATGGCCGTGTGATACTTCTTTGTGCCGGTCTGACTGCATGGCTGATTCTGATGCCCTTGGTACAGATTCAGTAGTGTCTAACCATCTTATTCCTTTCTCTCTTGGGAGTCGTCTTTCACTCCGTATCCCTTCCTCATTTTTCTCGCGCTTCTCCCTTTCTGAGTCAGATATTGTCTGTCCCCAATTCGTACAACTTCTTGTATCTTCATTGTTTCTACTGATTTCTAATCTATCGAGGGATAGGTCCCTATTCCCACTACTTCGGGTGACATCCTCAGTGTCGTAGAGCTGGGTGCTCTCCAGGCGCTCATCTTCCCCCCCCCGGGTAGTTTGTTCCAGCCCCATTTCATCATATGTTTTATCGATCATTTCTCCGATGCTTCTGGTGTCGAAGTCATCTTCCATATTTTCCCTAGACGTGCCTGGTACTGAATCGTACGCAGGAAAGAATTCTTCTATGTCTTCCCAATCTACTACTGGAGCGGGTTTTCTAACCTCTCTCCCAAGATATTCTAGATTGTGTGCCCTCTGTCTCTGCTTACTTTCTATGTCATCGTCGAATTCTCTGTGCTTCCTCAACTCTTCTCTTACTCTTTCTTCTTCCTTTTTCTTTTCATTTCTATGTTCAACAGCCCTTCGAATTAGCTCGTCTCTGTCTCTTTATTCTTTTCTTTCGTATTCTTTGTTCTTTCTCTGACATTTGCTGTTCCTGACTGTAATGATCATTTGTTGCTCTTTGCGATCGAGCTGTCTTTCTTGCTCTTCGCGATATAACTGTTCTCGCCTTTGTCTGTCTTTCTTTCTTATTCTTTTGTCTCTCAATTCCTTCTGTTTCCCCTTTCTCTGTACATCCTATATCCTTTCCTTTTGTTTTGCGTCATCAATGCCTTTGCCATCAATCAATAAAATGTGTCCTCCCATCCATTCGTTTTTTGCGAATGCTATCTCATCAGTTCTATCTTCATTTCCCTTCCATCTCTTCCCTTCTCTCTCTTTGTCGAGAAATGCACTTGTCTGTGCCTGATCTCTTCTGTCGTCATCGCGTCTCCCCTTGTCCCATTGAACTGTGGAGGTAATATCCTTATCCTTATCTTTCCCTTGATTTTCATCACTACTATGCGTAGGTGACTCATATGCCGGATTGCTGTAGCCTGTGGCTGCTTTAAGTTCTCTCAGCGGGTATAATCTCTTGTCCTTACTTTCTTCACCCTTTGTTTTGGATGGGGCGGGTGGCGCTGTAGGCGTCTCACCCCCCTCTGAGCATATATTAAGTATCCAATTGGCGGCTCCTCTCCCTTCTCGTGTTCATACATTTTCCAAATTTCTAAAATAGCAAGGCATTTGTCTAGCTTTTTGCCCGTGTATGTGGAATGCAAATATGTTGTCATGTGTTGCAAGATGGCTTTAGATAAGGACCCACCCTGTGGCCATGGCATAAACATCTTGTGGGCGGTTCCTTTAACCCACTCTGTACTGTATTTCTTCAGTTTGGGTGCGTGTTTCAGCAACTGTTTGCATAAATGTGTCAATGGAGTTATGTCCTCCATGCTCAAATCTGTTCCCTTTCCTCTTATATAACACTTGTCAACACTTTCGTGTGGCTTAAACAGTTCCAACAATATGAGCGAGCACCAAACACCACAAGCTCAAATCCTGAATTTTCACAAAATGTTATACCTTCTATTTTACTCAAAAACATCAATTCATATGCGATATTATCTCAGCTATTCAATCGCGTAAAATTTAAATCAGTTTTCTCAAAGAAAATGTTTTGATGTATGACGTCACTACAAAAAACATATAAGACAGATGCTTAACAGACTAGACAAACACCAGCTGGTCACAGTTATCTCTGCTTCAAATCCTTACCCCTTCATGGAGTCTAAACCTACCCCTTTCACGACGTCTTTAACCATCATGGTAGTCTAATCGTTACCCCTTTAGCTGGGACTCTAGGTACACGTTTCTTCTAGCCGCTTGTATTAAAAGCATAGGAATAAGGCGAATCCTCTCTCTTCTCGGGTGTCCACCCCGGTAACTGTAATGCTCACCTTGTATCCACGGGGACGTCACTCAGCCTGTTCTGACCTCTTACGACCTCGACCCCTTCCCTGGAGTCTACTCGACTGGAGACTGGGCCTGAAACACAGGATTGGTAGAGTTTAACTCCCTATTGTCTCTTTGTGCTTGAACCCCTTCTTCCTCGGGGTCCAACCCTTCCCTTTGATCCACAGCTCACCTTGTTTTCTTGGAAAGTGTGCTCTCCATCCTGCTTTCAGCACAGGGGCGCGTTGATTGATGCGGGCTCGCTGCTGCCTAGTTACTTTACTGGCAAGAGTCCGACAGGTAAGTATAATGAGTCTTTTGAACAGTTCTCTAACTTCGTTCCTTTCCTTCCTTAGATGATGGCTGGCATCCGGGGATGGTGACATGCTGCTGAGATGAGTAGCGCTGTAGATGAGTGAGAGCGCGATGTGACCCTTTCGTATTTGTATTGAACTGAGTTCTTTTTCTGTGTCTTTTAGGTGCTGCAATGTTTTCAGCGTGGATGCCGGTTATGAAGAAGAAATGCGGTGAGTAAGCACGGTATGCGGCGCCTCTAGATGTTTCCACGCTAACCTGGAGTGTCTTTTCCCTCTTGCAGATGGATGAGAAGTTCCAGAGACAGAGTTCCCCCAAAGCGGCTGGGATTCAGGTAAGCGTTTGAAGCTCGAACAGTCTTTAAAAATAAGCGAAGAGTTGCTGAATGCTTACTAATCCCTTTTTTCTGTTCTTTGCCCTTTTCCTTAAGAAGCGGCGTGCCGGGATGGGATTGACACTGTCGAAGATGACCGCAGAACAGAAGAAGCGATGAATGATGGGCAGAAGCCCCATAAGGTAAGGCTGTTCCTAACGGTGTTCTTGTTCTTGCAGGAGCTGAGCGCAGAAAAAAGATGCAGGCCTACTTTAGACCGATCCGAACACGGTGAGCGTCACGCTGCAGATGCAGAAAACACAAAGCATGTTTCTCATCCTGGGCGTGGCTTAAATAGTCTCTGGGTATCCCAGGTGTCTCTGGGCTGAACCACACCCAAAAGACTAGACCGCACATGCAGTTCTGGGAACATAAATATGTGGGGGCATCCATCTTGTCCCCATTAATGCACTACAAGTCCAATCCCCAATGTTATCCTATGGGAGTGAGTGAGTCTGGTGCCGCAAGCACCAAGTCTGACTCCAAGTGGGTCTTTGGTAGGGATGGAGAGGCCCTTGAGGGCCATGTAGGTGATCGTGGCCTGGCTCCAGTCTGACATGTTGGAGGGCTGGGGACATGAAGGGCAGGAATCATGACAGTAACCTCTCTCTTCTCTGGTGTCCTCCCAGATAACATTTATTTACTTCATTATTCTTGAGTCATTATTTCCTTATATATATACATTCTTCTCTACTTCTAAATATATTTTGTTTTCCCACCTCCCTCTGTTACCTTTTTCCTTTACTTGCTCTAAGGCATGCTCTTTTGCCAAAACATTCAAGGTTTTTTACTCACCGTTCTCATGTTTCCTCTCTGGACCCTCGGGATCACCGCCTTTGTTACTGCCTTCTTCGGCTTTATGGGAAGGGATAGCGAGGGGAACGGGTCCCTTCAGGACCTGGTGTGCAGTTTTTCTTACACTACCACTGTCTACGGGAAGCTTCACGGTCTACTCAGCCGAATGGCAAAAGACTTGTGATATTGTCAAAGACCTAGAGTTACTTTATGTCGACGGTCAATGGGTGTCTTATTCTAATCAATAATCGATAATCGATAAACCATCAATCTCTGCTACCAAGTGTACTCCGGAGATCCCCAGCCAACCCATAGAGCCGAGGTTTGCTCCGAAGTACTTTAAGATGAGATAGCTGCACCCTTGAGATGGATGGGGGTGCAGATTTATTACTCCAACACCAATCAATAAGGACAACTCAATGGTTTGGCAAAGGGAGTTTGTTTAATGACAAGAACAAAAATCGAGGAGTCATGGAAATCAGCAGTGATGCGACCGACCTTCTCGCTTCAATTCCAATGAACTTCATACAAGTAGTAAGATTTATACTCAAAACTCGTCATAATTGACGTGTAAAACTCAAAAGTTAAGGTGCAATTCTATTGGTTAGGAAAAGGTAACTTTAATATAGGTACTATATCTGTACATGGTAACATAGTGAGGGGATTGGGTAAACACTGTCATGTGGGCGTCTAAGCCCTTCCTTCCAAAATTACTACTGTAGACGTCACTAAAAGTATGACGTCCCATTGGTTCTACTAACTATAGGACCCTATATTATTTGGCGCATTGTGATTGGGTTGGCACCAACCCCATGCATACATTTCCACTTTGCTTAGCAGCAGGCAGAACGGTCAGCCAGGTGAAGGGTGCCCCTCAGCTAACCGGCCTTTCTCCAATTAAGGTTACAATCAATCATCGCTTCAGCAACTATGTGTCAATGATTTTACTGTGGTTGGCCTCGAAACTGCATCTTCTGTCTGGAAAAGTTCTGATATCTCTGCCTGGGTGGATGCCAAGCGTAGGTGTGAACCTGTGCTTCTCCTCGCTCGGCTGTTCATGTGCTTCCCACACCGTGAATTTGTCTAGTTTCTCTCAATTTGTGCATTTGATTCTTATTCAGCTTGCCACCTGCCTACGCCTCCTTATCTCGACCTTTCAGAGACAGGATATTTTGTTCTTAAGTTTCAATTATATGTAGCTACTGTTCGTTCCTTTTATTGGTATGACCTTGTCTCTCCTGGCACGAGTTGCATCTGCCAAGTTTTGATTCAGCCGTCTCTTCTCGTTTTGCTAGAATATGAATCTCTGCTCATTTGGCCTTTAGTAACCTGGGTTGATTCTGCTTCGTTTGCAAAGTGGAATTGCACTTATAAAACTGTGCTTTGTTTGAGGTAGATGTATGTATAATGGCGCTTGTGGCACTATTCTTCTACTTAGCATTGCAAGCCATTCTGTTTTCTTAGCTTTCTTGCAGTTCCAAGCATACGTACAGGCGTTAGTTGGTTGAATATCTTCATCCTGCTTACAGCTTAAGCTTCTTTGTATTTCAACATCGTTCTCCCCTTTTAGGTTCACAATATCCTTATTCATGGCGTTTTCGTCTCTGTGCTTCATTATCGGGTTGTCATTTCTTCTATTTGTACGTCAGTACGGGTCCTCGTGACGTCACCATTCGTCTTCCATTAAGACCTTTTTGATTTCTTCCGGGACTGTACTTAGGCAATCTTCATTTTGTCTAATTTGCTGGTAAGGTTTCCGTAATGGATACCTTACTGTCCATGGTTTTCATGGTATCTGTACTTCAATAGGTATTCCTCTCGTAATAGGTACTGGGCAGAGCCCTACTGCGGCTCTCTGCTGATTTATCTGCTCATCACATGTCACATATGTTGGTGTGAACGTTCCTGGTACTTCAAAATGGGCGACTGGAGTGCAGGCTTTTCTTGGGACCTCCTCTACATTCTATGTTGACAGCCCACCTCAAACTTAACGCACCCAAGACAGAATTCATCCTCATCAGTACCCCTGTTAAACAGCAATTTATCCAACAATGGCTCTGTGATATGCGCCTAGAAGGATTTGATCTGCAAATCTTGGATTCAGAAAAATCCTTTGGATTAACCACTGTCAGCAGCCTGTCCTTCTGGAAAGACAGCCAATAAGGCCTGGCTGTAAATCTCCACCCTTCTTGAAATCAAACCCTTCACCCTACTGCAGGGATTCTGGGCCGCAGTGCCGGCCCCTGTGGTCTTGCACATCAATTGGGGAAATGCCCTCATCATGGGGCTCCCAGCCCCTCACTTGGCTCTTCTAAAAGCAGACCATCACGCTACAGCATGACCTATTTTGGGTGCACATAAATTTGACTGAATTACTTCCATCCATCTCAAACTACTTTGGCTTCCTTTCCAAGCCAGGATACTGTTCAAGACTGCATGTATCAACAAAAAAGCAGTCATTAGTAGCAGACTGCATACCTGGTGGCAAAACCCCACATATCTGGTGGCACACACTCCTTGCATAGCAAATCGACTGACCAGCTCGAATCACAACTCGTCTGCAAAGAGAGAACCTGCAAACAATTCTTCTCTTTTTACACACCCATCCTCGGGAACTCGATCCCAGTATCGGATTTGCATGCCCCCACAATTCTCCAATCTCCCAAAACATGGCTATTTCAGCAACACCTGACCAAGGACTGATCTCAGTGGACACACAGACATGATGAAAAGATTGCAACTCACAGTACTGTGCTACCGGAAAAAGATGTCAGCCCAAACGCTTGCTCCTCTGGAGTTAGATCCACGCATTAATCAATAAAATAAAAAAAGAAAACTACCGGGTTTTGATTGGTGGACATTTCCTCCACACAAAACCATAATCACGTGTGGTATGCAATAATTACCTATCACCATGTAGTCCTAAGGGATTCCAAAATGGGGAATAACAGAAGGGTCTGCATTGCTCTAAATCATGCAGAGCCTTCCTGTTACCACATGCATACCACACCTCCATTTGTTGGTATTACCAGAGGTTATACTGACAACATTTCTACAAGGCCTGAAAAGGCCTCATTTAGGCACTCTTTCAGAGAATGGCTGTGTGGTAAAAATAGTGGTGGTATACGGTTGTATGTAGGTGGTAATGGGAAGGTCTGAATGATTTCGAGAAATGCAGACTTTTAGGCTATTCCCCATTTTGGAGCCCCAGAGGATTCCATGGGGATCAGTAAAAATCAC
The DNA here is from genome assembly GCF_040938575.1 of Ambystoma mexicanum. Lineage (NCBI taxonomy): Eukaryota > Metazoa > Chordata > Amphibia > Caudata > Ambystomatidae > Ambystoma > Ambystoma mexicanum. Next base: position 802,038,649 of record NC_090939.1, on the reverse strand, counting down.
GCATGGAAATTACCACATGTGCTAATTACAGCATGTGCTAATGGTTTTGTGTGAAAGACATTTTTAGAGTTTCACTTTGAAACTCTGAATCTGGTGGTGCAGCAAAAGTGGCTGTAATTCCATTACTGCCACACTTTTACTACACCTCCAAAGTATGAATGAAGGCCCTAGTGTCTTGTGAGGGTTGAGTTTAATCATCCTATAGTTGAAGTAAAAACCTATCATCCCTAGGAAATGCAAACATTCTATGTTTAAGAACTTTTGAGCCATAGGGCAGATTAGCATAACATTTTCCCAACAAAATATGTGGCCCGGCCCCCCCAAGACTGAAACATTTTGTGCAAATCCATATTACCATTCAAAAGAAATAAAGGATCAAAAGAAGGGGAGAATATCTAATTTGTGCATATACACAAAGCCCAAACCACTGGAAGGATTTGCGCTAAATAAGAAACAAGTTAGGCACAATGCGCTAGAAGGAAATCCTTTGTTGGTTTGGTGTAATTTGTCGTTGGGTGGGTAGCCCTTGTACCCAAAGGTTAGTTATTTCTCCCATACTGCACAGCTGGTGCCAAGACTTTTCAATTCTGAAAACCTGCCATTACGCAGTTTGAGATTCAAGATCTCGATTCGTTTTGGACACTGCCTTAAAAATACATAGCCAGTATGAGTAGGGCAGTTTTGAGGCAAGGGAGCATGTGGGCAGGGCAATAAAGGAAATATCAAAATTGTAATATATTGAACTGTGGCAATCACTGTGATTTCTAGTTAGGGGAAGGGGAGAATTTCAAGTCAATTTAGGAAGAAATCCATACTTTTAATACACATTTTATTTACAGGGATTGCTTCCTAAATTAACTTACAATGGGCCTTTTACAAGGTTGGAGGTAGTCTTGCCGGCAAAATCGGCAAGGCTACCTCCATACTGGCATGGAAATCTGGCACCAGCGAATGGGCAATTACTGGGGTATTTTTTAGGGGGGGTGGGAAAGGGCAGATAAGGGTTTGGGTGGTTGTTCAATAGCTAAAATTAAGTGTGGGAGGGGTGCTTGGGGGTCTACCCCCAAAAAAATAATAATACGATGAGCACATTCGATGGAATGTGCACGTTAAAAAGCCTGGGGATGAACAGGTAGGCGATGAAATGACATGGAACCGTGTGAATCATGTCCTTGCAGCACATTTGTCCTTCTTCTGACTCACCACAATTGTATAAAAAAGAGTAGTGATCACCAGCTCCTAATACTGAGCTGCTCAGCGTAGCTGTCAAGAAGGACCTAGCACCATACAGCTTATCTTTTTTCACCAACTCCCTTTGTTGAGGGCAGTCCCTTTATAACTTGCAGCTCTTGTGGAGTATTGAATGGGTTTTGCTGGACACCCTCTTCATGGACCAGTAGCAGACTGTTCTAGTTCAAAGTCGTCCATCATTTTACAACATTCACACTTAATGTAGGGTATGCATGGCAAAGAGAGAACACATGTTGCAGCCAATTGAGTGGATTGAACCCATGAAGTCAGGTCCACATTATTATCGGATGGCATTAGACATGAGGATATTACTGTATGAACATGTTCCAATTAGTATGACTTGGTTCTTTCAGAGATCGACAAAATGAATGCCACTGAATTTTGAAGTAGAAGCCACTGTTAATTAATTTCTGCTTTATGAAATGGCAAAACAGCTGCAAGACATACAATGATGCTCACTGTGTTATATGAACGCATCCCTAACATACATGACACTTTTATGTCCTATTTTAATGCTGAATAGAAGTGTATTGTTTTCTATCAATGCATAACCTCTTATGAAATACGTTGTAGCACAACAGCTGGTGGAATAGACAGTGAGGTGCACTGCTTTTTCATTGTACAAAACACCATGCAAACAGAACTGTAGCACATAAGAACCTAACACTTATCACACTGTGCATGACCCAGATGAAAAGCCGGGTCTCTGAATATACTCATCCATTTGTCATACCAAAAGTCAAATTTATATCTACAACACTCCAAATGGTAGCTGCTTTAGGAGCAAAGGTGGGAACACATATGCTGCCCAAGCCACAGTGTTATTAAGCGTGTACTTTTTCTATGGCGTTCGACCATTCCAGATCAAATATAGTTTTTGCTGGTGCAAACCTTAGACAGCGCTAGTTTTGCACTACTAGTGCTCTGTTTTGGCTTATGTTTAAACAAGTTGAAGTGTAAGAATTTATAAATGTGTTCTCATCGTCCAAAAAGTGTCATTATATAGTGAGAACTGGACTTGCACCACATAATTATTCCAGGGACCCTAGCTGGTGGCCAGCTTTCCTTTGTTTCCCTGTTCATCTCTCTTCTCTTCGTCTCCATCTCCCGTCCTCCACTCACATTTCTTTCTTTGCTTCTCTTCTTCTTATCTTCTTCCTTCCTATGTGTGGCTATTGGGTGGCACTGAAGCACCACCTGCAAGCTGTGACAAATCATGGAATTCAGTCACTTCTCCCTGGAGGGGAGCCTTCCCTTCTGAGGCTAGGGAGGTGAGCCTCTATGCAATAATCCCCCTATGGGTGGCGGCATGCCAGACCACTCAGGGAGAGGCTCCCCTCTGGGGAGAAGGACTCCCGTTCCATAGAGAAGCTCCCTAGAACGCTTTCTTCTAGAACAACAGTGATATCAGAACTCCAGAGACATCAGTCAAATCAAGCCACTGTTTGTTATTGTGACATAAGCTCAAAGATCCAAACTGAGGATCAATGTAGTAAAACTACTGTGAAGAAGAAAAATGCTAAGCAAGCAATATCGATTACTCAGTGGTTAGAAACCAACTCTACAGTGAAGAAGAATGAACAAACAATGAAGAGTGATCAACTAAACGAGAGAACAGACTATAATCTGCCATTGCCGAAGACAGAGCAGCCGATCATAGAAATTGAAGATGGACTAGTGTCCATGAGAAGTGGAACCCAGGAGTTTCAAACCAGCCGAGTCGGGAGTGCTGAGAGACACCGGGAGATCCTCCGTGAGGAGAAGAAAAAACCCAGGACAAAGAGCCAGTCGAGAGCGGTGGCATGACCCAGGAGAGGTGGACTGTTCAGTCTGGCAACAACGCCTAGACTGCTGGAGCACAGGAGCTGCGTAGTCATGGAGAAGAAACAGAAGGAGTCGGAGCGAGAACCAAAACTCTCCTGACTACGAAGAAAGTCCCTATCCTGCAAAACAGGCCCAGTGATGCCAATCCATAGAAAAGAAGGTAATGGGAGCAACGGACGACCCGAGGGAAAGAGTACAATCAGCCTACTTATTCCAGTGAGTGGACCAAAACTAAGAAGAGTGAGAAACACTCTGGGACTCATGCTACTCATCCCAGCGAGTGGCATGAAACTAAGAAGAGTGAGCAACACTCTGGGACTCAACCTACTTATCCCAGTGAGTGGCACGAAACTAAGAAGAGTGAGAAACAATTTGGGGCTCAGCCTACTAATCTCAGTGAGTGACCTGAAAATAAGAAAAGTGAGAAACACTCTGTGACTGAGTGTACTTGTCCCAGTGAGCAGCCCGAAACTAAGAAGAAGGAGAAACACTCTGGGTTTCAGCCAACTCGTCCCAGTGAGTGGCCCAAAACTGAGAAGAGTGAGAAACACCCTGGGCCTCAGCCTACTCATCCCAGTGATTGGCATGCATCCAAGAAGAGTGAGAAACAGTATGAAACTTGTCTTACTTGTCTCAGTAATCAGATAACTGAACAAGAGAATAACTGTTGGGTCTACAATACACATCTCAAAGAGAAAGACATAGGATGAACAAGATGTTAAATGCCTTATTCATTTAAAGTACTACAGAAACACAGAGGACAAGAACCATATAAAGAGGGATTCAGTATTCAGTATCCAGTAATCTCAGAGGAGAGACTTTGATGTATTTATTTATTTATTTATTTAATTTATTGCGTGCTTCAGCTATAAAAAAAACAAAAAACTTTCCACACATTTTCAACAATAAAATCAATAGATATAAAGTTACAACTTTCAGACACACTCAAGAAAGACTTGTGTATAGGCGCATTACAAATGAACAATAAATAAAACACATTGGGCCTCATTCTAAGTGTGCCAGACCAGAAACAATGGTGCCGGTAAAATGACCGGCACCTTTGGTCCGGACCGGCACACTACAAGTATGTGGGCATGTGCTATCCCGCCTGGCAGGTCAGGCTTGCCAGCGGGACGGTACCCGCCCGCAGAGTTTTTACGGGAGCACTGGCACTGTTAGCAGCGATGCTGGTGCTCCCATGTCCCCATTCCCATAGAGACCTATGGGACTCTATGGGAATAGGACTCTATGGGAATGGGGACTAACGGCATTAAAGGCACCTGACTTCCTGGCCGCCGGACTTGGAATAGCCCGGTGGCACTGGGAAGTCAGGTGGCAGTAATTTTTTATGGGTTCGGTAGCACCGACAGGGTTACCACCGGACCTTTAATGAGGCCCATTGTGCAAGAATATTCGAATCCCATAACATTGAGGAGGAGAACCCTACAAAGAGAATGAATAGGGGAGACAAAGGGCCTCATTACACGGATGGCGGTGAACCATGGCGCTATTAGCGCCATGGTTCATGCCGGTAAAATACCGGCACCGCCTTGGTGGAAAGGGGAATTACCGCCCCATTCCAAGGTTGGCAGGGCGGTAATTCCCCCTTCCACCATTGCCCTTCCCCATTCCCATTTTGGCCCTATAGGGCTCTATGGGAATGGGGAAGGCGCTAATTACGGTACCGCAAATTGCGGTACCGTAATTAGCTCCCTGGTCCCTTTGCGGGTTGGTTTTTAACACCTGCAAAAAGCAGGTGTTAAATTCCCCAACCCGCAATGGGACCTCGTAGTAAGGCGGTAAGGATTTACCGGTACCGGTAAAATACTGGTACCGGTAAACCCTTACCGCCATCCGTGTAATGAGGCCCAAAGGCTTGAAAAAGTCACCTAGACGAAAGTTATTCCAAGAGATAGATAAAATGCATCTTGACATTGAGGAAGCCTATCCAGGAGAAGGGAGGCATTCTCCTGGTCTTTTGTTATTTTGTCTTTTGTTATTTTCTCTTAGTGGTAGGGACAGAGCAGCTTAAGTTTAGACAGAGGACAGACTGTTTACTTTAGAGTTCACAATAGATGACGAGCATCTTAGTTAGTTTGGTTAGGCTGGGAAATTCATGAGTAGAGATAGTGAGGCCTTTTTAATTATTATTTTAATAAAAGAAAGTCAAGAATGCCAAAAACTCGTCTGTCTCCTTTTTCTGACCTACCACAAAGCCAAAACGATTTTATTGGAGGACAGCTAGGAGGGGGATGACATGTGCAGGGGGTCTACTTCCTGCTGCTCTCCTGATGTTTTTGACTATGACTCCCATGATACATCACCATTGGTTTGGCTGGCTAGGGCTGATGGGATTTGTAGTCCAAAACATCTAGAGAGGCCAGGATTTCAGACATCTGCCATATGAGAAGTGACAAACAACTTGTGGGTGTTGCTCAGTAATTTACAAACCTATAGACTGCCCAGTGCCATGGTATTCCCTATGAACATTTTCACCCACTCAGTACCTACCCATTTCACTGGCTCAAAACAAAGCCTTGGGGATGTCTTTGAGCTAGCTCTATCAAGTAGAAGAATCAAAACGTGGCCTACAAGAGTTATTTCTAAGCAGTCTCCTGAGAGTTCACAGCTTCATTGCAGTTATAAATATGCTACTAGTGCAGTAAAAATCTTTTAACCAAGTGTGTCTCAGCCACTTTATTGATATATGTTCCTTGCACTGAAGTCCTGTTAAAAACAAGGATTGACCGATCAATGTTGTCTTGTACATTGATATTACAAAAGCATTTGCATAATACTACCAGGCACTATTCTCATATGCCCAGGTAATTACAGCATATTCCACCTGTTGCTGTCTTATGCAAAGGTAATACCATTATGTCAGAGCCAGATTGTAAAGACTGGAGGGGGTATTTGTACTTTTGCCCTCTATATGGCAGAGCAGAGGCACAGAGCAACCCAGCCAAGGTTCTCTATATGGTAGCTATGGATGAGCAACCAAGGCTTAAGCTTTCAGGAGGTGATGCAGGCTGGTTCTTAAGTACAGTGAATACCCAAGCCCCCACACAGGAATGTACCCACACTATGTTGTGTGCTAACAGAGTTTTTTTCATATAAAAATAAGGTTCAGAGGTATATACACAAATCAATAACACACTTTGTACTCTGGTTATTCTAAGATGACAAATATATACAGTTTCTATGTGGTACCACACTTACGATTTAGATTCCTTTAAAATGTATCATGTGCTGGAAGTTATTATAGGGCATATAAATCATGCAACAAGGTGTATCAACATAGATAATAACGAAGGGAGGCAGGTTAGGTTAAACAATGGCAGAATGCTTTCTTTATTTATAGAGACACAATTCTGAGTGAGGATCCCCCCACCTGGGCAAGCTGTAATAAAAGTATTCACAAGCCCAGTCCATACATGTTTAATATGTCTTGCTTCCTGGTCAAAATATTAAACCACCCCAAGGTACCTGATATGGAAGAGTTTCTTCGACGGGTCATTGATGGTGCCCCTTGAGGGTGGTCTCCCTTTAAAGCAGTAAGTAGCCACAGGGTGTCGAGATCCATGAAGAAACGTGGAACAATGGCATCGATGTTGCAGCATTGACCTTTGTGCTGCTCTTCGACGATTGATCATGGAAGTCCTGGGAAGATGAGGCATGCGGTAAACCTCGATGTAAAGTGTTCTGAGATGCAAAGAAGACTCAGTGATGGATGTAGGCCCTGTAGCGGGTGTCGGGTGTCAGAAGTCATGTTCGGCCGTCCTCTGGCCTGTCAGTGCTGCAGCCGCATCACGTACCTCGGGATAGCTACGGAAATCGGGACTCGACCACTAGCTGGACTTTGGATCTTCACTCTCAGTGTCCTTGCAACATCTTTGTCAGCTTCGGGTGGTGTGAAACCCACCAGTGGACTTTCCTCGGTAGCCGCAACCTTGACTTTCTCTGGCGGGACAATGTGGTGGACAGTGATGACAAGGGAGCCCTCGTTCAAATGTTCTTAAGTGATGCAGAGCTTTTTGGCTCCAGGTGTCGAGCTGATGTCCCCGCTTCTGGGCGACACGACTCGACTGGCTTCCAGTGGTCTCGGAAATTCTCAGAACCCCGGTCGACAGAAATGGACTTCGATGGCGTCGATGTCCCAGCGCTTCTTTTCAGGATTCTCGGCATTCCTCTTCTTTGGAAGTCAGACTCACAGAACTGGCTTCCAGGGTGCTTCGGTGAAGAATAGCTGTTTTTGCAAGATGGTCCCTCGTAGCTCGGGAAGAGGTCTCCTAGCCAGGTCCTCTCTTGGATCAGTCCTCAACAGACTCGACAGCTTTTCGATTTTGTCGAAGGAAAGCAGAAGCAATCTTCTTCTTCTAGCTGGGCTTCAAGGATGAGCTTCAAGATTCAACTTCAGCTCCTGAACAAATTGGTAAGTGAGAGGTCCTCAGATATAAACATGTGTCCCTCATTCACTGTGGCTGAGCCAGGCTCAGTCAGCCAATCACACAGAAGGGCATTCATGCAGGCAGGCAGCCAATCAGGCTCACATGCATTCAGGCCATTCACTTCCACACAGACACCCATAACAAGGAATATGGATTTTGCAAACACCCAGCCTTTGAGCACACCACACTGCATTCATGTCAGTTTCAGGTTGGGCTATCGCATTCATTGTGTCACACACAGAGAAACTAGACACCCATAACATAGAATGCATATTGGTCACACACCCTATTCACCCAGGTCCCACCCCAAGGGTGTACCCACAACATACAGTCACTGGGAAGGCTCCAGCCGTCTGGCCTGGACTTTTCCACAATACCATATATGGTTCTTCCACCCAACAGCCAGTCAGGGGAAGGGCCAGAGTCAGGACTTCCCAGGACTTTGGGAAAACAAGGTAACAGGCAATAGAAATCAAGAGGTCCCAGGGGCCATCTTGCCTTCTATCAAGAATGCACTAATTCCTATGGAAAGGCCTGGGTATCCCAAAATGGAGGATACTCAGTGCTCCTGTCATATCAGCATGAAGCTGCCACCAGCCTATACCCTGCTCAGTGGGCAACACACAGGTGCCCACAAACATACACTAGGGTACAGGGATGTAACCCCACCCATGGGTGCCATAAGGGTATCCAAAGCGTCTCTGATCAACAAAACCAAAAAGAGGAAGATCTGCACTGTCAGGGGTCCCAACTGGACTCCTGTACAGAAAACAACATAGAACACACACAATAAGGGAGTACAGGACAAGGACATGGATGACCTGTCCCTCCAATGCATTTCCAGCATCACACTGACAAATACCTATCCCATGCCCACAGAAAAGTTAAACCTGTTGGCTTTGCTTGTGCTTTTATTTCATCTTTCCACAGGACTGAAATAAAAGACGATAAGCGCATTTTGAAAGGAAAGGCTGAGTCAGAAGCTAGGTCTTCAGTATTAGCTCCTCTGCTACCTGTGGCTCAATGGTGTGGGTGACTGGAGCCTCTTGTGTATTTGATATGAAAATGGCAAAAATGCATGTGTTCATGACAAACAGTGGAAGATACGTGCTATGTGATATGGTGAAAAAATGTGCACCAGCTCTAATTTACCACCAAACCAAAAAAAGCACCACCACAATGTATCAATGTGATCTGGCTCCAGGCCCTGTATTACACAATTAAATGATACTGTTTCAGCAGTATTGCAATGGCTAAGTTAACCCAAAGGAATTCAGACCTTAGGCTTCATGTCTGCACACACATTTCTCGAAGCCGGAGGTGCTTTAATCGGCCAAGTTATTTGTTTACCCGAATGAGTGTACTAACTATTCCTTTAATTAGTAGTTAAATCTAGCATTCATTGCTAAATGTGCTTTTAGCAATGTTTAACATGGGCTGTCATTTAATTGTCACTATCGTAAGCCAGGGCATAGTTTAAAGTGGAAGGCTAACTAAAAGCTTTTGGAGTGTGTGCAGATGTGTCAGGCATGATGATGTTGACAAAATAATGATTGTTCTCAGCTGCACTGCACGTTAGAATTATGCGGCTCACTTTTGTTGTGTAGACTTTTTACATGTGTAGCATTATATATTCTTTTAATGTTTTTATTTTTATTTGTATTGGATAATAAAATCATCCTTTCAAATGTTTACAATATATTACATTTCATCTGATCCATCTATTAAATCAATCAATTCAATAAACTACAAGTTAATAAGTAAACATCTATATATAAAATGACTTTTGACTTTCATTCATATCAGGATATATGGCAAACAAAAATTGGACAATCGCTATACGAACTGTTAATTTAGGATTGTTAAATAGATGTTGCCAGAACACACTTGTTTCCATATTGCGGTACAGCACTGCCCATTCTTTTTTAAAAATAAGTTTTCCTAGATTAAATAAACTAGGACAAACCATTAAGCAGTGCTCTAGCGTTTCTTTTGTGGCCTTATTTTCACAAAATCGGCAATGAATTAATTTTTTTGGTATTAATTTTTTTCTCACCAAGATCTCCCTAGTCGGCCATAGATTCAGCCTAAACCTGAGATATTGGTTACACAGACAAGGCACAGGACATTTAGTAAGATAGTCTGCCATTGTATGGAATCACTTGTGTATGAATGGGTTGGACCTGAAGTCTTTATACCTAAGGCACAAATTACGGTTCACTATCCAGTCATTCTGGTACAGTTTAACTTTGGCATGATCAGGATTAGCCAGAAGTAAATCTAAGGATATTGACGCATCAGCTAATGTGTGTAGTGTGTAGTCGCACCACAATTTGGTAAATGTCTGATCCCGTGCCAAGAGATGTTCAGCCATGATTCCCAGTAAGTTACATGAGGATACACCTAAAATGCATTTCCTTAGTAGACCAACCATTATCCATTTAACTTGTACTTCAAGTGATAACAAACCCAATTCATGCCTGATTAATCATAATGGCACAGATGTGGGTATGTTAACTAGTTGTTTCCAAAAGCGAGATTCCAGTTTTGGCCAATTAGTGTTTTGAGGCAAAAAGGAGTCAATCCCATACAATAAACTAGGAATCACCTTTTGTTGATAGAATGTCATAATGTGAGTTAAGGTAAACTTCCCAAATTTGCCCTCTACTACTTTTACTTACACTCGAAACACGTTGGGCCCCTCTTGACTACCACATCATGAATATGAATAAAAAGAAGATGGTTTCTTGTGACCTAAATTTGTTGGAATGAGCATTTTTTCAAAATTATTCGTTTTCTAAAGCATATGTAATTAATTTACTGACAATTTATACACTATTATTTATTGGTCTGGTTTTCTGGACAAAGGATAGTGTGCAGGGGACGTGAGTTCCCGACTAGGGAACTTATTTTGTATTTGTAAGACTACATATGCAGTCAGCCTTTTTACAAAGTGAGGCAATTGATTTGGGTACCACAAGGTTGGAGCTAAGATTTCTAGGTTGGTATTGTATTTTCTTTCCGGTCTCACCGCCCATAGTTGATTCAGTACTAAGCACAAATCCCAGGGTTAGCAGTTCACTCTTTGCCAACCAGATGGTATTTTGAACCAGCCTGGAATTCATCCAGATCCTTACACACTGTAAATTGGTTTTCACCGGGAATTCCACCAGCACCAGGTAGCATTATATTATTGAATCATTATATGAACTCTTAGATGTTTATGAATTTTAAAATTTTATGAATTTTAAAATTTTATTTAGATTCAACTTTTAGAAATGTGCTAATTTTGCACAGTAAATCTTTTGGGAAGTTGGTAGAGCAGGAAGATTAGTAGGAAATATTATGTTTGTGAGGAGAACACATTGCACCCAAGTGAATGCTCTGTTTTAACTTAGACTGTTTGAAAGGCTGAACTACAACTCCCAAGAGCTATGTAGTCTGTGCCTTCTTTTATTAACCACCAGGCATGACAGCGCGAGCGTGCTTGAGACCAGCTGGTCTGTGTCGCTTCATGGCGCACGTGGAGGACGGCAGGCACCTCGTTGCATGCTGGGATAACAAATTCAGAGTAAGCATTTTCCCAGTTACCCTGGCCTATTATCTGCATTTCAGTAAGAATATTCATGCTTATATAATTACCATGTGGATTACATATTCCTCTGATTTTTTACACTCATTCAGGAATACTAAACATGGTATGCTTTCGTTACGTACTCTAAATAAGACTAAACTTTTTAATATTGTTCCTAACACACTGCCATTACAATCTGTTATGGTACTGCCATTGAAAGTAGCGCTGACTAATGCACGTTCTGCTATGAAAAATGGTGTGACTTTAAATAAAGTCATATCCACTATGAAGCTTGATATGCTCTTCATAACTGAATCATGGTTTATGGACAGTAGCACTACCTATTTCCACCTTTCAGTACCTGAGTCATTTCAGATCAAATGGCACAATAGAGTAAACCAGAAAGGAGGAGGCATTGTTACTGTTACCGGTGAAATAATTACAACACAGTATGGTTTTATTCAAATCCCATAAGGAGAATAGACAGGAGTAGACACTAACCTGATCGGGTACCAACTCGTCTGGAGCAACAACTGCAGAAATAAAGGATCACCCAAGACTCCCTGTCTCCCCCACTCACTGGAAATCAGAGTACCAGCAGCAAAAGGAAACACGAACCCCAGGGAAACCCTCTGGGGGAAAAAACCCTGGACGTCCTGGATCAGCCTTCTTGGATTGACTACTCGGGATGTCTTGGACTGGCTTTCTCGGATAGATGACTCTTCTCAGGGTGGTGAAAGTGGGAAGGAGTCCTACAGGATGAGAGAATGACAGGTAAGTAGTAGAAAGAATGAAAGGGAAGAAATGCAATCTGTGGCAGTGAGTGCGCTTACAATGACTGGCGTGACTGGAACTAGGTCCTTCGAGTAGATCAATCCTGTTGACTGGGAGTGTTGTAACCCGAAGGGGAGAGGAATAACTGACAAGGTAAGAATGGTTATTAAAGGCACATAACGAGGAGGAAAAGTAAGAATCAATCGTAAGAACGGAACTTACTTCCGCAAGGCGGACTTTCTCTCTGGATCGGTCGGAATTTCGAATCGAGAGCCCAGCTCGAACGAACAGGGGAAACCCAGAGACGAAAAGAGGGAGCAGAAGCGGGGAGACCGAGACGGGACACAATTCTATGGGAGAAAGAATGTTAGTCAGAAGGGAGAGTAAGATTGCTTTCAATAGGTTAGAATACGAGGGTAGAATCCTCTGCGAACTTACGAAGCATCACATTCAGCAGAAGCGACGCATCAAAGTGGTGTTCCGGGATCCTTAAGAGGAGTCAGGTGATCAGACACGTGCCTCGGCCGGCAGCGTGGAACAACTAGACTGCTGAAACAGTTCTTTGCCCTATTGGAGATTCCATGTAACAAGCCTCTACACAGAGACCACTGGCGTCTGATCTGCCATCGCAGGAATGGTATAACAGTATGCCCCCTCCTTAGCGGAGTCGAACCCGGCTTGCCCGGGTGAAGACGAAAGAAACGTCGTACCAAACGAGGTGCATGAACCCCAGAAACTGGTTCCCATGTTCTGTCGGCAGGTGAGTAACCCTTCCAATCAATAAGGAATTGTAGATGGCCCTGATGATATCTAGAGCCACAGATACCGGCCACTTCAAATTCAGCTCCAGAAGTGGTTATAACAGGAGGTGGTAATGGCTTGGTGGATCGAGGGAAACGATCCGGTACATCAAGCCTGATCTGGGACAAGTGGAACACTGGGTGGATACGAGAGAAGGAGGGAGGTAAGGACAATCGAACTGCCACAGAACCCACCTGTTCTAGTACTTTAAAGGGTCCAAAGAATCTTGGGGATAATTTTGAAGGAACTAGATGTTTGGGGAGAAAGCGAGAGGCCAACCATACCCTGTCTCCTTGGTTCAAAACTGGAGCTTCTTGGTGGTGTTGATCTGCGTATTTCTTGGCGCGATCTTGTGCTGCTTGTAGTGCCACACATGCCATCTGCTGTCCCTCGAGGATATCTGCTATAAGATTGTCCACTCTGGGAATTCGTGACGAGGTTGCGGAGATGGAGTGTATGAATGAAGGATGGCATCTATATGAACAATAGAAGGGACTTGTCTTTAATGCAGCATGCCTGGCATTGCTGTAAGCGAACTCAGCAAATGGCAAGAGATCCACCAGTTGTCTTGAGAGGCTGACACAAAGCAGCATAGGTAGCCTTCCAAGGTCTGGTTTAGATGTTCTGTCTGCCCGTTGGTCTGGGGATGATACCCTGAACTCAGCACTCTCTTGATGCTTAAGACTTGGCATACTCTCTTCCAGTAACAGGACGTATATTGAGGATCTCGGTCGGAAATGATTGTATCTGGAAGACCATGTCTTGAGAAGATTTCTGAAATTAATATCTTAGCCATTTGAGCGGTTCCTGGAATCTTGGGTAACGGAGTGAAGTGGGCCAATTTGGTGAAATAGTCGATGGTGACCATAATAGTGGTGTGCTGAGAAGAGAGGGGGAGATCTACAATGAAATCTGTAGAGATGACCTGCCAAGGTCTTTCTGGTATGGGCATGCGGGCTAACAGACCAAAGGGTGGAGTGCGTAATGTCTTTGATTAAATACAAATACTGCATGCCTTAACATAATCTGTGAAGTCCGACTGAAGAGTAGGCCACCAGAAGTGTCGCTTAATCAAGTCAAGAGTAGTCTGAATGCCTCGATGTCCAGCTGCCCGGGTGTCATGGCACATCCGAAGAACCTCCAATTGTAAAGGTTGAGTAGGAACCAAAACTTGACCTTCACGAAAATACAGCTCCTGATCTCTGGTAAGGTGGTAGGATCTAGCTAACTCTTCACACAGGTGACGTTGAATTGAAGTCTCAGATTTAAGGACCTGAAGAAAATCAGAGATGACGAAGACAAACCGTGCTCGGGGAAACATCTTCTCTGAACAGAAACTGGTGGCTTGAGGGTTCTTGCGGGACAAAGGATCCGCCCGTAGGTTCTGTTTCCCTGGTAAAAAGGTAAACTCAATCCGATATGGAAGAAAGAAATGTGCCCATCGTGCTTGTCTGCTGTTGGTTGTTTGAGCCTGTTGAAGGACTTTAAGATTTTGGTGATCCGTTTGTACCACTACCGGGAAGGGGGAACCCAGTAAGAGATGTCTCCATTCTTCAAAGGACTTTTTTTATAGCCAGTAGTTCCTTTTCAAGCACTGAATAATGTTCTTCGGAAGGAGTGAACGTCTTCGAGAGATAAGCTACGGGCCTTTCGTCTCCTAGTCTTGATTGTTGTAATAGGACAGGCCCTAAAGCATGATGTGAGGCGTCAGTTTCCATGATGAAAGGACGAGTCTGATCTGGAGTGACCAATATTGGTGCAGAAGTAAACAGACCCTTCAAAGTATCGAAGGCGTGTTGGGCCTGTACATCCCATGAGAAATTGACCCCCTTCTTGAGTAATCTTGTTATGGGTAACATAATCTCAGAGTAGCGAGGGATGAACTTCCGATAAAAGTTCGCAAATCCCAGAAATCGTTGGATCTCCTTAACTGAAGTGGGAGATGGCCAATCTAGGACGGCTGTAACCTTCCTCTGGTCCATGGAGATGCTGTGAGCTGATAGGACGAACCCTAGGTAGGTGATCTGTGTTTGATGAAACTCACACTTTTCGGCCTTACAACATAGCTGATTAGCCTGGAGGCGATCCAAGACGATGTTAACATGACGGATATGATCGCTTTCATTAGCCGAGTAAACTAGTATATCGTCCAGATAGATGATTACAAAATGAAGAAGGATGTCAGCAAATAGATGATCCATGAATCTCTGGAATACAGCTGGTGCGTTTACAAGACCGAATGGCATTACCTGATACTGGAAGTGGCCAAAGGGGGTGCGGAAAGCTGTTTTCCACTCATGTCCAGGTGCGATTCAAACCAAATGGTATGCTCCGCGAAGATCTAATTTGGTGTATAGAGCTGCTCCTTGAACCGCTTCCAGTATATCTTTGATCAGGGGCATCGGATACTTGTCCAGAACAGTGATCTTGTTGAGTCCGCGATAGTCTATACAAGGACGTAACTCTTCTGAGTCTTTTTTGGGAATAAAAAAGAGAGAAGCCCCGGCTGGCGATTTGGACTCAGTGATCAACACATTCTGTAGGTTAGAATGAAGGTATTCCTTGAGTGCCGCCTTTTCTTTTATTGATAGGACATACATACGTCCAAAAGGAAGAGGTTGATCGGGGAGATGTGTGATGTGGCAGTCAATCTCGACGATGAGGTGGTAAGGTGGGAAAGAGGGGTTTAGAAAAGACCTTGTAGTACTGCTGATGACATATCGGCACTGTCTTTAACTGATTGATAGATGAAGTTTCGGGAATGCTAGAAATCTCAGACGGAACCTGAATTCCCACTGCATCTTGTGATACACAATGAGCTAAACAGTACTCCGAACCCAAAAAAAGAGTTCCTGCCATCCAATTTATAAACGGGTTGTGGGTACGTAGCCAGGGGAGTCCCAATATAACTGGGAAGTGGGCAGCTTTTATCAGGTCAAAAACCAGGCTCTCCTTATGTGAAGCGATCAGACAAGTCACCAGTCTGGTTTGTTCCCGAATAGGCCCGGAGATTAACGGACTGCCGTCTACTCCTTGAATAGGTGTGGAGCAGAATTTAAGAGTCCTAGCGATCCCGTTTGTGGCTGCCCAATGGTCATCCAAAAAATTCCTGCGGCCACACAATCAAGTATTGCAGGAATACCTTGAATGAATTGATCTGGCAGGCTAAAGGTCAAAGAGAGAACTATCATGGACTGATTGCAGGGGGGCTGTTCCAGAGATAACCCTAACTGGTGTGGGGAACCTTGATCAGATTTCCCTACCATGGTTCCCTCTACGGCAGGGATTTGGCGTTTCCCGGCGTCGGAGCTCTAGTCCTGTGCGGGGGAACTAATGGACAATCGCGTAGTAGGTGAGAAGACGAGCCACAATACATACAAAGTCCTAGGGCCTTCCTCCGTTCTCCTTCTGCGAGTGTTAACGGACCTTTGACAGATCCAATCTGAATGGGTTCATCAACCGGAGGGGATTTGATAACACTGGGGAGTGGATCAGAATGAGAACGAATCCCCCTTGGCTTCTTTTTCTCATGGGCCCTTTCTTGAAGTCGGTAGTCAATTTGCATGGTGAGGGTTATAATTTCTGCCAAATTGGCCGGCCGAGGAACCTTGGAAACCTCATCTTTCAGTTCCTCCGACAGGCCCCGGTGGAACAAAGTTAATAACCCGTCATCTGGCCATCCGAACTATGAGGATAATTGTTTAAATTGGGTGATGTAAGAAATAAGGTCCTTACTTCCCTGGCGGGGATCAAGAAGCTTCTCTTGGGTAGTGACAGAAATTTCCTGATGAGTAAACATGGATCTCAGACTGTTAACAAATGCAGGGTAGGAATCCAATATAGCGTTACCTGAAGTAACCAAAGGGGAAGCCCATGCCAGAGCCGGACCAGACAAATGTGAGACCAGGCATCCCACCTTATCTTTGTCTGTTGGGAAGAATCGGGATTTAAACGTGAATTGCACGGTACAACTATCCAAAAACTCCTTGAGTTTTTGCAGATCTCCATCAAACCTGCCCGTGCTCAATGTAATAGGGGGTGTCCATGAAAATGCTTGGGTCACTTGTTGTCTTAATTGGGCATTATCCTGTTTGATAGTCTGTATCTCTAGTGACATAGACTGCATGGCGGCCATTAATTGTTGCATTTGCTGCTCCATCCTGTCGCCGCCCGATCCTGTCAGTCTCTCCCTTTAATAGGGCGTTGCTTACTGTTACCGGTGAAATAATTACAACACAGTATGGTTATAGCCAAATCCCATAAGGAGAATAGACAGGAGAAGACACTAACCTGATCGGGTACCAACTTGTCTGGAGCAACAACTGCAGAAATAAAGGATCACCCGAGAGTCCCTGTCTCCCCCACTCACTGGAAATCAGAGTACCAGCGAAGGGAAACATGAACCCCAGGGACACCCTCTGGGGGAAAAAACCCTGAACGTCCTGGGTCAGCTTTCTTGGATTGATGACTCGAGGCGTCTTGGACTGGCTTTCTCGGATAGATGACTCTTCTCAGGGTGGTGAAAGAGAGAATGACAGGTAAGTAGCAGAAAGAATGAGAGGGAAAAAAAGGCAATTTGTGGCAGTGACTGCGCTTACTAATGACTGGCGTGACTGGAACTAGGTCCTTCGAGTAGATCAATCCTGTTGACTGGGAGTGTTGTAACCCGAAGGGGAGGGGAATAACTGACGAGATAAGAATAGTTATTAAAGGCACATAACGAGGAGGAAAAGTAAGAATCAATCGTAAGAACGGAACTTACTTCCGCAAGGCGACTTTCTCTCTGGATCGGGTCGGAATTTCGAATCGAGAGCCCAGCTTGAACAAACGGGGGAAACCCAGAGACGAAAAGAGGGAGCGGAAGCGGGGTGACCGAGACGGGACACAATTCTACGGGAGACAGAATGTTAGTCAGAAGGGAGAGTAAGATTGCTTTCAATAGGTCAGAATACGAGGGTAGAATCCGCTGCGAACTTACGAAGCATCAGATTCAGCAGAAGCGACGCATCGAAGCAGTGTTCCGGGTTCCTTAAGAGGAGTCAGGTGATCAGACACGTGCCTCCGCTGGCAGCGTGGAACAACTAGACTGCTGAAACAGTTCTTTGCCCTATTGGAGATTCCATGTAACATGCCTCCACACAGAGACCAGTGGCGTCTGATCTGCCATCGCAGGAATGGTGTAACAGGCATGGCGGTTTTGACCAGATGTTTTCTTGAAGTTACAAACTTCCATTCCCTTGACTGGGATTCTACATCCCAGTCACTGGTTTGCACCTATCACCCATCCCGCAATGAAGCATATGATTTGCTACTCTGCTACAGAACTCCTGGTTTAGCCACACTTTTCCTAGGCACTCAGGGTGCCTATTTTGGGTCAGAAGGCCTTCATTATGCAAAGTTAATTATTTTTGTATAGAAAGAAAAGGACAATAATTGCTGTGGCGTTTTGAATGTTGCAGTCCATTGAAATGAGTCTGTTTGCTTCCAGTCACAGTGAAACCAGTCTGCATGCAACTCAGATTCCAAACGAGTTTCTGAATTGGGCTGCTGGGTTTTGCAGATATCTTGCAGGTGCATTATGGGAATCTAAGTCTTTTTGGAAATACAGACTTGTGAAAGTATTAAATAACAATTCAGGGCTTCTCTGGTGATGGTTGACAATGCTCCATGGGTCTGCAGACAGCACTACCCAGATGCCTAGATGCAGAGATGTGACACTATCCACCCCCCACCCCTCAAGGTCCATTGCATGATGTATGAAAGGAACAAAGGATGTGCTACTCTCCACAATCTGCAAAAGCGAAAGGAGTATTAGTTACAGCAAAAGGATCCAGCAGACACAAAAGTATTACAGAGGGATACATCTCCCAGCGGAATGTAGAGACATTCTTCATACCCATAGAGGTCATGAATGATTTCTTGGTAAGCAGTTTGACACTTGAAGACAGAGCAGGTGTCGTCAGGCCTGCAGTCATAGGCTTGGTGTTAGGAAGGGCTTTATTGTTTTCTCAGACTGAAGAGTTCAAAACAACCGTTAACTACTATGTTCTTTCTTCCTTGGCAAGAGATAGCATTTTACCAACAGAATGCAATTCCGGAAATGTTGATGGCAGGGGCACATTCTGTTTCATTGTAGCAATATAGTCACTGGTTGTACTCCCAGTATCGTTTGAAAGGGAAGATGGAACTTCAATTGCAGACTCAGATGATTCCAAGCAATCAGAAGCAGGAGTGCATGGTGTGTCTCGGTCAATTGACACTGGCAGGGCATTGAACTCTTCCTTATCTGAAAGCATAGACTTCTCAGAGTTGGAGCTTGCTGGAGTTGGGACTGAATTAGAATTAGCAGCACTACTGGAGCTTTGAAGTAGATTCATGGCATCAGCTCAAGTCTTTGAAAGGTGAAATACTCTCTTCTGTTGGATTTGAAATAATTGAAGCATCATATATTGATTGATTGATTGATTGATTGAGACATTTATTACACGCTCTGTATGATCCAAATCAAATCTAGGTGCAGATAACATACAATTTAACAATTAAAGATGGTCATAAACTGATGCACAGGTGAGTTGAGCATGAAGTAACTAGCGGTTTCAATACCTACTTAAACAAATCCGTTTTTACCGCCTTACAGAACCTAGAAAAGGGCTCCAGTTTTCTGATCTCTAGTGGGAGACAGTTCCATTCTTTGGGGCCAAAGACTGAAAATCTCTGGTCACATCTGAACACACAGGATGACGAACGATCCGTCAAAAGAAACCTGTTTTACGATCAAAGGGCCAGCATTGTCAGATAAGGCTTACATTTTTCAGTAAGATATGCCAGAGTCACTTTATTCAAATATGTATACATCACACAAATGATCTTAAACCTGATCCTGTCCTCCACAGCTAACTAGTGTAGGGATCGCTGTAATCCCGAAATGGGTGCAAATTTACTGACCCCCCGAACACCATTCGAACTCCCGCATTCTGCGCCTTTTGAAGTCGTTGAACCTGTTTTGCCATAATTCCAGCCAAGAGGCTATTACAGTACTCCAACTGTGAGTTAACCACATGGTCACTCACTGGAACAAAAGGAAGGCCTTGTCTAAGTATTCACAGAAAGTGGAAAACAGCCTGCACATTGCCTTCGATTTTACCTTCACAGCCCAAATCATTCTTTGGTGCCATTTTTTATTCTGTACCCAACAGGGCTGGAGGCAAGGGGCATCTATCCTTTGTAAGGAGGTGTTTTGGTCCAAACAGGGCAGTTTCAGTCTTGTTACAATTATGTAAGAGGGAGTTAGCTGACATCCAACTGCTGATTTCATCGAATGGGAGATAATTCTGAAAAGTTGTCAATGTCCAAATCCGCTTTTTTCAACAACGGGGAAATTAGTAATTTCTTTAAGTCGGTGGGAACAAATCCCTGCTCCAAGGATTTGTTGACAAAACAGGTTAAAAAAGGGTTGATAGCTGCTGCCAGGTGAGTTGCTCTCCATGCAGACAGATGAAAGAGGACATCATTAGTGGGTTTGAGTTCTTTTACAAGAGCAAAAACAGTTACTTCTAACACTGGGTTGAAATTGAAGACTACCCTACATACTAATCACAGTGCTTATCATCTGATCTTTAAAGACTGGGCTAGAGTTCAGGTATTCCTCTATGGTTGGAGGGGCAAGTTTGTTTAAGGAATCGTTCATATTCTTTGGTGGCTGGGATTTGGAATAAACAGAATGTGTAACTGGATTAATAGGTTTCAGTCCTGTTTTGAGGATTGGCAAATTAAGGACAAGTCAATCATTCAACGCTAAGCTTAAGACTGGAGACACAGGTGAATTCAGTGGTATGCTGAGATCAGGAGGTAAGACAGTGGTGGTTTCTGACTCCAGGGAGAGACTGACGTCCCATGCGGGTCTGTAGCAGAGAGTAGGATATCAGTAAAAGAGAAATCTTCTGAAAAGGTGATGGGCATGGCATCAGGAATAGTTACCAGATCGGTGCTCAGAAGAAGTGAAAACAAACCCTCTTTAGAGGTGGCAGAGGCAGAATTGGATGACTTTTTGGGAGAAGCATGGCTTTTCTTCAGTTGCAGCTGGTAAGCATAATGCTTTTTTAAGGCCTGCAACTGCTCTGCATGGGTTCACATCAATTATTCTGCTCTAGAACAAGTCTCATTTCACTAAGAGTGATAAACAGAATGTCAGGATGTGGACACTGAATCTTGTTCAGGTGAGAAGTACCCAAGTGGAATATTTTGCCAATACAAACAAACGTAGTCATCATAAACATCATGTGTGTGTCTTTTCACCTGCAAGAGGTATTTTTGTACTTGGTCCATGCTCATATTGTTTTCACATTCCCATATGCTAGATACTGATTTAGCATTGATACTAATTGTTGCACTGTGAGCACTGGTTGCTGGTTGGGTATGGACGCTAGCCACTGGGGTTGAGCTGATAAATCTCAGGGTGTGTTCTGGTGTCTTGTACATGGGTTGTACCCATTTGCCTTCAGGAAACTGAGTGACCTGTTTGGGAAGCAGAGTTCCAGAAGCAGGTTTAGGGCATTGGGCAGCTAACCAAGCAGATTCTGAGCAAACAAACTTAGCCAGTGGAATCCTCATGATGTACTCCAATTGAGAATATGCCACTATGTATGAATAATCTTTGGCTGCAGCAGTGTTTGGACATCGGGCCTGGGGAAAAGCAACCAGTGATACTGAAGTACATGTTTTATGCAAAGGCTGAGAGTCGAATACAGTATCAGAAAAAAAATGCTAGAAGACACATGGGTGTTCTCCCTTGTTGGGGCTAACAAAATCTTCAAAAAAGTATTATCTTGCTGCAGTTCCTCTACAGACAGGCACTGCAGAACATAATTGCAAATGCCCTAATTATTTAACATAGAAGGGTCAGAGAGCCAGTGTGTGTAATACTGTGCTTGCAAAGATTTGTTGTCAAGGACAAGTCCGTCATTTAAACTAGGGGTTATGTTTGCTGTCTTTAGGCAGACTTTAAATTTAGGCAGAGGTTTCTTAAACCAATAGGAAAGCATTTTAGGTCTGTGTATGCCTTTCCTGCTCACAGTACCTGAATGTATAGGTTCTTGCATTCTGTCGGGAAATACACATGGCATCAAGGTAGGCTTGGTGTGGCTATGCTGATATAAGGGGGCTGGCAAGCACATACAGCAAGAGGGTAAAGAAGAAGGAAGAATAGATAAGGTAAATTAGAACAACAGAACAGGAATAAAGGACAGACCTCAATGGTGAACAAGAAGGGATAGGAACCGTGTATTGGACAAAAAATGAGGAATCCTACTGTTGGTGTTCACAAGTTAGACTTGAGACTACCCACATAAATAAGGGAAACTCAATGCCTCTGTACAAGTTACTCTTACAGGCACCACACCCTACATGCCCATGGAAGGGGCAGCAAGCGTGTCATCTGTATCTGGACCCTAAGGCACAAACAAGGAGACAAGCTGGTTTGTGTCCAGCCCGAACATACAGTGGATGCCTTCTGTGGGAACAGAATACAACACACTAATACATCAAATCGTACACTATAGGTAAAAGGAGACAAAGGATGGTGCAGAGAATGTCTCCTAGGGTACTGGAGCCAATCCCTGTAGAAGGCTACGGAATACACAGAGGCTACGGGTGCGGACATCATACAACACTTACCAGCCACTAAGAGCCCCAAAAGAGTTCAGAACAGGAATGCAGGAACTGGGAATGCAGAAAACTGTAGCACAGAACTGATACAAGGTCACAGAGGGGAGGAACTACTGGCACAAAGTAACAGAGTGAAGGAGCTGGTAAAAGCTAACAGAGGAAAGGAACCCGGTACAGGGTAACAGAGGCAAGGAACTGGCATAGGTAACTGAGCAGGATACTGGTACAGGGTTATGCAGTAGGGTACTGAGACAAGGTAACCGAATGTAGGTCACAAAAGCAGGCTGGAAAATTAAATTGGACTGGAAACACCCAAATTATAGAAGGCAAGACTTTGGAAAACAGGAATAGAACTAAGGGGAAAGGGCACAAACAGAAGCAAGATAAACAGAGACTGACTTATGGGGTAAAGCTTGAGAGCAAATAGACTTAAAAGCAAGGGAAGGGCAGAGGTAGACCAGAAAAGGAGACTGAATGATAACAATGCAAATAAGAGGATGAAAGCTGCAGGGACGCAGTAGAGGGGATATGGTTAGGTACTGCGGGAATTCAGGACAATAAATAGGGGATCATTGCTGTCGGGCACAACACAAAGGGAGAAAGAAAACAAACTGACAACAGGTGCAGGACTGAACCACCAAGGCTTCAATAATAGGAGCAAAGCAAAGGAGCATTGAAAGGTGACAGGCAAAGCACAAGTCAGAATAGTCAGCAAGGCAGAGAGTGATACCAAATGGATTACAGCTGCACAAGGTTCCGACTGCAATGCAAGAGAAGGGATTTTGAGGGTGAGGCAGCATATAAGTAGTGCTATCAGGGAGGAAAGCCTGGGTGGAGCTGCATGATTGGGCTGCACAAGCGGTCACACGTGTTGTTAATGGAAATGTCTGGCATGCACTTTGGGAGAGGATCCAGTGCTGACAAATTCCAAGAGTATTTGCATAGAAATAAAAGCACACTGATTGCTGTGGTATTTTGAATGTGCAGTCCATTAAAATGAGTCTGTCAGCTTTCAGTCACAGTGCGACCTAGGTGCATGCATCTCAGATTCCCAAAAGTGTCTGGGTTGGGCTGCCGGGTTTCCCAGATACCCTGCAGGTGCATTATCAGAATCTAAGTCCATGTTTCCAGAAATACAGATTTTTAAAAGGAAATATTTTAAATAACGATTCCGGGGCTTCTCTGGTGATGGTTGACAACTCCCCATGGGTCTGCAAAGTCCCTCTGAGGCAAAGATGCAAAGACGTGACATCCTGTCCAATAGCACAAAGATGACAAGTGTAGGTATGAGGGTGCAAAAGAGTGGAACATATCAGGGACAAAACAAACAGAAACAGATACATATATAAGCAAACAGGTGACTTACAAATGTAATATTAACCTAAGGGGGCAAGCGATTCCAACTAAAGAGGCATACCATACATATATATATGCAACATTACATTACTAAGCATCACTACTAGGAGTGATGAGATCAAGTAGGGAAGATGAGGGGGGGAACTCCCTCTTTAGCAAATAAGTGAAGGTTAAGCCAAGCTTTGAAGAGATCCAAAGTTGTGCTGGCTTTGATTGTGATAGGAAGTGGGTTCCAGTGGAAGATATGGGACATTGACATCAAGTGCAGAGGAGGTTTGGAGGGAATGAGATGGTGATCAAACTGAGATACAATCAGGCAGCAACTGAGGAGCAAGACCATTGATAGCTTTGTAGACTACGAGAAAGAACTTGAAAAGGACGCAGTTGTGCCTGGAGAGCCAACCAGCATTTTCCCAGTAGGTAGAAGTGGGGGAGGATCTGGGTAGGTTGTAGAGATTGTGCATAGAAAAGTTTATGTTTTGTTTAACAGGAGGAAGGAGTAGAGAGAATGTCCAATGAGTAGGCATGAGCAGTAGTCAAATTTGCTGAGCACTACATTGAAGATTAGAGTTTGTGCATAGTGTTTAGTAAGAAAAGAATACATTTTCTAATTTTGAGGAGTGTAATGCCATCGGGAGAGGCAGTGGTAGTGACCATTTGTTGCAGTCAGAGGTTGCGATCAAAGACGAGTTCAACATTATGAGCCTAGGGCGAGGGATCAAGAAAGTCAGGCAGGAAGGAGAAAGAAGAATGGAGGGTAGGGATGGCATTGGAAGCCTTCAGAAAGATTGTTTCCATTTTTGAAGAGTTCAGGATGAGGCAGTGGAGGGCCACACAGTGGCATATTTCATTGAGACAGCTTGTAATCCATTCCGAGGTGGTTGGGGTGAGGAAGGGAAATGAGAAAAATATTTGAGTGTCATCAGCCAAAGGTGAAACTGAAAGCAAAGGACGAGACACGTTTTTCTATAACAGATATATGGAGGGTGAAGAGTAGAGTTGGGCAGATCCTTGGGGGATGCAGACAGGAGAGCGGTGTGGTGAGACGTGTGTGTTCCAAGAGATTTTAAAGAGTTTACCTTCCAGGTAGAAACCAATTCAGGCATAGCAGATTTGCAAAACCCATAGCACCGAGAGGGAGGAGAAGAGAGGAGTGGCCAACAATGTCAAAAGTGGCAGAGAGGTACAAAAGTATAAGTATTCGAGAGAATTTGGAGCAGTGAGCAACAGAGAGAATGTTGGAAACATGAATGACTGCAGTCTTGGTGGAGTGTTTACTATGGAAGATAGATTGAAGTGGATCTCCAAGGCCCTTAACCTCAAAGTACTTAGTGACCTGGTTTAAGACCAATCACTCAAGGACCTTTGAATAATGGGGATGAGTGGAACTGTACAATAGTTTACAGGGGCATTTAGGTCAGCGCAGGGTTTCTTAAATAAGTGTAAGACAGTTGCACATTTGAA